>NC_083780.1:10204139-10617868 GCF_015708825.2 Lethenteron reissneri | reverse complement strand
GAGATGGAGCGATGAGACCATCACCATGGAGATGGAGCGACGAGACCATCGCCGTGGAGATGGAGCTGCGAGACCATCGCCATGGAGATGGAGCGATGAGACCATCGCCATGGAGATGGAGCGATGAGACCATCACCATGGAGATGGAGCTGCGAGACCATCGCCATGGAGATGGAGCGATGAGACCATCGCCATGGAGATGGAGCGATGAGACCATCGCCATGGAGATGGAGCGATGAGACCATCACCATGGAGATGGAGCTGCGAGACCATCGCCGTGGAGATGGAGCGATGAGACCATCGCCATGGAGATGGAGCGATGAGACCATCACCATGGAGATGGAGCTGCGAGACCATCGCCATGGAGATGGAGCTGAGACCATCGCCATGGAGATGGAGCGATGAGACCATCACCATGGAGATGGAGCGACGACCATCACCATAGATGGAGCGCGAGACCATCGCCATGGAGATGGAGCGACGAGACCATCACCATGGAGATGGAGCGACGAGACCATCACCATGGAGATGGAGCGACGAGACCATCGCCATGGAGATGGAGCGATGAGACCATCGCCATGGAGATGGAGCGATGAGACCATCATGGAGATGGAGCGAGACCATCGCCATGGAGATGGAGCGATGAGACCATCGCCATGGAGATGGAGCGATGAGACCATCGCCATGGAGATGGAGCGATAGACCATCACCATGGAGATGGAGCTGCGAGACCATCGCCGTGGAGATGGAGCGATGAGACCATCGCCATGGAGATGGAGCGATGAGACCATCACCATGGAGATGGAGCTGCGAGACCATCGCCATGGAGATGGAGCGATGAGACCATCGCCATGGAGATGGAGCGATGAGACCATCGCCATGGAGATGGAGCGATGAGACCATCACCATGGAGATGGAGCTGCGAGACCATCACCATGGAGATGGAGCGACGAGACCATCACCATGGAGATGGAGCGACGAGACCATCACCATGGAGATGGAGCGACGAGACCATCGCCATGGAGATGGAGCGATGAGACCATCGCCATGGAGATGGAGCGATGAGACCATCACCATGGAGATGGAGCGATGAGACCATCGCCATGGAGATGGAGCTGCGAGACCATCGCCATGGAGATGGAGCGACGAGACCATCACCATGGAGATGGAGCGGTAATGGCGACGGATTGAGGAGGCCTTCATCCAGCAGTGCGTAGATGGCCCCCCATATTTGTTCATGAGGCTGCCCCCCCCCCCCACTCCACTTGGGTCTCCGCTCGTTTGCTCGGTTCGCTCGTGCCTAGCACCGCGTGGTCTGGCGACGGGACGACGACATCACACTTTGGAAATTCATCGTGTCGGCGAAGGCGAATTTATTATTTATTTCCCTTGCGCTCAGAGCCGGTGTGAGTGTCGTCGGTGCCGTGCCGAGGATTACGTTTCACGGACGCCCCGGCGTCGATGAGCCGAGAGTCAACAAGAGACAACTCCGCGCGCCCGGAGCGCGCCTCGAAACTTTGGTGGCCGGTGCAACGAGATCGGCGCGCACAGGTGGCGGCTTTAGAAAAGACGAAAAAAATAAACAGCCTCGACCTTTACTCCGCTGTGGCTCCGAGGCGCCGTCGGAAGCGGGGTAGTTTTACGTTTGTTCAAACAACGCGCGGTAAGAATGGGCTCGTGGTACAATCAATTTCGAACTCGCAATGCACATATACATTCTCACGATGCGCACACAGTTTAGTGTTATACGCAGTGGTCGCGTGCCCGTGCGTGTGCGCGCCGATGTGTGTGTGCGCGCGCGCCGATGTGTGTGTGTGTGTGCGCCGATGTGTGTGTGCGTGCGCCGATGTGTGTGGGTGCGTGCGCCGATGTGTGTGTTAGTGCGCGCGCCGATGTGTGTGTGTGCGCGCGCGCCGATGTGTGTGTGTGTGCGCCGATGTGTGTGTGTGTTAGTGCGCGCGCCGATGTGTGTGTGTGCGCGCGCGCCGATGTGTGTGTGTGTACGCGCGCGCCGATGTGTGTGTGTGCGTGCGCCGATGTGTGTGTGTGCGTGCGCCGATGTGTGTGTGTGTGCGCGCGCGCCGATGTGTGTGTGTGCGTGCGCCGATGTGTGTGTGTGTGCGTGCGCCGATGTGTGTGTGTGCGCGCGCGCCGATGTGTGTGTGTGTGCGCCGATGTGTGTGTGTGTGCGCGCCGATATGTGTGTGTGTGTGCGTGCGCCGATGTGTGTGTGTGTGTGCGCCGATGTGTGTGTGCGCGCGCGCCGATATGTGTGTGTGTGCGCGCGCGCTGATGTGTGTGTGTGCACCGATGTGTGTGTGTGTGCGCGCGCTGATGTGTGTGTGTGTGTGCGCCGATGTGTGTGTGTGTGCGCGCGCGCCGATGTGTGTGTGTGTGTGCGCCGATGTGTGTGTGTGCGCCGATGTGTGTGTGTGTGTGCGCCGATGTGTGCGCGCGCGCCGATGTGTGTGTGTGCGCGCGCGCATCTCTCGGTATGGCCAGATGGAGAGGGTGAACGGGCATGGCACAGGCCGGGGAGGATGTTGGGCTGATGTGCCCCGGCGAGATGTGGAGCTGAGTGGACCTACCGATCGCGGGCACCTCTGATTAGCTGCGTACGGTGCGAAATAAGTTATACGTACGTACATACAAGCGGTGTCAAGATCGGCCTATGTGGAAGAGGCTCGTGAAGGACGCGACCGGCAGTTGGAGGCAGTCGCCGTCCAGAAACAATGGGGGGGGAGGAGAGACGCTCACCGCATCGAGCGGAGCGCCGGGCGGCTAAAACGCAGCGAGTTGGCGCAGTAGGGAACCCAGGTGGTGCATCTGCCAATCGTCTCAGTCAGTCAACGCCATGGTAGCCGGGTCTGGCACTTGCCCCAGAAAAGCCTGTTCAAGCCTGTACGGGGGGGGGGGATCTTTGTCTTTATATGCAGATGACACGTGCTCACGAGAGACCTGAGCAGTGGCAGCTCACGCCAACATTAGTGGCATTCTGGGTTTTAATACAGGAAGCCCCCACCCCCCGATCCCCCCCCCAACCTCGTGATTTAATTTGAATACAGGGAGCCCCCCCCCCCCGATCCCCCCCCCCCAACCTCGTGATTTAATTTGAATACAGGGAGCCCCCCCCCCGCCCACCTCTTGATTCAATTACAATTATTGTCTCGGCCTAATCAGAAACGATTGCACACACACCAACAACAACAACAACAATCACGTGAAAGGGTTTTTGTTGTTGTTGTTGTTGTTGTGGTCGTTGACAATCAAATTGGCCGTACGTCAGATCTGACTGGCAGAGTGATTTTTTTTTCTTCAAACATCTCTCTATGACCGACACGCTCGGCGAACCCGACCCTATCCCGCACGCAGGACGGAGAGACGTCTTCGTGGCGAAAGACCTCTCCCCGCGTCCCGCTGGGCTCGTTGAATCAGTTGCGTACCACCCCGCCAGGGCGTACGATTTTACAACAACACAAAAATACGCGGTCATCAACGACAAAGCTGGAACAAACAAACAAATAACTGGAAAGCGTGCAGAGGGGAAGCTCCCTGGCAAACATGCCCGCTTGGAATTACGTTCGCGGGCTAGAAAGCCGGGCGAGTGGATTCAAGAGCACACGCGTAGTTAATGACACCATCCTAGCGGTTAAGGGAGTGGGGGTGCATTGTCTTTGAGCTGTACGCCTTTTGGCGTCATCAGGTCGAGCACCAATTGAGACGAGGCTCAAAATAAAGCTGTCTCTGGTGTGGACAAATCAGTTTCAAGGACAATGCATATATTATCAGAGTGTGTCTTTTGTTTGCATTTTGACTGCAAGTATTGTGGTTAATGCACACATGATTCCTTGTAAAAAGGTTTCAGTTTTGTTGCCAGAAAAAAGGGGTAAAACCCCCTATCATTATGGAGTGGTGGGGCTTCAGCAGACAGCGTCACCGGCTAGAAGGCACGATGGCGGACAGTCCATAGTCGCAGAGTGGCGGTCAAGGAATGGAACGAGTCCAGGATGGCGCCCGCCGAGGAGATGGAGTGATAGAATCGGCTCGCCTTCATCCAGCAGCGGATTGATCGTGGCCGAAGATGAAGATGACATGGGGAGTGGAGTGGCGAGAAAAGTGTATCATCATCATCGTCGTCGTTATCATCACGGTGCATGGGGCAGATATCCCGTGGTGGGTGTCTACCACTCGAGATTTGACGCTTTCGTGACTGCAAGGATTCATATTCTTAGGTTTTTTCGGTAAAGTCACGTAGGTAAAAAAAAATCATTAATAAAGTAAAATAAAAATCACGACGTTTCGGAGGCAACACAAGCTTCCGTCTTCAGGTGGAACAGTCACAGCACGATAGCTGTATCAAGTGAGAGCAAAACGAAACGTCGTGATTTTTATTTTATTTTTATGAATTAAAATTTTTTACCTACGTGACTTTACCGAAAAAACCTAAGAATATGCCTACCACTCGTTTCGTCATTTGTTTACACTTTCCGCTGTGTCTTGTAGTGCTCATATGCGTCACGTGGTGCCACATCTGTCTGACATGCAGCTTTGCATTGATAAAGGGCTGTACATTGTTGCAATGCTACACACGTGGACTGTGAGGACACGTGCAGGTTCGCGACACCGTCCAAACTATGAGTCGGGTACGCCGCCTCACTCAGAGGGTTGACGACGAGACTCACCATCAGAGGCTATCCCCCTCGCGATCAACGATGATTGTCCTCCATAGGACAGTTGGATTATCTGTGGGTCCGGAAAATGGCTAAGAGACCGATCCGGGAATCGGCAGACTCTGTCGCGGCTCGGGCGCACACGTGTGCCCAGAAAGGGTGAGTGGGTGGATGGGTGAGTGGGTAAGTGGGTGGGTGAGTGAGTGGGTGGGTGTGTGAGTGTGGGTGGGTGGGTGAGTGAGTATGGGTGAGTGGGTGGGTGGTGGGTGGGTGAGTGGGGGGTGGGTGGATGAGTGGGTGGGTGGGTGAGTGGGTGGGTGTGTGAGGTGTGGGGGGTGGGTGAATGTGTGGGTGGGTGAGTGGGTGGGTGGGTGAGTAGGTGAGTGGGTGGGTGAGTGGGTGAGTGGACGGGTGGGTGGGTGAGTGAGTGAGTGAGTGGGTGAGTGGGTGGGTGAGTGGGTGGTGGATGAGTGGGTGGGTGAGGGGTGGGTGGGTGAGTGGGTGGGTGGGTGGGTGAGTGGGTGAGGGGTGAGTGAGTGGGTGAGTGGGTGGGTGAGTGGGTGGTTGAGTGGGTGGGTTGGTGAGTGAGTGAGTGGGTGGGTGAGTATGTGGTGGGTGAGTAGGTGAGTGGTGGGTGGGTGAGTGGTGAGTGTGTGGGTGGGTGAGTGGGTGGGTGGGTGAGTGAGTGGGTGGGTGAGTCGGTGGGTGGGTGAGTGGGTGGGTGGTGGGTGGGTGAGTGGGTGGGTGGGTGAGTGAGTGGGTTGGTGGGTGGGGGTGGGTGAGTGGGTGGGTGGATGGGGGTGGGTGAGTGGTGGGTGAGTGAGTGAGTGGGTGAGTGGGTGAGTGGGTGGGTGGGTGAGTGGAGGGGGTGGGTGGGTGAGTGGAGTGGGTGAGTGGGTGGGGGGGTGAGTGTGTGGGGGTGGGTGGGTGGGTGAGTGGGTGGGTGAGTAGGTGGGTGAGTAGGTGGGTGGGTGGGTGAGCGGGTGAGTGGTTGGGTGAATGGGTGGATGAGTGGGTGGGTGGGTGAAGGCCAGTGGCGACGTGGCAGCCGAGGATTGCAACCCCGCCAGGTGTGGACGTCCACCGAGGACTCCCCATGGGCCACAACCGCCGCTTGGTGGCTCCGGTAAACTTCAACACGTGGCTCGCCGCGGGGGGGGGGGGGGGATCTACATATATATAAAATACGTGACATTTCAGGCGATGGGCTTTCTTCGTAGCGAATTAGAGAGGCCACAGAGATATAGTGAAGTTGGAGGCTGTGCTATAGACCACCGTAGGGCCTGAGTGAGGATAAATAAATAAATACTTCCAGATTGACGGTTTTCAACTCAGTAGATTTTGAGGAATATGCACGCCTGTCAATAATGTAACATTCGGTAAAAGGTAATATTTTTAAATGTGATAAATAAATACAAATTATTAAATGTTGCTGGCACATCGCCATGGAGGAACGGCCTTGTGGAGTCGCTGCCCCCCTATGACCCGATTCAGTTCGGGAAATCAGACCGACATTCTATGGTTCTTTCAATACGTAGATAGAAAAAATAATACCAAGAAAAGAATACAAATAAAGGTGAATCTAAATATCACGACGTGTTGCGATCCAAACGTCATGATATTTTTATTCACTTTATTTCCATTATTTTATTGTTATTATTTTTTCTATCTACGTGAGAACCATAGAATATTAATCCCTGCGGTCACGAAAATTTTAAGGTCAAAATCGGACCGATATCGTTTGAGAAAACGTTGCTGGCACATCGCAATCCTGGCCAACCGTGGCATCGGCCAAGGTCCCCGCAGAGACTTCTTGTCAAACTGCCCGTCAGCTTCCCCCGTGAACTGAGCGCAACGTCTCCGGCACCGTGGATCCTTACCCGGGCCCCACGCGACGAGTACGGGTCCTCGAAGAGCGCCCACAAGCCTGGGCTGGCAGCGTCTCCAGCAGGCCCTGGTCTTGACGGCGTCGCTCACGAGCCCACGTCCCTTCCGCTTGCCTCCTCCACCCGAGGCCGTCCCTCCTCCTCCGCCGCCACCGCCGTCGTCGTCAAAGCCGCCTCCGCCGCCGTCGTCATCGTCGTCGTCGGCGGCCGGGAGGGTCGGGTGAGTCGCTTCGAGCCTCGGGGAGATCGAAGCTGTGCAGGGCCTCCTCGGCGTCGCGGGTGCTGCCGGTAGTTCATCCAGCAGCAGGGCTCCACGTCCGTCTCGTCGATGCCCAGTAGGCGAGCTCCTCCTCGAAACAGGGGGCCGCACACGTCGGCGGGGCAGTGCAGCTTGCCCGTGCGGTAGTAGTTGAGCACGTAGGCGAACACGCCGGGGTGCCGATCGAAGAAGTGCATCTCGGACAGCGATTGCGCCGCCGCCGACGACGAGGGCGGCGGAGGAGGTGGAGGAGGAAGCGGCGAATGCGGAATCGCGATCGCGGCGGCCGACGACGACGATGATGATGCCGATGACGCCGCCGCCGCCAGCGACGGCTGCAGCGTCGGTGGTGGGGACGGTCGAGGCCGACGGAGCGGAGGGGCACGGGGAGGAGGGCGGGAGGCGGCGTCGAAGGATGTAGAGGCGGTTCGGGGGAAGAGGGGCGTGCAGGGGAGGGTGGTGGGTGAAGCGGATGGTTGATGAGGATGATGGTGATGGTGATGAGGTGGCGGCGGCGGCGTGGGGGGGCAGTCGAGCATGAGGGCGAGGCGCGTGCCGGGCAGCGTGCGCAGGGTGCTGCGGTATGTCTCGTGGCGCACGCCGCCCACGTGATGACGACTCGCTCCTCGTCGCACGCCACCGTCGCCTCCTCCTCCTGCTCCACGGGCACAATGGGGGGGGGGGGGTGAGAGAGGAGGATGACGATGGGTAAGGAGAGGGGAAGAGGAGGGAGGGGGGGGATAGGGGGTGGAATGATGAGGGCAGAAGAGCACATGGTGGGGTGTGATTAGCCACCTTGTCATTAGTGCTCACCAACTGGGTTGCAATCATCAGAATCACTCATAGTCATCAAATCATCAGAATCATCAGAATCGTCGGGGTTTTGTTTTTCATATCGAAGCCATCGGCATCGTGGTTGTCTCTTCAACAGTGGCTGCTAGCTGGTGATGGCTGCTGAGTGGCAGTGGTGCCCAAACCACCGCGACAGCTCAACACAATGGTCAACCCCGGCGCCTGCCTCTCCGACTGCACCTTCGGTAGTCCACCCCATCTCTCTTCACTCCACGTCACCCTGCTGCACTACTGCTGACGTCACCCTGCTGCACTACCACTCACGTCACCCTGCTGCACTACCACTGCCGTCACCCTGCTGCACTACTACCGCTGACGTCACCCTGCTGCACTAACCGCTGACGTCACCCTGCTGCACTACCACTCACGTCACCCTGCTGCACTACCACTGACGTCACCCTGCTGCACTACCACTAACGTCACCCTGCTGCACTACTGCTGACGTCACCCTGCTGCACTACCACTACCGCCACCCTGCTGCACTACCACTACCGCCACCCTGCTGCACTACCACTCACGTCAACCCTGCTGCACTACCGCTCACGTCACCCTGCTGCCCTACCGCTGATTGTCGCCCTGCTGCACTACCGCTCACGTCACCCTGCTGCACTACCACTGACGTCCACCCTGCTGCACTACCACTGACGTCACCCCTGCTGCACTACCCGCTGACGTCACCCTGCTGCACTACCGCTGTACGTCACCCTGCTGCACTACCACTGACGTCACCCCTGCTGCACTACCACTCACGTCACCCTGCTGCACTACCGCTGACGTCACCCTGCTGCACTACCGCTGACGTCACCCTGCTGCACTACCACTGACGTCACCCTGCTGCACTACCACTCACGTCACCCTGCTGCACTACCACTCACGTCACCCTGCTGCACTACCACTGATGTCACCCTGTTGCACTACCGCTGACGTCACCCTGCTGCACTACCACTGACGTCACCCTGCTGCACTACCGCTCACGTCACCCTGCTGCACTACCACTCACGTCACCCTGCTGCACTACCGGACTCCGCGTCTCTGCGGCAACCCCCTCCGTCTGGAACGCGGCGAACACCACCAAAGACAAAGATCCCCCGCATAGCCTCAACAGACCCGTCGGGGCAAGTGCCGTTCGCGAGGCCACCACCGCCACCACCGCCACCACCGTCCCCGAGGCATTTCAGGGCCCCCTCGCCTCCCTCGCCCTTGGCGCTTGGCGCTCCACTCACACCGAGCGAGGCTTCTCCCCGCCTCATTGTTCATGTCCACGATACAAGTGACGCCTTTTGGCGTCATCTGGTGCCACACCATGTGAGACTAGGCTCTAAGGAAAGCTGTCTCGGGTGTGGACCAATCAACTTCAAGGACAGTGCATACATTATCAGAGTGATGTTATTTGTTTGCATTATGACTGCAGGTATTGTGGTCTATGTAAACATGACTCCTTGTAAAAAAAGGTGTCAGTTTTGTTGCCAGATAGAAGGGTAAAAAACCAATTATCATATTTTTACTGGCAAATGCGGTTCCAATGGTACAAGTGACATTGTTATTGTTAACTACGGGCAACCCGCACGTGCTTTGGACGTTACTGCTTCTGTCCGTCCCTCCCAGCCAGCCAGCAAAACTTGTAATCTCATACAGAGAGTCGGTCTCTCTGCACCTGCCATCCTCACGCCTTCTCTGTACTCTGCATCACACGTTCTCACGTTGTCTCTGAATTCCACTGTCCCCTCTCTATTACCTCCATGGTATCTCAACCCAGGTCATCCAGCCCAACAACTCGTTTATAATATGAGCGTACTATCATAGTCGACATTTGTTTGCCAACGGCTTCCTCTTCATAGAAGAGAAGACGGTCAATGCCCCCAAAAATCGCCGATGAGATGTATTTTTAAATCCTTTATATTAAGTTCACTTGCTTGCTTGCTTGCGCGCTTACGACCGTGCAAATCTTTCGGTCGTTTTTTAACCCACTTCCCGAGATCCAATCGAGCTGACATTTTGCACACAGACTCGTTGTGCGTGACAATTTATTTTCGTGAAATTTTTTTTTTCCAAAATTTTCAACATTTTAGGAAAAATATATATATTTAATTACCAATTGCTTAATGGTGGCAGGCAATTATCTGACCCATAGGTGGCAGCCATCTCAAGCCAGAGGACGAGAGGACTCTAGCCGTCACGCATATAAAGGATTTATAGTGAAAAACGTTGTTTTTACGGGTTAATTTTTTATTGATTCATATTTAGATTTCTCGGTTAGATCACGCACGTAAAATGTCTGTTGTACACCCTCCTCCAACGGACACGGCCAATTTCATCAAAGAGCCGTCCATAAATGACGTCACGCGATTTTGGACAATTTTTGACCCTCCCCCCACCTCGTCACACGGCGTCACAAAAAGTCAGACCCCCCCCCCTCAAATATGACGTCACAAAGCTCTGCCCCCCCCAAAAATAAAACATGCTTCAAATCGCTTTAAACTATTGTCATTGTAGTGCGTATTTAATGTGGCGCTGCACTCTGATGTCTTAGGAGAAAACATTTATTTAAAAAGTCTATTTAATTAAGTAGAACGTGTTGTCTATATTTATTTAAAGTTGCACATTTTTACGTGACGTTACATTTTTCAACCCCCCCCCCCCCGTCGTCACACATCGTCACAAGTGTCTGACCCCCCCATCCCCCCAGGTGCGTGACGTCATTTATGGACGACCCCCAAGTCGTCACGTCAACAAACGTATAATATTTATAATATTCATCTTCTTGGTTCTTTCGGTAAAGTCACGTAGAATAGAAATAATAAAATATACAAATTAAACATAATAAAATACAATTCTCACGACGTTTCGGCCACAACGCAAGCAGCCGTCCTCAGGTGAAGAACAGGTCTGTCGAGAAGACACCTGAGGACGGCTGCTTGGGTTGTGGCCGAAACGTCGTGAGAATTATTATATTATGTTTTATTGTTATTATTTTATTATTTCCATTCTACGTGACTTTACCGAAAGAACCAAGAAGATGAATCCCTGCAGTCACGAAATCTTTACATCGAAATTTATAATATTGCTTAAAAACTGTCCGGAGGTACTTCTGGAAAGAATCTCACAACATGAAAGCAAATGGGTCGCGTGCGTTCCGCTGCTGTTCACAGCCAGCTTCATCAGGCGTCAGCCACAATGTCGGCAGCAGCCTGATGATGATGACGACGCTGCTGCTGATGTTGCTGCTGATGCTGCTGCTGCTGATGATGATGTTGCTACTGCTGATAATGCTGCTGATGATGTTGATGATGATGATGACGCTGCTGCTGCTAGTTGCAACTATCAGCGGCACGGATCGTCAAGCGTGGCCGTGGATCGCTCTCAATGCACCGGCGATGTACTGCTGAGCGCTGTGATGGCACTGGCACGTCTGTTCGTCACGTGATGAACTTCATTCATCGACTCCGTCGGGTTGAAGGGGGGATTACGACACGCGTGTACTGGTAGGAAACACCTGGTTCCACCAGCCCACAGGGGATTATTGTGTCCGTCCG
This sequence comes from Lethenteron reissneri, assembly GCF_015708825.2. Taxonomy (NCBI): domain Eukaryota; kingdom Metazoa; phylum Chordata; class Hyperoartia; order Petromyzontiformes; family Petromyzontidae; genus Lethenteron; species Lethenteron reissneri. The sequence continues at coordinate 10,606,668 of NC_083780.1, read as the reverse complement.
TCGTGCATCCAAAAATGGGAGGGGTCGGGCTGGGTGGAGAAGAGAGGGGAGGGGAGGGAGGGGCTGGGTGGGGAGGGTCTGGGTGGGGAGGGAGGGGCTGGGGTGGGGGGTGGGAGTGGTGGGGCTGGGTGGGGAGCGGCTGGTCACCCCGTGGTGCCCTTATAAAACTCAACGTTTAACCTACTCACGCCGGCTTGTGCCCGCCCTCACAGTCGGGCATATTTGCGGAATACACCACGCCGCCGTTGACCCTGCAGGCCATTGACCGAGCAACCCAACGTTCCTACCAGCTCCCTCCGCAGGAATGTGTTTTTCTTGCGAGATCTGAACCCCCCCCCACCACCCGGAAAAAAACCTAAATATTGAATCGTAATATTGGTAACGAAAGCCCACCCGTGTTTCATATCTGTCCTTCCAAAGCCACGCGCCATGTTGTTACGATTGACGGAGTGCCGTGAAGTTCCGGTTCTAATATTCAGCATCAGTAGTAGGAGGCTTCCATTTTGGGGCAAAGCGATTTGCAGTCACAACGTAGCAGCACCCTCCATCGCAGTCCCTCCTCTACGCAGCTCTGCAACGGGGCAGAGAGCCTTTGGGCAAGTTTCCCCTCCATCTCTGCTCTTGCGTAACGATGACGCTAACTCGCAGAGACAACTTTACAGACGTCCCGCTACACTCCGCTCCAGGGCTCTCCAACTCCTGTCTCCCCCCCCCCCCCCCCTCTTCTTCTCCCTCCTCATAGTCTCCCTGACCCCCCCCCCCCCCATGTCTTCGACCTCGCCTCTACACCCCCTGGCTTTTCACTCACACTGAGTGGCTAGGAGATGTTAACTACCTCGCCTGGTATACAGGAAGTCGTGGGTTCGATCCCGATCCCGACCCTGACGATGCCTGGTGCAGTATATTGGAGTTTGCGCGTCTCTCTCTCTATCATCATAACGGTGGCTAGGAGATGTTAACTACCTCGCATGGTATACAGGAAGTCGTGGGTTCGATCCCGACCCTGACGATGCCTGCTGCTGTATATTTGGAGTTTGCGTGTCTCTCTCTCTATCATCATAACGGTGGCTAGGAGATGTTAACTACCTCGCATGGTATACAGGAAGTCGTGGGTTCGATCCCGATCCCGACCCTGACGATGCCTGGTGCAGTATATTTGGAGTTTGCGCGTCTCTCTCTCTATCATCATAACGGTGGCTAGGAGATGTTAACTACCTCGCATGGTATACAGGAAGTCGTGGGTTCGATACCGGCCCCTGATGCCTGCTGCTGTATATTTGGAGTTTGCGTGTCTCTCTCTCTCATCATCATCACGGTGGCTAGGAGATGTTAACTACCTCGCCTGGTATACAGGAAGTCGTGGGTTCGATCCCGACCCTGACGATGCCTGCTGCTGTATATTTGGAGTTTGCGTGTCTCTCTATCGTCATCACGGTTGCTAGGAGATGTTAACTACCTCGCCTGGTATACAGAAAGTCGTGGGTTCGATCCCGACCCTGACGATGCCTGCTGCTGTATATTTGGAGTTTGCGTGTCTCTCTATCATCAGCACGGTGGCTAGGAGATGTTAACTACCTCGCCTGGTATACAGGGAGTCGTGGGTTCGATCCCGACCCTGACGATGCCTGCTGCAGTATATTTGGAGTTTGCGTATCTCTCTATCATCATCACGATGGCTAGGAGATGTTAACTACCTCGCCTGGTATACAGGGAGTCGTGGGTTTGATCCCGGCCCTGACGATGCCTGCTGCTGTATATTTGGAGTTTGCGTGTCTCTCTATCATCAGCACGGTGGCTAGGAGATGTTAACTACCTCGCCTGGTATACAGGGAGTCGTGGGTTCGATCCCGACCCTGACGATGCCTGCTGCAGTATATTTGGAGTTTGCGTATCTCTCTATCATCATCACGATGGCTAGGAGATGTTAACTACCTCGCCTGGTATACAGGGAGTCGTGGGTTTGATCCCGGCCCTGACGATGCCTGCTGCAGTATATTTGGAGTTTGTGTGTCTCTCTCCACGTGGTCGTGTGGATTTTTGTCCTCCGGTTTTTCCCTCCACATTTAAAATCAACATCACCCGTTTGAGAGCATTTTGGCTGCTATAAATGTCCACGTGATAAGGCCACTTCGTTGAGCAATCGTTTGTGGCCAGGTCACTTCTGAAAAATAGCTGCATGGCTCAGTGGGCCTCACCTTGTAAAATAAAAATAGCCCGTTAATATTTAGTTCGTCATTCCCCTTCCTCTAACTATCCCTCTTTGACGTGCCTCAATCTCTGCCTCCCTCCCCATCTCCATCTCTCCAACCCTCCATACATCCGTCGCCATCCCATCCATTCATCTCTCTCCTCTCTCCCTCCCTCCCTCCCTCCCTCAGAAATGCTCTTAAAATGAATTCGCCAAACCCATTTGAAAAAATAAAACAGGGTTCAGCTAAACCCTGTAACCCCTGGCCGCGCGTGTCTTTGTTGCGATGTGGCCACGCCTCGCTCGCGCAAATCGCATCTCAAAGTGCCGTGGAATTTGCACGGCGCTACCAACGATTGCCCAAGCTCTGAGGACCCCTATTGTGATGGTTGGCCAGCGCCTTCAATGAGCGTACAATCGAGACCAGCAGGTGTCTCGACACTCTTGCAAACGAGACGCTCCCATCTCATTGGATAGTCCGGGTGAAATATTTTCACCGATGTCTATGGGGATTTAAAAAAAAACGAGAATAACATGAATCTCCTGTATTTATACAATTACTGAATATGACCGCTATACATCAAGTTCTTTATGAGACCTCCTTTACCAGTGGCAAAATATAGTAATAGGTTTTTACCCTTTCCACTGATACAAAAACTGACACCTTTATACAAGGGATCATGTTTGCAATAACAACAACACAATCAGTCAAAATGCAGTTGAAAGGGTAAAAACCTATTACTATATTTTGCCACTGGTAAAGGAGGTCTCATAGTGTAAATGCTTACCCCGAGCTCTCAATACTCTAATAGTGTGCTGTTTTTGAGTTGTACGCCTTTTGGCGTCATCTGGTCCAACACCAATGGAGACTAGGCTCCAAGAAAAGCTGTCTCGGATGTGGACCAATCAACTTCAAGGACAGTGCATACATTATCAGAGTTGTTTCTTTTTGTTTGCATTTTGACTGCTTGTGTTGTGGTTATTGCAAACATGATCCCTTGTATAAAGGTGTCAGTTTTTTGTACCAGTTGAAAGGGTAAAAACCTATTACTATCAAGTTCTTTGTCCAGCTATAGCCTCAATCAGCCTCGTGTGTGTTTTTCAGCAGGGTCCTGCATCAGCGGAATGTTTAGCGTAATTGCGTCAACGAGTGTTTTGCCTTCGGTTTGTTTTGACGTTCGTAGGTGGCTCCGTGATGTCCGATGTTTTGCCTGAATCGATGCATTCACAACGTCCGTCTGTCACTCCACCCCCAGGTGTCTGCGTGTCTGACTGCCTGTCTGTCCGGCGCAGTATATCTTCATTATCCGTAGCCACCGCCTGTCATCCTTAAAGTCATCAGCACGACCGCCAGCCAGCGGCCACGCACAAAGACAATCCGTCGGACGGGACCCCCCCTGAGTCACAACGTGCAGCACAGAGGCGTTGCAATCGTTATCCGTGGCAGCACAATTCATCTCAGCTCAAGACAAATATGAATACGAGAATTACCCTCTGAAATGTAACGCTGTACAATCTAAACGTTATTATTATGGGACGAGACAAATGAATGATGGGCTTACAACGACAAAGATCCCCCCCCGCCCCCCCCCGTGTAGCCTTCACAGACTGTTGGGGCAAGTGCTGTTCGCAAGTAGCACCTATGAAGGCCGGCACGGCACACGAGGGAGGTGGGTGTACATCGCCACGCCCGACCGCCTTTGTATCCCCACGTGGCGATGTTAATTCACCATACCAGGTACTCATTTGAGCGCTGAGTCGACCTAGGGGAGGCCCAGGACTGGTTCAGAAAACCGTCACTGATGTTGGTGGCCCGGAGCAGGAATCGAACTCGGGTCGCCAGGGTTCGCAGCCCAACGCGCTAACCGCTGCGTCACCGCTCCCCACACGCACGCGCACACACGCACACGCAATCCCCTCCCCTGCGCTCCATTCAATCTCGCGATCAAGGCATCGCGACGCGAATCGGCCTTCTCTTCCAAGCAGATTAGCCCTCCCACAAACAATTACATTCGTATTTGCCAATTAGCGTTTCAATTGACACAGGATGGATTTGACCACTCCGGTGGAGTGCGTGGATGCATGTACACGGATGCATGTGAGTGCGTATGTATGAATGTGGCAGGCAAGGCTGCGTTGGCTGGGTCATGTAGCCCACATGCCCAGCCACCGCATGCCTAAACAGCTTATGTTCGGCCGGTAAGAGGCTGCTAAACTGGCGCGACACGGGCTAGAGAAGAGATGGAGTGATGTGAAGATGTGTCGTTGAGTGGACTTGCCGATGATTGGAACCAGCGGTGTCAAGATCGGCCTCTGTGGAGGAGGCTCGTGAAGGACGCTGCTGCTGCTGCTTCTGGGCAGTTGGATGCAGTCGCCCTCCGGCAACAAAAAAGGGCAGAGGAGCGACGCCCACAACAACGAGCGGAGCACCGGGCAGTTAAAACACAGCAAGTTGGCACAGCAGGGGTCACAGGTTGTGCATCGGCCAGTCATCTCAGTCAGTCACCCCATGGCACCTGCTGGGTCTGACCCGTGACCTCCTGCCAGCAGGCGTTCAACAATTCGCGTGTCCTTAAAGTTCACTTAGCCTGGCACAAGCGCCGTGGTGACATCACCGCCACTTAGTGGCAAATGGTATGTAATAATGCATGTGATGCCTCATGCGCAGGGAGCGGTGGTGCAGCGGTCCTCCCTCTTAAAGAGGGGGGACCACTCAGGGTACCACTACCACCAACTCGTCAATACCACAGCTATCGAATAGCACAATCATCATCTGTGACATCAGCAATCAACGTCACCGCCAACATCATCATCGCCAATGTGATCGTCACGTCTTGATTTTTAACGCGACATTTTCCAGAACAATGCTAGGGGCTGGTTTGGAGTTAGGGATGATCGGTGTACGGCACTACCACAAAACTACAAGGTACGCCTATCCATAGTAGTCCTAAGACTCATCTTCTTGGTTCTTTCGGTAAAGTCACGTAGAATGGAAATAATAAAATTATAAAAATTAAACATAAGAAAAATCATTATTATTTTAATATATTATAATATTTTCTTATGTTTTATTTTATTATTTTATTATTTCCATTCTACGTGACTTTACCGAAAGAACCAAGAAGATGAATCCCTGCAGTCACGAAAGCTTTAAATCGAAATCCTAAGACTGTTCTTAGGTACGTCTGGCAACCCTAACGCACGTGTTAGTACACCATAAAGACAAAGATCCCCCTGTTTAGCCTTATGAGACCGCTGGGGCAAGTGCTGTTAGCGAACACCTGTGAAGGCCGACACGGCACATGAGAGGGCGAGTGGCCAATACTTTGCCGCCTTTGTCTCCCAAGTGGCGATGTTTACACACTGCACTAGTTACTCATTTGAGGCTGAGTCCACCTAGGGGAGGCCCAGGAACGGTTCAGGTAATCGTCACTGGTGTTGACCTTGAGCGGAAATCGAACCCGGGTCGCCGGGTTCGTAGCGCAGCGCGCTAACTGCTACGCAGACCAAAAAGGACAAAGACAGACACGTCAAAAGAAAAAAACCCCCCATATAGCCTTAACAGACTGTTGGGGCAAGTGCTAGAAGCGAGCACACACACACCAAACACAACAACAACCTCCATTCGCCACTAAGTGGCGGTGACGTCACCACGACGCTTGTGCCAGGCCATGTGCACCTTGAGGCTACCACGTGAAGTGTCGAACGCCCGCTGGCAGGAGGTCACGGGGCAGACCCAGCAGGTGCCACGGGTCGACTGACTGAGATGACCGAGATGACTGGCTGATGCACCACCTGTGCCCCCTACTGTGCCAACTTGCTGTGCTTTAGCCACCCGGCGCTCCGCTCGTTGTTGTGAGCGTCGCTCCTCCGCCCTCCGTTGTTGCTGGATGGCGACTGCCTCCAACTGCCCAGTAGCGTCCTTCACGAGCCTCCTCCACAGAGGCCGATCTTGACACACCAACACACTAACAGCAAACGCAAAGTTCAACCATATGACCTTTAAGAGGCTGTTAGGGAACGTGCTGTTAGCGAGCAGCACCTATAAAGGCCGGGGGAGTGTTACCAGCACCTTGACCGGCCGCCTTTGTCTCCATAGTGTTGATGTTTACACACTGCTCTGGGTACTCATTTAAGGCTGAGTCGACTTAGGGAAGGCCCAGGACCGGTTCAAATATTCGCCACTGTTATTGGTCGTGAGCGAGAATTGAACTCGGGTCGCAAGGTCACTGCGTCACCACTAACCAGTGCCCCACCACACCACCATACCACCACCCCACCATACCACCACCCCACCATACCACCATACCACCACACCACCATACCACCACACCACCATACCACCACAACACCATACCACCACACCACCACAACACCACACCACCACACACAGTACCACGCACATCACACGCAACATCGTACACAACACCAGAGTGAAGACGGAATCAAACAAAATCTGGACCGGGATGTCAACATAATTTCTGAAATAAAGGTGCCGGCAGCGATCAATCACCGGTCATCACATTGTCAAATGTAGGCCATTATAATCCAGCAGTGACAGCCTACACTGTACAACGACCCATACCTACACTGTACAACGACCCACACTGTACAACGACCCATACCTACACTGTACAACGACCCACACCTACACTCTACAACGAACCACACCTACACTGTACACCGACCCACCCCTACACTGTACACCGTCCCACACCTGCACTGTACAACACACAGACCTACACTGTACAATACACACCTACACTGTACAACGGCCCACACCTACTGTACAAAGACCCACACTGTACAACGACCCACACCCACACTGTACAACGACCCACACTGTACAACAACACACACCTACACTGTACAACGGCCCCCACCTACACTGTACAACGACCCACACCCACACTGTACAACAACACACACCTACACTGTACAACACTCACACCTACACTGTACAACGGCCCCCACCTACACTGTACAACGACCCACACCCACACTGTACAACAACACACACCTACACTGTACAACACTCACACCTACACTGTACAACGACCCACACCTGCACTGTACAACGACCCACACCTACACTGTACAATGACCCACACTCACATTTCTCAACCCCCCCCTCGTCACACATCGTCACAAATGTTTGACCCCTCCCCTAGGTGCGTGACGTCATTTATGAACGGCCCCTTAAAGCCTAAACGGAAACTTTTCGGTGCAAGTGCTGTTAGCGAGGTCCTACGAAGACCGGCCGTGGGGTGGCCATCATCACCACGCCCGGCCGCCTTTGTCTCACCAATGCTGCCGTTCTATACACTGCGTCAGGTACTAATTCGAGGCCGAATCGACCTAGGGGAGGCCCAGGACCGTTTCGGATGCAGGCCTCAGCCTGTCTCGAATGGGCGACTGCCCATCCAGGAGGTGGAAGCAACAGCGAATTGATCCTTGAATCCATTTCATTATCACCACATTTTTGTAACATCATCATCATCATCACTACCACCACCACCACCAGTGTCATTATCCTCAGAACCATTATTATTACCATTGCTGCTGCTGTGATAAAAAGATCATAATCAGGACAGAGATATGGTCGGTTGGCAGGTGCCATTAGATCAATGGATTATTGAATCTGTCTGTGCGGATATTTGAGCGTGTTGTCCCAGCGTATGTATATTAATAAAAAGTGTGCAGTACTTGGCCCTTCCCCTCTTCAACCATTATATATAAACGGAGTGGTAGCTCTTGTAATCTCTCATTTACGTGATACAGCTGTCGTGGCTGTGACGGTTCCACCTGAAGACGGAAGCTTGTGTTGCCTCCGAAACGTCGTGATTTTTATTTTATTTTACTTTGATTAATTTTTATTTTTTTACCTACGTGACTTTACCGAAAAAACCTAAGAGTATGTATGTATGTTGGGTTTTCACACGGAGCCAAGCTTTCCATTCACAGCTGAACATCTCAAATGTAACAGGACCCATCTGAGTGAGAAACAGGCTTGCCTGGGTAAACATACGGAATCGTCATGATGATGGATATCACACACACACACCAAGGCATAGGCACATACACACTCACGTACACACATAGGGGCCGTCCATAAATGACGTCACGCGATTTTCAGACCCCCCCCCCTCTCAAATATGACGTCACAAAGCTCTGCCCCCCCCCCAAACCATATTTCCATTTGGAAAATAAAACATGCTTCAAATCGCTTTCAACTATTGTCATTGTAGTGCGTATTTAATGTGGCGCTGCACTCTGATGTTGTAGGAGTGTTGTTATAACAATTAGTGTTGTTAGAACAGTTATATATTTATTTAAAGTTGCGCATTTTGATGTGACGTCATATTTCTCACCCCCCCCCCCCTCGTCACACATCGTCACAAACGTCTGACCCCCACCCCCCAGGTGCGTGACGTCATTAATGTACGGCCCCATACGCAATAACGAACGCATGATCATAAACTCATACGATGCATCGTCATCATGATACTACACAAATTAGAAAACGCAATCGAACTAAAAAAAACTATTAATTGAAAACAAGTTTTGCTCGCTGGTCCCGCGCGCGCGTGTGGCACGTGCGCGGCCGTGACGTCACCGCGCAACATACCGCGCGATGACGTCACCCGCATCACGCAGCGTTGAATCAGGGGTGGTGTCGTGCGTGCTGAAGTCACGCCCCCCCCTCACCTTTCCCCCCTCCCCACCTTCCCCCCGACCTCCCCCCACCACCTTCCCCCCCCCCCACCTCCCCCCCCACCTTTCCCCACCCACCTTTTCCCCCCTCACCTTTCCCCCCAACTTCCCCCCCACCTCCCCCCCCACCTTCCCCCCCCCCACCTCCCCCCCACCTTCCCCCCCCCCACCTTTCCCCACCCACCTTTCCCACCCTACCTCCCCCCCCACCTCCCCCCCCACCTTCCCTCTCCCACCTTCCCCCCCCACCTCCCCCCCCCCACCTTTCCCCCCCCCCACCTCCCCCCCCCACCTTTCCCCCCCCCCAACCTCCCCCCCTACCTTCTCCCCCCACCTTTCCCCCCCCCCACCTTTCCCCCCCCCCCAACCTTCCCCACCCACGCTCCCTCCCTTCACCCCGGGGCCCCCCGTGTATCGGCACAGAAATCCGCTGTCCATTGCAACCTGCGTCGGACTGGGGGGTGAGGTCACTCGCAAGTTCAGAGCACCGCAGGCGTCAGCCACCACCGACCCCCTGGGTTTGAACTCCAGCGGTGGAACGGGGCTCTCGAGTGACCCTGGCAAGACATTTTAGCCGATTACAATTCTGCCCTTGCGCTTGATTGAGCTGAATTCGAGAAAAAGTTTTGCTGGCTGGCTGGCGGGCTGGCTGCCTGCCTGGAGGGGCGGACGGACATTGCGGGCTTGCTGGTGTGGTGATATAACAACAACAACCAATAGGAGCCTGTTCCCAGCGTTCGCATTGACCGGAGATTGGCTGGGGGGGGAGGGGGGGCTGCAGGTGTCGTGAGTGGGGGGGGGGGGGCTGGTGGTGGCGGGGGGGGGGGGCTCCACCATGGGGGGTGGGGGGATGCTGGGGGGGGGGGTCAGGGCTATAATTACACACGGACATAAGCGGTGTGCGCGTGCATTACGCAGGGACAAGACAAAGATTCCACCGCCCCGGTATAGCCTCAACAAACCTTTTGGGGCAAGTGCTGCTAGCGTGCTGCTGTGAAGGCCGGGCACGGTACACGAGGGGGTGGGTGGCGTAACACCACGCCCGACCGCCTTTGTCTCCCCGGTGGCGATGTTTACACACCGCGCCAGGTACTCATTTGAGGCTGAGTTGACCTAGAGCGGGGGTGGGGGGGATGCCCATGACCGGTTCAGAGAATCGTCGCTCGGTGTTGGTGGCCGTGAGCGGGAATCGAACTCGGGTCCGCTGGGTTCGTAGGGCAGCGTTGCGCTAACCGCTGACCCTACCGCTCCCCAAATGCATTACACAGATCACGCACACACACACGTGCACACGTGTGTACGTGCGTGTGCACGTGTGTGCACGTGTGTGTGTGTGCGTTGTGCGCGTGCTTGCAATCAGTCGCCATTCGTCAGTAAGCGACGGTGACGTCACAACAGCGCTTCGTGCCAGGCTCGGTGTACTAGCGCATACAAAGACAAAGATCCCCCGTGTAGCCAATAACAGACTGTTGGGGCAAGTGCTGTTAGCGAGCACCTATGAAGGCCGGAACGGCACACGAGGGGGTGGGTGACCAGCACCACGCTGGGTCGCGTTTGTCTCCCCCGGTGGCGATGTTTACACACGGCAACAGGTATTCATTTGAGGCTGAGTCGACCCAGGGGAGGTCCATGACCGGTTCAGATGAATCGTCACTAGTTTTGGTCACCGTGAGCGCGAATCGAACTCCGGTCACAGGGTTCGTAGCGCAGCGTAGCGCGAACCGCTCTCCCCACAACACGTGCACACGCGCGCACACACATACATGGCAGACACATCCACGTAGTGTTACATGTTGCACAACATACATGTACAATATTCACAGACACACACAGTACACCCATACAAAGGGCTGCTTGCGAGAACCTATTCACGTCGGCCATGGACATTGTCAGCTCCACGCCCGGCCGCCTTTATCTCCCTCGGGCCCTGATTTAAGGCCGAGTCGACCTAGGGGAGGCCCACGAGCGGTTCAGATTATTCGCCACCGCCGTGAGCCGGGCTCGGCAAATTGAACCCAGCGATCCGAGGTCGTGCACTGCGCAACTGCGGTCTCGCCTGCAACAGATTGCCGGGGGCCAAGGGTTGTTAGCGAGCCCATACGAAGGCCGGCACGGCGCACAAGGCGGGGGGGAGGGTGGTGTTGTTAGCACCACGCCCGGCCGCCTTTGTCTTCCCAGCGCTAATGTTTGCACAATTGCAACAGGTACTCCGTCGACCGAGCGGATGGGGCCGCTCATGACGAGCTCAGGATAATCGCCCCGGATGTTAGCCGGGAATTGAATTCTTAGCGCAGTGCGCTAATTGACTACAATGCGCTGAGCGTCCCTTCCTCCTTACGACGCAAACACAACAACGCGTACAGGCATATTAGCACACACGCACACAACACTCACGCATTTCCATGCACACACTCACATGGCCACGCATAATAAGCATTTCCATTCGCAAAGATCCCACCGTGTAGCCTGCAACAGACTGTTGGGGCAAGTGCTGCTAGCGAGCACCTATGAAGGCCGGCACGGCACACGAGGTGGGGGTGGGTGGGTGGCCAGCGCCACGCCCGGCCGCCTTTGTCTCCCCCAATGCTACCGTTTACACACCACGTCAGGTACTCGTTTGAGGCTGAGTCGACCTAGGGGACGCCCAGGACCGAGGAATCGAACTCGGGTGTCCGGCTTACGGAGCGCAGCGCGCTAACCGCTACACTACCGCTACCCCCAAAGACAAAGATCCCCCGTATAGCCTTTAGCAGACTGTGGGGGCAAGTGCTGTTAGCGAGCGCACCACCTATGAAGGCCACTCACACACGTACAAAGACAAAGATCCCCCGTGTAGCCTTTAACAGACTGCGGGGGCAAGTGCAGTAAGCGAGCGCACCACTCACGCACGTACACGCACAAAGACAAAGATCCCCCGTATAGCCTTAACATACTGTTGGGGCCAAGTGCCGTTAGCGAGCCCACCACCTATGAATGCCACTCACGCACGCACGCGTACAAAGACAAAGATCCCCCGTATAGCCTTCGCAGACGGTTTGGGGGCAAGTGCTGCACGTGCACACGCCGGAGGAGGAGGATGATGATGACAATCGTCGCCTTACCTTGAGCACCGCCTTGCTAAAGGGCTTGTTGCCCCCAGGGCGGCCCCGGTACGTGGAGACGCACACCGAGCTGATCATGTGGATAGTTGGCCTGGCACATCCAAAGCAAATGGTCTCGCTGCTGCTGTCGCCCCGTGTCGCCTGTTGCAGACGCCGCCGCTGCCGCTGCTGCTGATATTGCCGCTGCTATTATTGCTGTAGATGCTCCTCCTCCTGCTGCTGCTGCTGCTCCTGTTAATAACGCTGTTGCTGCGATTGCTTTAGCTACAGCTGCTGCTGCCGCCACTGCTGTATATTTAGCTGCTACTGCTGCTGCTGGTGCTATAAACTGCCGATGCTGCTGATGCCGTTGTAGTATTGTGAGCAGCAAGCAACAGCGTGCGCTAAGACGGAGAGGAGAGAGCGAGAGAGAAAAGGAGAGAGAGAGTGAGAGAGGGAGGAAGAAACAGAGAGGGAGGGTGGGAGAGCTAAGCCCACAGTCGGGGCTAGCGAGCTGTGTGTGTGTCGTGTCGTCTCGCCAGCTATGCTGGCTGTCTGCTCGGGATCCTGTTGCCCATGGAACTGTTGCTGTGAGCGAGAGGGAGGGATGACTGAGAAGCCGTGGTGGTGGTGGCGGGGAGGGGGCGAGAATATGGGAGGGATGGGGTGAGAGGGTGTGAGATGGGGAGACGGAGGAGAGGGGAAGAGAGAGGGTAGAGGGGGGGTGGAGAGCGAAGGACGAGAGGGATGGGTGAGATGGGGAGACGGAGGAGAGGGAGGTGGAGAGAGGGAAGAGCGGTGGGTGGCAGGGGCGAGAGATGGATGGTGGGAGAGGATGGGGAGTTGGAGGGAGAAAGAAGGGAAGATGGATGGTGGGAGAGCAGGGGATAGGAAGGAGCGGGAGATGAGTGTGAGATGAGTGTGAGAGAGGTAGGAGAGAGGAATGAGGAGCAGGGATGGAGGGAGGCGGAGAGGGGAGAACGACGCAGTGCTGAGGAGGAGAGAGAGGAGGAGTGCGAGCGGGAGAGGAGGGAATGACGAGAGAGAGAGAGGGACATGGAGTAGGAAGAGAGGGGGTACAGAGAGAGGGGGGTGGAGAGAGAAGGATGGGTTAAGGAGAGCAGAGTGAAAAATATTTTGTTACATTTTTCATTTAAAAGGGGGGGGGGGGGGTTACGTAAAGCAAAGCATAAATAAACAAAAAAAACCAAATGATGAACGAAGCAAAGTGCCTAATACACCGAGCATCTTCTTGTTTCCACTGATCGTAAAAAAAAGGAGTGAACGGAGGACGGAGAGAGGGAAGGAGCTGGACAGGGTCAGAAGGAATGAGTGAATGAGATGGGGGAATGAGAGAGAATTTAAAAAACGATAGATGCCAAACATTGCAGACGAGGCCCTCGTCCAGCAGCGGATATACCAAAGGGATGTACGCGCTCCGTGGACACGGTGGTGGTAGTGTGACCAGCATCGCGCCCGGCCGCCTTTGTCTTCCCAGTGCTGACGTTTTTTACGCACCTCCGATTAGCATGGTTGGCTACATGCGGTGCGAAAGAAGTTCGATACACTGCACCATTTTAATGCTGAGTCCACCTAAAGGCCGGTTCTGAAACGACTCGACACGTGCCGAGAAATATTCGTATTCTCCAGACTTCCCCCCCCCACCCCAAACCACGTGTTTAAATCAAAAGTTCTGAGTGCCTCTTACGATCCTGCATGGCACAGTAGGAGACACAGATGGTGCATTGGCCGGCCGTCTCAGTCAGTCGGCCCGTGTCTGTCCCGTGACCTCCTGCCAGCGGGCGTTTGACACTTCACGTGGCCTTAACGTGCACCTAGCCTGGCACGAGCGCCGTGGCGACGTGACCGACACTTAGTGGCGTATGGCGGTTGTTGTTGTTGTTGTATGAGACCAGATCTGCACAACTTCTTATTGACTCCGGGCACACATTCGGTGTGCGTCCTGTGATCCCAAGAATGCGGTGCACACGTGCATTTAATGTCGTGGCAGTGATCGATCCACTGCTGGATGAAGGCCTCCTTCCCGATCCTGCTATTTCGTCCGCTCCATATCGTCGATGCACTGGCGGAGCCAGTGGGGGGTGGGGTGGCATGTGCCCCCCCCCCCCCCAATGATCCGATCGAAATCCCTAATTTTGATCGGATCAGATCATTGGGGTTTATTAGTAATACATCGGCATTTTGCGACCCCCACTGCCACTGTGTAGCATATTATTACGTGCCAGGGACTCCGTGAGATGATAGGACAATAGTCCTATCAGCTATAAGTGACTCACAGAATTGTGCGCAGTTGCGTATACAGTACACGACTTCCATGAAGGCATCAACACCTTCAGCGAGCGCGATGCCGATCACACGACGCGGTTCGAATTCGACCCTCGATCGATGTCTGCGCCATCGCCGCACACGCGTCGAATCAAAAGCAAGGGACAAGTCATGACTTACTAACAACTCCTTACTTACTAACAGCTCCTCTATCATTTCTCATTGCTGGAGGGGTTGCCCCCCTTCTACCTGAAAATCCTGGCTCCTCTATTGCATCGATGGACGTCCTGTCAGACCCATGTTGCTTGGATGTCACAGCGTCGTTATTCTTGACTATCTTCCACATTCACACGTGTTCATCAATAACGATAACGACAACAATCATAATAACGTACAGGCCTTTTTTTCTTCTTGGCTCTTTCGGTAAAGTCACGTAGAATGGAAATAATAAAATAATAATAATAAAACATAATAAAATAATTCTCACGACGTTTCGGCCACAACGCAAGCAGCCGTCCTCAGGTGAAGAATAGGTATGTCGAGAAGATAGAGTCTGAATGACAGGCCTTTGTCAATTCACTGCTCGGTTGGAAGGCCTCCCCGTGTCGCGTCGGTTATGGGGTTGCTGTTGTTTTTTGTTTGACCATACTTCACCACGCTGGGCAGTCACAGGGGGGGGGGACAGCCCAATGCCGGTTAGATATCCACTCGCTACTGACGTTAGCCGTGCCCCTTAGAACTGAACTCAAGTGGCCGGAGTTCGGAACGAAAGTGAGAGCTAACCACTGCGTCACCGCTCCCCCGCCTCTGGATGTGCATGGTTTATGCAGCTATAACCACTCCATGTTGACACTTACCCAGGGAAACCCTCACTTGAGTGGCATGAACTATTCTTTCAGGAGGGTCCTGCCAGGTTTTCGCAGTGGGGGGGGGGGGGGGGGGGGGGGGGGCGAATGGGGGTGTCGGGGGTGTGGCGTTGTTTAATCGTGTTATAAATAAAAAACATTATTTTTGTTCTCACATCATTTTGATCCTGACAACAAAAACAGGTGTCCCATAGATACGCACAACAGTCCAATCGAATCATTTGCCAAGGTTATTCCTGGACACAATGGTCCCACTGTTTTCCGACGAAGTCACGGGATCTTGAACGTGAACCGAGTCGCCGGCACATCCAGCGCCAGGCATTAACCAGGGCGGCCACTGGAATTCGAACCGTGAACCTCTTGCGATGGAGCGAGTGCAGCGACTGTGGTGGGGAGGGCGGGCGGGGCTGTGGTGAAGTGGTCTGCAGCGCATTACGTTGCTACGAATCCGGCCACCTGAGTTCGACTCCGCGTCGAGGTGTAGGGACGGCTCCTGACCATAACCACAACGTCATTGCTCGCAGCCGTCAATTAGTCTCCGGTGCGGTGTTGTAAAACATCGGCACTGGGGAGACAAAGGCGGCCTGGAGTGGTTATGTCCACACCGACCCCCCGCGCGCCCTCCTACCTCTCTCATCTCACTCCACTCAGCTCCACGCACTCTCCTACCTCTCACCTCACTCTATTCCCCTCCACGCACTCTCCTACCTCTCCCCTGTCACCTCACTCCACTCCCCTCCACGCACTCTCCTACCTCTCCCCTCTCACCTCACTCTACTCCCCTCCACGCACTCCCCTACCTCTCCCCTCTCATCCCACTCTACTCCCCTCCACGCACTCCCCTACCTCTCCCCTCTCATCTCACTCCACTCCACGCACTCCCCTACCTCTCCCCTCTCGTCTCATTCAACTCCCCTCCACGCACTCTCCTACCTCTCATCTCACTCTACTCCCCTCCACGCACTCCCCTACCTCTCCCCTCTCATCTCACTCCCCTCCACGCACTCCTCTACCTCTCCCCTCTCATCCCACTCTACTCCCCTCCACGCACTCCCCTACCTCTCCCCTCTCATCTCACTCCACTCCACGCACTCCCCTACCTCTCCCCTCTCATCTCACTCCACTCCCCTCCACGCACTCTCCTACCTCTCCCCTCTCATCTCACTCCACTCCACGCACTCCCCTACCTCTCCCCTCTCATCTCACTCCCCTCCACGCACTCCCCTACCTCTCCCCTCTCATCCCACTCTACTCCCCTCCACGCACTCCCCTACCTCTCCCCTCTCATCTCACTCCACTCCCCTCCACGCACTCCCCTATCTCTCCCCTCTCATCTCACTCCACTCCCCTCCACGCACTCCCCTACCTCTCCCCTCTCATCCCACTCTACTCCCCTCCACGCACTCCCCTACCTCTCCCCTCTCATCTCACTCCCCTCCACGCACTCCCCTACCTCTCCCCTCTCATCTCACTCCACTCCCCTCCACGCACTCTCCTACCTCTCCCCTCTCATCTCACTTCACTCCCCTCCACGCACTCCCCTACCTCTCCCCTCTCATCTCACTCCACTCCCCTCCACGCACTCCCCTACCTCTCCCCTCTCATCTCACTCCACTCCCCTCCACGCACTCTCCTACCTCTCCCCTCTCATCTCACTCCACTCCCCTCCACGCACTCTCCTACCTCTCCCCTCTCATCTCATTCCACTCCATGCACTCTCCTACCTCTCCCCTCTCGTCTCATTCAACTCCCCTCCACGCACTCTCCTACCTCTCATCTCACTCTACTCCCCTCCACGCACTCCCCTATCTCTCCCCTCTCATCTCACTCCACTCCCCTCCACGCACTCCCCTACCTCTCCCCTCTCATCCCACTCTACTCCCCTCCACGCACTCCCCTACCTCTCCCCTCTCATCTCACTCCCCTCCACGCACTCCCTACCTCTCCCCTCTCATCTCACTCCACTCCCCTCCACGCACTCTCCTACCTCTCCCCCTCTCATCTCACTCCACTCCCCTCCACGCACTCCCCTACCTCTCCCCTCTCATCTCACTCCACTCCCCTCCACGCACTCCCCTACCTCTCCCCTCTCATCTCACTCCACTCCCCTCCACGCACTCTCCTACCTCTCCCCTCTCATCTCACTCCACTCCCCTCCACGCACTCTCCTACCTCTCCCCTCTCATCTCATTCCACTCCATGCACTCTCCTACCTCTCCCCTCTCGTCTCATTCAACTCCCCTCCACGCACTCTCCTACCTCTCATCTCACTCTACTCCCCTCCACGCACTCCCCTATCTCTCCCATCTCATCTCACTCCACTCCCCTCCACGCACTCCCCTACCTCTCCCCTCTCATCCCACTCTACTCCCCTCCAAGCACTCCCCTACTCTCCCCTCTCATCTCAACTCCCCTCCACGCACTCCCCTACCTCTCCCCTCTCCTCTCACTCCACTCCCCTCCACGCACTCTCCTACCTCTCCCCTCTCATCTCACTCCACTCCCCTCCACGCACTCCCCTACCTCTCCCCTCTCATCTCACTCCACTCCCCTCCACGCACTCCCTACCTCGCCCCTCTCCTCTCACTCCACTCCCCTCCACGCACTCTCCTACCTCTCCCTCTCATCTCACTCCACTCCCCCTCCACGCACTCTCCTACCTCTCCCCTCTATCATTCCACTCCATGCACTCTCCTACCTCTCCCCTCTCGTCTCATTCAACTCCCCCTCCACGCACTCTCCTACCTCTCATCTCACTCTACTCCCCTCCACGCACCCCCTATCTCTCCCTCTCATCTCACTCCACCTCCCCTCCACGCACTCCCCTACCTCTCCCCTCTCATCCCACTCTACTCCCCTCCACGCACTCCCCTACCTCTCCCCTCTCATCTCACTCCCCTCCACGCACTCCCCTACCTCTCCCCTCTCATCTCACTCCACTCCCCTCCACGCACTCCCCTACCTCTCCCCTCTCATCTCACTCCACTCCACGCACTCCCCTACCTCTCCCCTCTCATCTCACTCCGCTCCACGCACTCTCCTGCCCCTCCCCATCAGGGGCTCCGTTCCGGCACTAATAGGTGATCGCGAACAAAACTTTCCCCTACGGCCTCTCTTGAGGTGAGCACCTGCTCACTGTAAATGTACACCTCGCACGCACGAAAACAGAGATCCGGCGTTCCGATTAAAGTGTGTGCATGTGTGTGTGTCTGTGTATGTGTGCGTGTGTGTCTGTGTGTGTCTGTGTGTGTGGGGAGCGGTGGTGTCGCGGGTAGCGCTGCTGCGCTACGAACCTGGCGACCCAAGTTCGAATCCCGCTCACGGCCAACACCCAGTGACGATTATCTGTACCGGTCCTTGGCCTCCCGTAGGTCGACTCAGCATCAAATGAGTACCTGGTGCGGTGTGTAAACATCGCCGCTCGGGAGACAAAGGCGGCCGGGCGTGATGCTGGCCACCCACCCCCTCGTGTGCCGTGCCGGCCTTCATAGGTGCTCGCTAACAGCACTTGCCCCAACAGCATGTTAAGGCTATAGGGGGATCTTTGTCTTTGTGTGTGTGTGTGGGGAGCGGTGGCGCAGTGGTTAGCGCACTGCAATTACGTAGAACCCGGCTCCGAGTTCTACCCCCTCGTGATATCTGAACCCGGAACTGGGCATCCTTCCCCTAGGTCGACTCAGCCTCAAATGAGTACCTGGTGCCGGTGTGCATCAAACAGTCAGCACATTGGGGTGGCCAAAGGTGGCTGACCCACGCGTCCACGCTTGCGCGCCGTTGCCGAGCCTTAATAGGCGCTCGCTAATAGCACGTGCACAGCCATTTAGTCCATCCACTGCTGGATGAGGGCCTCCCCACACCGTGCTAATCATTGGGGTGGTGGGAGAGGGTCTACTTGACCATAGTTCATCACGTTACTGGGTCAGCAAAGTGTGTCTGGGGTGGGGTGGGGGCACATATACGTACAGTACAACAACTGGTTTTGCTGTACCGCAGCAGCCGATGGTAACACGCCGTGCGTCGGGGCACTTTGTCCAGGCACAAAAACCCTGCTGAGGTTTGTGAAATCGCGACATGATGGTGATCATGAGATGTCCCGGTGAGTGATGCGTGCCCATCTGTGGCACTCCTGCCTAATTGCCTTTCGGGCCAATTACACCACATCATGGGACAGCCATATAAATAATAGTTACAGGAATTTGGCTCAATCTATACGCATACCCCTGGCGACGCAAAATGCATTCCATTCAATTTAATTTGTTAAAAAGGTACAGGGAAAAAAAACCCAAACAACCCCAGTCCTGTACGAAATTGATCCAACAATAATGAAATTGTGCTCGCTCACCATGATAATTTACAATCCCCTTTAGTCCATCCACTGCTGAGTTCATATTCTTGGTTCTTTCGGTAAAGTCACGTAGAATGGAAATAATAAAATAATAAAAATGAAACATAATAAAATAATTCTCACGACGTTTCGGCCACAACGCAAGCAGCCGTCCTCAGGTGGAGAACAGGTCTGTCGATGTCTTCTCGACAGACCTGTTCTCCACCTGAGGACGGCTGCTTGCGTTGTGGCCGAAACGTCGTGAGAATTATTTTATTATGTTTTATTTTTATTATTTCCATTCTACGTGACTTTACCGAAAGAACCAAGAAGATGAATCCCTGCAGTCATGAAAGCTTTAAATCGAAAAAATTACACTGCTGAGTTGTTAGGGGTTGCTTCCCGTTCTCTCTTCCTTTAAACAAAACTTCGCTACGTTGGGCAGAGCGGCTCAGATAAAAGAGACACAGAGAGAGAGAGAGAGAATGGACGAGGCTTGGTACAGATGTAACTCACCGTGGATGTCATAGCCTTAGCCAGGAATCGAGCTCAGGCCAACGGGTACAATTTGCGCAGTGCGCCAAACCACTGCGCCACCGCTCCACGCCTGCAGATACACAATACACGTCCTTTATTTAACCCAGTGGGAGCCACCACTTCATATTTACAAACTCGTTGCACTGTACCAATTAAACACTCCCCCCCCCGCAAACCCCGTCCCTCCCACGTTGATGGAATTCTTGGTCGCGTTTCGATTAAATTGCCGATTTATTTTCGTGAATGTTTCGCGTTACCGTCTCGTCTGAGCCGCTTCCCCTTCCTTCTGTCGTCTGCTCGTGCAGTTTTCGTCGTCACCCTTAGAATTATCCAGACAGCGTCGACGCCCCAGCGATCAGTTGCGCGCAACGCAGACACGTCTCTGCAACCGGTTGCTCGTGACAGCGACGGCCTCGGCTCTCCGAAGCGCCGACCCGCTCGGCGATTTGCAAGCGACTGATTTAATCGCCGTGACGCATTCGCGCAAACAACCGCGACCGGATCGTTGCAATCCTCGGTTGACCCGCGCAAATTGCATCTACTTGCTCAGATGTGGACAAAGCAGCCGCCGATGGCGACGATCAAATTCGCGCGATTTCGACAGCGGTTTGGTTGCCTGACTGATACGAATCAATGTACCGTGTCCATTTGGGACACGTTGAATTCCCACCGCTGACACAGGTCTGTAATCGGAAGATGGACACCACATGGATCAATGCTTCTGCGAGCAAGGAAATCGCCCTGATGTTTGAGGGTAGAATTAGCGACCTTTTTCCCACTGACCGGTTGACTGCGGGCTTCCACAGGAGAAGGCCTTGAGTTCCTGGGGAGGAGAGTGCGTGGAGGGGAGTGGAGAGAGATGAGAAGTAGGAGAGTGCGTGGAGGGGAGTGGAGGGAGATGAGAAGTAGGAGAGTGCGTAGAGGGGAGTGGAGGGAGATGAGAGAGGAGAGGTAGGAGAGTGCGTGGAGGGGAGTGGAGGGAGATGAGAAGTAGGAGAGTGCGTGGAGGGGAGTGGAGTGAGATGAGAGGGGAGGGGTCGGAGAGGGCGTGGAGGGGAGTCGACTGAGCTGAGAGGGGGGAGGTAGGAGAGTGCGTGGAGGGGAGTAGAGTGAGATGAGAGGGGAGAGGTAGGAGAGTGCGTGGAGGTGAGTGGAGGGAGAGGTAGGAGAGTGCGTGGAGCGGAGTAGAATGAGATGAGAGAGGTAGGAGAGTGCGTGGAGTGGATTAAAGTTAGATGAGAGGGGAGAAGTAGGAGAGTGTGTGGAACGGAGTAGAGTGAGATGAGAGGTAGGAGAGTGCGTGGAGTGGATTAAAGTTAGATGAGAGGGGAGAAGTAGGAGAGTGTGTGGAACGGAGTAGAGTGAGATGAGAGGTAGGAGAGTGCGTGGAGGGGAGTGGAGTGAAACGAGAGGGGAGAGGCTGACACGGCCAGTCCGTGGAGGCTCAGGAAGACGGCGTTGTCTGTATTGCTGCACCGCTGCCTACAGGCGCCGTGTCGCAGGCACACGAGCCATTGTTCCCGAGTGTGGGCAGACGCGTGCAACACGACGCTACAGCCATTGTACCGGGTGCAACTCTGCGCGTACGGGTGGATGCGTGATGGGTCGCAGTATTTCTTTACTCTGTGTGCGCAGGGTCAAGTTGCTGTTGACTTAGGTGCCCCCCTTGACACGAGAATGCGCGCGCGCGCGTCCGCGTGTGCACGCGCACGCGCGCGCGCGTCCACGTGTTTCGTTGTAAAGTGACAAAGGCTCAGTCAGCCCTTGCGGCGTTCCAGAAACAAAAGAAAACCTCGTTCACGCGCCCGCTGGCGGAAAGTTGTCAACGAGAGGGAGCTCTGGGCCAGACGTTTGGCCGGCGTGGAAGAGGAGGCCCAAAAATTGCATGCTCCTCGTTAGAGAGGAGCATGCGCTCGCGAAGTCTTAGAAGATTGAAATGTTTGAAACGTTTACCTTAATACGGGGGGGGGGGGGGGGGGTTCGAAGCCAATGCAATAGCCCCTATTTGTTATTGGGTCATTTCTCGTTGAATTCAGTCGTATGTCCCACGACTGAATTCAATCGTGGAAATTCTTGTGATGAACTTTACAACAACGACAACACAAAAATGATTTCTCTGAAGATTTTAAAGATATAATAATAATTCAGATGTTAAAAGCACCCAGGCCAATATGACAAATGAATCGGGAGTGTGACCCCCATTCTATGGAATGATCATTGTTGCTCTCATATATTGGTGGTGAAAAAAAATCACAAACAGATATTATTGACCAAACATAGCAACACATCTTGCCATCGCCAGGGCCGTCCATAGTGGGGACAGCGGGGTGGGGTGGGGGGAGTCTACCCTACACCTTCAAACTATCACATCTGACACCGTGGGGTCGAAGCGCCCCCCCCCCCCCTCCAAAAGCGTGGGGCTCCGGGCCGGTCACCCCGATTCTCCGTGTACCCCGAGCAAGACCGGAGCCATGGAGTCAACATTGGTGGGGACCAAATCTTCTAGGGGGTGTGGGGGTCCCCCCCCCCAACCCTGAAAAAATATTAATTTGAAAACTCATTTCCATGCCTAAAATATGTTTTAAATTCACTAACACATGGGATGGACTTTTTGTTGTTGTTACAATAATGTCTAATAGTGTATTGTATTACATTGCTCTGTTTTATCTTTTTTACCTTTTCTTGTTTCATTGTATGTGATGGCAGAGATTAGGGATTAATAAAGTACAACCATAACCACACTAATTTTAACATAAATCTATTTATAGCAATATATTGGAGGGGGGGGGGGACATTTTGAGCATATTTGAATATTGGAGGGGATGTGTCCCCCCCCCCTATCCCCCTCAATATATATTTAGGGAGGTGGGGGAGTGTGTGTGTCCCCCAATATATAATTATAATTACGGCCTTGACCCCGAGAGCACGGCTCTGGCCTATCGCTTGATGTCTCTCAGTTGGGTCATGTGACCGGCCGGTATTGAGAGCGCGGAGTGCGCTGATGAGGCAACGTCACTCGATTATCTCAGCGCACTCCCTCCCGTACGGGATCGATAAAGCTCACGGGGGCCGTCCATAAATGACGTCACGCACCTGGGGGGGGGGGGGAGTCAGATATTTGTGACGATGTGTGACGAGGGGGGCGGGGGTTGAGAAATGTGACGTCACATCAAAATGCGCAACTTTAAATAAATATAGACAACACGTTCTACCTAATTAAATAGACTTTTTAATGAATGTTTTCTCCTACAACATCAGAGTGCAGCGGCACATTAAATACGCGATACAATGACAATAGTTGAAAGCGATTTGAAGCATGTTTTATGGGGGGGGGGGCAGAGCTTTGTGACGTCATATTTGAGGGGGGGGTCTGACTTTTTGTGACGCCGTGTGACGAGGGGGGGGGGGGCAAAAATCGTCCAAAATCGCGTGACGTCATTTATGGACCGGCCCCACGGCAGTTTTAGGTTGAATTCAGTCGCGAATAGGGTCTTGAACTCGCCGATTAGAAGGAGCTTAATTTGTCAGAATCTGATCAATTGACCACGTGTGTATCGTAAGAATATATTATGATATCTTAATTTTGGAAGCTTTCGTGACTGCAGGAATTATCCTTTGTTTTTTTCGGTAAAGTCACGTATAAAGATAAAATAATAATTTAAATTACATAATAGCATACGACGTTTCGATTGCAACACAAGCAATCATCATCAGGTATAATGAAATAGCGACATAGAATCTAACCATAAAACTATAGACAGACATATAAGCAGACAGATATCACCAAGATACATAGAGAGATCACCCCTCTCTGTACCTGGGTTGCTCTCTCTATGTATGATGATTGCTTGTGTTGCAATCGAAACGTCGTATGCTATTATGTAATTTAATTTATTATTTTATCTTTATGCGTGACTTTACCGAAAAAACCAAAGAATATATAATGATAGTTGTGTGTCGAACTACCACCACGTGATCGAGCCCCCCCCCCCTCGCTACCCACTCCCCGGAGGGGGATGAGTGAGGGGGGGGGCGAAGGGGCAAGGGGAGGGGGGGGAGCAAGGAGAGGGGGGGGGGGACGTGGAGAGGGGGGGGGGGCAAGGAGAGGGGGGGGGTCAAGGAGAGGGGGGGGTCAAAGAGAGGGGGTCAAGGAGAGGGGGGGGACGTGGAGAGGGGGGGAGCAAGGAGAGGGGGGGGGGCAAGGAGAGGGGGGGTCAAGGAGAGGGGGGGTCAAGGAGAGGGGGGGGTCAAGGAGAGGGGGGGTCAAGGAGAGGGGGGGGTCAAGGAGAGAGGGGGGTCAAGGAGAGGGGGGGTCAAGGAGAGGGGGGGGGTCAAGGAGAGAGGGGGGTCAAGGAGAGGGGGGGGGGCAAGGAGAGGGGGGTCAAGGAGAGGGGGGGGCAAGGAGAGAGGGGGGTCAAGGAGAGGGGGGGTCAAGGAGAGGGGGGGTCAAGGAGAGGGGGGGTCAAGGAGAGGGGGGGGTCAAGGAGAGAGGGGGGTCAAGGAGAGGGGGGGTCAAGGAGAGGGGGGGTCAAGGAGAGGGGGGGTCAAGGAGAGGGGGGGGTCAAGGAGAGAGGGGGGTCAAGGAGAGGGGGGGTCAAGGAGAGGGGGGGTCAAGGAGAGAGGGGGGTCAAGGAGAGGGGGGGTCAAGGAGAGGGGGGGCAAGGAGAGGGGGGGGCAAGGAGAGGGGGGGTCAAGGAGAGGGGGGGGTCAAGGAGAGGGGGGGTCAAGGAGAGGGGGGGTCAAGGGAGGGGGGGGGTCAAGGAGAGAGGGGGGTCAAGGAGAGGGGGGGGGGGTCAAGGAGAGGGGGGGTCAAGGAGAGGGGGGGTCAAGGTGAGGGGGGGGGCAAGGAGAGGGGGGGGGGCAAGGAGAGGGGGGGTCAAGGAGAGGGGGGGGTCAAGGAGAGAGGGGGGTCAAGGAGAGGGGGGGTCAAGGAGAGGGGGGGGTCAAGGAGAGAGGGGGGTCAAGGAGAGGGGGGGGTCAAGGAGAGAGGGGGGTCAAGGAGAGGGGGGTCAAGGAGAGGGGGGGGTCAAGGAGAGAGGGGGGTCAAGGAGAGGGGGGTCAAGGAGAGGGGGGGGGGGGGCAAGGAGAGGGGGGGGTCAAGGAGAGGGGGGGTCAAGGAGAGAGGGGGGGGTCAAGGAGAGGGGGGGGTCAAGGAGAGAGGGGGGTCAAGGAGAGGGGGGTCAAGGAGAGGGGGGGTCAAGGAGAGGGGGGGGTCAAGGAGAGGGGGGGGTCAAGGAGAGGGGGGGGTCAAGGAGAGGGGGGGTCAAGGAGAGGGGGGGCAAGGAGAGGGGGGGTCAAGGAGAGGGGGGGGGTCAAGGAGAGGGGGGGTCAAGGAGAGGGGGGGTCAAGGAGAGGGGGGGGTCAAGGAGAGGGGGGGTCAAGGAGAAGGGGGGTCAAGGAGAGGGGGGGTCAAGGAGAGGGGGGGCAAGGAGAGGGGGGGGCAAGGAGAGGGGGGGTCAAGGAGAGGGGGGGTCAAGGAGAGGGGGGGTCAAGGAGAGGGGGGGTCAAGGAGGAGGGGGGGTCAAGGAGAGGGGGGGTCAAGGAGAGGGGGGGCAAGGAGAGGGGGGGATCAAGGAGAGAGGGGGGTCAAGGAGAGGGGGGTCAAGGAGAGGGGGGGTCAAGGAGAGGGGGGGTCAAGGAGAGGGGGGGGTCAAGGAGAGGGGGGGTCAAGGAGAGGGGGGTCAAGGAGAGGGGGGGGGCAAGGAGAGGGGGGGGGTCAAGGAGAGGGGGGGGTCAAGGAGAGGGGGGTCAAGGAGAGGGGGGGTCAAGGAGAGGGGGGGGTCAAGGAGAGGGGGGGGTCAAGGAGAGGGGGGGGGGGCAAGGAGAGAGGGGGGTCAAGGAGAGGGGGGTCAAGGAGAGGGGGGGTCAAGGAGAGGGGGGGTCAAGGAGAGGGGGGGTCAAGGAGAGGGGGGGGCAAGGAGAGGGGGGGGTCAAGGAGAGGGGGGGGTCAAGGAGAGGGGGGGTCAAGGAGAGGGGGGGTCAAGGAGAGGGGGGGTCAAGGAGAGGGGGGGGTCAAGGAGAGGGGGGGTCAAGGAGAGGGGGGGGCAAGGAGAGGGGGGGGGTCAAGGAGAGGGGGGGGTCAAGGAGAGGGGGGTCAAGGAGAGGGGGGGTCAAGGAGAGGGGGGGTCAAGGAGAGGGGGGGGTCAAGGAGAGGGGGGGGGCAAGGAGAGAGGGGGGTCAAGGAGAGGGGGGTCAAGGAGAGGGGGGGGCAAGGAGAGGGGGGGGGTCAAGGAGAGGGGGGGGTCAAGGAGAGGGGGGTCAAGGAGAGGGGGGGTCAAGGAGAGGGGGGGTCAAGGAGAGGGGGGGGTCAAGGAGAGGGGGGGCAAGGAGAGGGGGGGGCAAGGAGAGGGGGGGGGGGCAAGGAGAGAGGGGGGTCAAGGAGAGGGGGGGTCAAGGAGAGGGGGGGTCAAGGAGAGAGGGGGGTCAAGAAGAGGGGGGTCAAGGAGAGGGGGGGGCAAGGAGAGGGGGGGGTCAAGGAGAGGGGGGGGTCAAGGAGAGGGGGGGCAAGGAGAGGGGGGGCAAGGAGAGGGGGGGGGCAAGGAGAGAGGGGGGTCAAGGAGAGGGGGGGTCAAGGAGAGGGGGAGTCAAGGAGAGAGGGGGGTCAAGAAGAGGGGGGTCAAGGAGAGGGGGGGGGCAAGGAGAGGGGGGGGTCAAGGAGAGGGGGGGGTCAAGGAGAGGGGGGGTCAAGGAGAGGGGGGTCAAGGAGAGGGGGGGTCAAGGAGAGGGGGGGGCAAGGAGAGGGGGGGGTCAAGGAGAGGGGGAGGGGCGTGGAGAGGGGGGGCCTGGGGGGGGGCGAGGGGGGGCTGCGGGGGATGTTGGGGGTGGGTTGGCTTCGCTCAGCTAAGGGTTAGTCCACTTGTGGAGCAGTGTTACAATGTAAACAATAATTATATATAGATTAGTATTAATCATGGCAGTTATTGCACAATAGTCGTAGAGGCGAGGAGCGGTGGCTCAGTGGTTAGCACACTGTGCGATGAACTTCAGCTCGATAAACTTCAGTGGCGAGTGATATATTAAAATAATGATTATGCCACAAAATTTATGATAATTTCGTGTTATTTATATATTAGTACATCTGCACTGGACGCCACGTGTCGACTGCCATCTCGTGGTTCCTGCTCGACACTGAGTTGGCAGCAGTGGTGCCCAAACACAATTTACAACCCTGAACACAGTCGTCATAAAATAAATAAAGTATATAATAGGCGACGTTTCGTGAAATGAGCCTTCTTCACATCACACGGATTGAGATAGGCCAGAGAGAGAGAGAGATCACCGTGGGGCCTAACAATTGTAACAATTCAAGGCTTCAGATCGAAATTCAACTCCGCTAACTTCACAAACGGTAGAGCCGATATATCCAAATTGGTGATTGTTATTTTTGTAGTTGTAAACAAAGTCAATGCAACTCACAAACAAAACAACTTCTGAGAATAGTTCTTCGTATTTGTGTGACCGAGTTCAAGCAATCTGGCCGCACGAAGCAGTTGAACATCAGAATACCACAAATACAAAGATCCCCCGTATAGCCTTAACAGACTGTAGGGGCAAGTGCTGCTAGCGAGCAGCACCTATGAAAGCCGGAACCGTATACGAGGGGGTGGGTGGCCAGCACCACGCCCGACCGCCTTTGTCTCCGCAGTGGCGATGTTTACACACAGCACCAGGTACTCATTTCGGGCTGAGTCGACCTAGGGGAGGCCCAGGACCGGTTCAGATAATCGTCACTGGGGTTGGCCGTGAGCAGAATACCACAACAACAACAACCGCCATTCGCCACTAAGTGGTGGTGATGTCACCACGACGCTTGTGCCAGGCCATGTGCACCTTGAGGCCACGTGAAGTGTCGAACGCCCGCTGGCAGGAGGTCACGGGGCAGACCCAGCAGGTGCCACGGGTCGACTCACTGAGATGACTGGCTGATGCACCACCTGTGCCCCCTACTGTGCCAAGAATACCAAGCACACGCGCGCACACACAGATAATCTGCCTACCGAAACGTGTCAACATCTATCCAGTGTCAGATTTACGCCAGGAAGGCAGATGCGGGGCGAACTGAAACTAGGTTTAAGAAAGTGGCACATCTCAAAAGCTGGGCCGATACCAAGTGTCAATAACCCCCCCCCACTCTCAGCCGACTCGCGACCACAGCAGAAGTCTTGTACACGTTTCCCTCGATTTACGCGGGTTCCGTTAATGTGATTTTCGCGTAATCGCGGCTCATGCCAAAATTCGCTTCTATGCGGGTTTAAATTCACTCAAATGAAC
Source organism: Lethenteron reissneri (assembly GCF_015708825.2). NCBI lineage: Eukaryota > Metazoa > Chordata > Hyperoartia > Petromyzontiformes > Petromyzontidae > Lethenteron > Lethenteron reissneri. Next base: position 10,578,402 of record NC_083780.1, on the reverse strand, counting down.
GTATATGGCGGTACACCGGCGGTACGCGGTTTAAAATAAAATTGTAAAAAATTGCTAATGCTTCGCAATAATTATTTATTTCCCCGCGATTCGCAACTCCCCGTTCCGAAAATCTTGCGGGGGGGGGGGGGGTGGTGAGTGGTGGTGGTGGGGGGTGGTGGGGGGTGGTGATGGTGGGTGGTGTTGGTGGGTGGTGGTGCATGAGTGGTGGTGGTGGTGAGTGGTGATGGTGGGTGGTGGTGGTGGGTGGTGGTGCATGAGTGGTGGTGGGTCGGTGTGGAGCGGTAGTGGAGCGGTTAGCGCGCTGCGCTACAAACCTGGCGACCCGAGTTCGATTCCCGCTCACGGCCAACACCCAGTGACGATTATCTAAAACTGGTCCTGGGCCTCCCCGAGGTCGACTCAGCTTCAAATTAGCACCTGGTGCGATGTGTAAACATCGCCGCTGGGGAAACAAAGGCGGCCGGGCGTGGTGTTGGCCACCTACCCCCTCGTGTGCCGTGCCGGCCTTCATCGGTGCTACTCGCTAACAGCACTTGCCCCAACAGTCTGCTAAGGCTATACGGGAGATCTTTGTCTTTGGTGGGTGGTGGTGGATGGGTCAAAAATCAGTTTTCGCGGTTGTCGAAGCAATCGGAAGACGTCTCGTGTTTGTTATACGAGCGGCTGAGCATGAAGCCTCCGCAGTCTGTTGCCGCATCGCAACCCACGCAGCCCTGACGACGATTTGGCTGCTCCGGGTTCCAATTAAGGCAGATTGGTGCCCTCCCTTGACTTAGTCTGACGGTTCCACGATTCAATGGGACCCAAATCAAGGGTCAATATTGACCACTTTTTTAGCACTTCTCAGGAGGCTGAATAAACCTTCGAATCGCGTCAAACTTGGCGACAGTGTCAATCAAAGACTGATTAGACAGATTCGCTCATTCACATGTTGGTTGATGTCCGACTGTTGTATGAGGAGCGGTGTGTCATGCTGAGCCGGTGTGCCGCCAACACGTCCACAAGCGGCTATGCGGTGTATGTGTACCGTGTGTGTGTACTGTGTGTGTACTGTGTGTGTTCTATGTGTATTGTGTGTGTATTGTGTATGTACTGTGTGTGTAATCTGTATACTGTGTGTGTACTGTGTGTACTATGTGTGTGCTATGTGTACTGTGTGTGTACTGTGTGTGTACTGTGTGTGTATTGTGTACTGAGTGTGCTGTATGTGTGTATTGTGTACTGTGTGTGCTGTGTGTGTGCTGTGTGTGTACTCTGTGTGTGTACTCTGTGTGTGTAGACTCTGTGTACTGTGTGTGTACTCTGTGTGTGTACTCTGTGTGTGTACTCTGTGTGTACTGTGGGTACTCTGTGTGTACTGTGTGTGTACTCTGTGTGTACTGTGTGTGTACTCTGTGTGTACTGTGTGTACTGTATGTGTACTATGTGTACTGTGTGTACCCTGTGTGTACTATGTGTACTCTGTGTACTGTGTGTACTATGTATACTCTGTGTGCACTGTGTGTACTGTGTGTGTACTGTGTGTACTGTGTGTGTACTGTGTGTGTACTGTGTGTACTGTGTGTGCACTGTGTGTACTCTGTGTACTGTGTGTGTACTGTGTGTGTACTGTGTGTGTACTCTGTGTACTGTGTGTGTACACTGTGTGTACTCTGTGTACTGTGTGTGTACTGTGTGTGTACTGTGTGTACTGTGTGTGTACTATGTGTGTACTGTGTGTACTATGTATACTGTGTGTGTACTGTGTGTGTACTGTGTGTACTCTGTGTACTCTGTGTGTACTGTGTGTACTATGTATACTCTGTGTGTACTGTGTGTGTACTGTGTGTACTCTGTGTGTACTCTGTGTGTACTCTGTGTGCACTGTGTATACTCTGTGTGTACTCTGTGTACTGTGTGTGTACTGTGTGTACTATGTGTACTGTGTGTACTGTGTGTGTACTGTGTGTGTACTGTGTGTGCACTGTGTGTACTCTGTGTACTGTGTGTGTACTGTGTGTACTGTGTGTGTACTGTGTATGTACTCTGTGTACTGTGTGTGCACTGTGTGTACTGTGTGTGCACTGTGTGCGCTACTTGGCAGGCAGCTGGCTCCTTGTGCGGTTTCGCTTTGTGCGCCCCCCCTCCCCCTTTTTTGTAACGCATCTACTACTAAGCAATTTTAAGTTAAATCTAAAAACGTATCTTTTAAAAGTTGCTTTCACTTAACATGAGTTGATAGTGTTACCTTTTTTGTTAATATGCCTTCGATAGCAATTTATTATAATGCAATTTTGTTTGTACGGAAATTGCTTTTATTGTTCCTGCGGTTTCAGTCTTTTCAAACTTTTTTCTTTCACCTGCACAGCACTTTGAAGTGCATATTTTTTCGCACGAAATAGCGCTGTAAAAATAAAGGCTCGCTGCTTGATTGATTGAACTACGACCACCGCACAGATCCAGGGGCACCTGTAAGCTCACTCGCCGAGAGCCTGGTCATTATCAACCGGTAGCACGGTTTAATACGTTTTTTTTCTTCATATTTGCTGGTTTATTCCATGATGTTTCTGTTACGCGTCGCCGCTTTAAGATGTTCTGCGTTCATATTTTGTTTGTTGCGGTTGCACCCGACTTAAGAGCCGCAGGGCTCACAGGGTTATACCTAATCAATGAACTTGAACGGTTCGGCACTCCTCCCTGTGGCAGATGAAATTCAGGGTCACTGAAAGGTCATTATCCGCAATTCCGACACGAAATCCCGATTCGGATTCCAATTCCTTACATCCTAACGGTGACGCGGCACTCCCAACCCCGAGGAGAAAACATTTCGACTCCCCGGGTGCATTTCGTTTCGGTTTGCCGTCAGCAGAACAAAATCAAAACTTTATGAAACTCTTGTTTATTTGACCAGGGTAAGGCACCCCCACCAAGCTGTATAGTGACTCTTTATCAGAAGTGACCTGGTCATCGCAAATTATAGCTCAACGAAAGTTGCTCACCGTCGTGTGGAAATTGATAGCAGCAGCAGCCAAATATTCTGAACGCGTAATATTGATTCCACACGTGGAGGGGAAACACTGGAGGTATATTGTATACAGCAGCAGGCGCCAGGGTCGGGGATCGAACCTACGACCTCCTGTGCACCAGGTGAGGTAGTTAACATCTCCTAGCCACCGTGATGATGATGAGAGAGAGACACACGCAAACTCCAAATATACAGCAGCAGGCGCCAGGGTCGGGGATCGAACCCACGACCTCCTGTGCACAAGGCGAGGCAGTTAACATCTCCTCGCCCCACGGTGGCGAGATGATCGGTGCTGCACAAGTTGGGTGGTACACACACACACTGCCACTCAAATGATTGCTGTGTTACCACTTGCAGTAGAGCAAGGCCATAATTATAATATAAATTGGGGGAGACATACCCTTCCCCGCAATTTTAAAATATGCTCAAAATGCCCCCCCCCCCCCAATATATTGCTATAACATTGATTTATGTTTTTATGATTGTGGTTATGGTTGTATTTTATTAATCCCTAATCTCTCCCATTACATACAATGAAACAAGCAAAGGTAAAAAACAGAGCAATGTAATACACTCTTAGACATTATTGTAAAAAATAAATAAAAAGTCCATCCTATGTGTTAGTGAATTTCTAAATATTTTAGGCAGGAAATGAGTTTTCAAATTTAGATTCATTTTTTCTGGGGGGGACGGGACCCCCAGACCCCCTGGAAGATGTGGTCCCCCCCCCCCCCCAATGTTGACTCCATGGCTACAGCCTTACAGTACAGCACACCGCTGGGTAGGACTTTGCCAAATTAAAAACCTCCAATTTTATATTTATTTTAATACACACATCACACACACACACTTGCCTTGACGGCCACGTTGTTATTAAAGAATGCGTTAAAGTTGTCCTAAATCTAGGCTGCCAAGCCACGCACTGTGCCGTCATGTTCATAATACTGCAGTTAAATTATAGTCGCGTGGTTGCGCGCGTGTGTGTGTGTGTGTGGGAGAAGGGAGGGGTGGTGTTTGTGCTAAAGGCTTGGAGGACAATGTGTGTGTGTGAGAGAGACGTTTGGGATTAGCGACATGAATCCATGGTGACTGACACCTGATACAGAATTCAACCACACACACACACACAACAACAAAGTTTCCCGTATAGCCTTTGACGGACTGTTGGGGCAAGTGCTGTTAACTAGGAGCACCTATGAAGGGCGGCACGGCACATGATGGGGGTGGGTTGGCCAGCACCACGCCCGGCCGCCTTTGTCTCCCCAGCGGCGATGTTTACACACCACACTGGGTTTCTAGTTTGAGGCCGAGCCGACCTAGGGGAGACCCAGGACCGGTTCAAATAATCGTCACCGGTGTCGCCTGTCAGCGGAAAATCGGTGCGCCGGATTCATAACGCAGTGCGCTAACCACTATCCCACCGCTCCACACACACAATACAGTAACCAAGCGCGCTAACCACTATGCCACCGCTCCCCACACACAATAACCACGTGGAGTCGTGCTGCTCTGACACAGCGAGAGTCTTGGCTGCAATCACTGCGTGCGCTCCCCAGATTAAAGGGCCCCATTGTGCGCATGGCCTCTCTAACATTCTCAGGTTATTCCATCTCACACATTCCTCCCCGCCTCTCATGCAGCCGCGCGTACGTAGCGCAAGGACAAGAGATTGTTGGCGCAACCGCTGCACCACCGCTCCCACAGACCGGGAAGTTGTTCTCCCACCACCACCACCACCGATGTTTCCCCAGCACGGCGTAGCAAGCTCTCTTGGAGCCCCACTCCCTCTTGCCCTGGCCACCCGCTCGCTCTCCCTCCCTCCCCCTCTCGATGCGTTCACGCAATTATCAATCCACACACATACAGATGGTTTTGTGCCTCCTCCACTCTCTCCACCAGCCACCACCATCATCATCATCATCCCACTCCATCCTCCTTCCATCTTGTTTCACTACTGCCTGTATAAATGTGACAAAGATCCCCTGTATAGCTTTAACGGACTCCAGGGGCAAGTGTTATTAGCGAGCACCTATGAAGGTAAGTGTGACAGACGCATACACACGCACATTTCTAAACTACAGTTTGATGTTACACTGGCAATGCTTCATGATATCTTCACGTGCAAGTGGCTTGGACAAATGTATCCTTGTCTCTTTATATATTAGAACAAAAGTAACGTAAGCTTGTATAATTGTACTATGATCGGTCTAAACAATAATCTTTCCCGAGCAGACTCACGCTCCAGGGAATTCATTTTGTGATATCGATTTATTAATTCCAGCGATATGTTCGATCGGTCATGTGGACGCGTTTGCTTCTGCACGGATTCCTATTTTCTTCACTTGCTCTATTGTTTTTTCTAGATTTGAAGCTTTCGTGACTGCAAGGATTCATATTCTTGGTTTTTTTCGGTAAAGTCACGTAGGTAAAAAAATAAAATTAATAAAAGTAAAATAAAAATAAAATCAAAATCAAAATCACGACGTTTCGGAGGCAACACAAGCTTCCGTCTTCAGGTGGAACCGTCACAGCACGCTTGCTGTATCAAGTAAATGAGAAATTCCAAGAGATCCGACCCCGTATATATACTGGTTACCTACGTGACTTCACCTAAAAAACCCAAGAATATTGCTCGACTTTATTTCACGTCGTTTCGCTTCCGTCACTTTGGCGACTCCACGTCGCACATGCACACGAGGTTATCCTGCACGCGAGGTTATCCTGCACGTGAGGTTATCCTGCACACGAGGTTATCCTGCACACGAGGTTATCCTGCACGCGAGGTTATCCTGCACGCGAGGTTATCCTGCACGTGAGGTTATCCTGCATTGGCGGGTCTCGGATGTCCCTTCGCCTCTCAGCTCGCTTGTCCTGGTGAGGGTCGCGGCGGCGGCGGCGTTTTGAGTGGTGGCGGTCCACACCTCCCTCTCCCTGGCGACAGACTCCAGCACTACGACACTATACACTACACTATACACTACACTATACACTACACTATACACTACACTATACACTACACTACTATACACTACACTATACACTACACTACTATACACTACACTATACACTACACTATACACTACACTACTATACACTACACTACTATACACTACACTATACACTACACTACTATACACTACACTATACACTACACTATACACTACACTATACACTACACTATACACTACACTACTATACACTACACTATACACTACACTACTATACACTACACTATACACTACTACACTATACACTACACTACTATACACTACACTATACACTACTACACTATAGACTACTATACACTGCTACACTACACTATACACTACACTATACACTACTACACTATACACTACACTACTATACACTACACTACTATACACTACACTATACACTACACTACTATACACTACACTATACACTACTACACTATACACTACTACACTATACACTACACTATACACTACTACACTATACACTACACTATACACTACACTATACACTACACTACTATACTACTATACACTACACTACTATACACTACACTATACACTACTACACTACTACACTATACACTACTACACTATACACTACCACACTATACACTACTACACTATACACTACCACACTATACACTACCACACTATACACTACCACACTATACACTACCACACTATACACTACTACACTATACACTACCACACTATACACTACCACACTATACACTACCACACTATACACTACTACACTATACACTACACTACTAATTGTGCCTCCGCCTAATTTTGTAGCCAGAGTTGGTAATAAAGTAAAATAATGGAAGTGGTTCCGATGTTACTGCAGGGCAGTTGGCAGAGCGATAGAGAAATGGCTTGTAGTGGTGGGATTGTGACGAGTTGGTGTGAGCTTTACTTCATTAGCGCCATGATGACGATGATGATAACGAGCATATAATAATGCAAAAATTATAATTGCTCAATTGGAATATACACAGCAATCATCATCGCCACTTACTACGAAATCTTGGCAGGACCCGCCTGAAATAGAAGCGTAATATAAAACATATAGCTCATGGGTCATGGTCAATCCACTGCTGGATGAAAGCCTCCCCAAACCGCCAACACCCTCACGAACCTGCGATGCACACGGACTCACACATCGACTCATCATCATATCTTATCTTCATTATTTCTGTCATTATCATCGGCATCACAGCACGAGACAAATAAGTATAACCCGTAAAAACAAAGTTTTTCACTATCAATCCTTTATATGCGTGGCAGCGAACTTAATATAAAGGATTTCAAATATATATTCGCCTGTGGAGGACACGGGGATCGATCCCCCGACCTTTGGCATGGGAAGCGAGGGCGCTACCAACTGCGTTACTCCGCCACGGCCTGTGGAGGGGTTACGCTCTGTGCTCTTATACTGTGACGTTCAGCCAAAGCGATGAATGAATTCTATTTGAATATATATAAAATAATAGTTTTTTGCCTAAAAAGTGTAAAATTTTGGGAATTTTTTTTCACGAACATTAATTGTCTGGCACAACGAGTCTGTGTGGAAAATGTCAGCTCGATTGGATCACTGGAAGTGGGTTAAAAAACGACCGAAAGATTTGCACGGTCGTAAGCAAGCAAGCAAGCACGCAAGCAAGCATGCGAACTTAATATAAAGGATTTAAAAACGCATTCGTATATCTCGCAGAGCAATGACACCATTCATGTGAGAGAACGCGCCACGGAAGCAGACATCACAGAACATCGTTTTAATACGGGGTTTTTTCATGTGGAATATTTGCTGGTTTATCCCAGGATGTTTCTGTTGCGCGTCGTCGCTTTGGGATGTTCTGTGTTCATATTTTGTTTGTTGCGGTTGCACCCGACTTAAGAGCCGCATGGCTCACAGGGCTATACCTAATAAATGAAACTTGAAACTGGAACTACTCCTCTTCTTGGTTCTTTCGGTAAAGTCACGTAGAAAGAAAGTAATAAAATAATAAAAAGAAAACACAATAAAATAATTCTCACGACGTTTCGGCCACAACGCAAGCAGCCGTCCTCAGGTGAAAACCAGGTCCGTCGAGGCGACAGAGTCTGAATGAAACAGCACACGAGCTTGGAGCATATATATAAGCTGGGCTCCTTGACAAAGGAATTTGCATATCAAGAGGAATTTAGCATATTTATGGCAAATGCAGGAATGTGATTAGTACTACATATGCATGTGCATTATGCAGGATTAACAGCATCAAAGGGAGCTGCAGTTGCTGCTGCTGCTGCAGTTGCTGCTGCTGCTGCACTACTCCTGTAATGTACTACCCCCTGACGTCCCATCGTCTGTGATACTCCGGTCCACACACAGCAGAGGGCAGCACGCACCCACTCACTCACTCTGCATATGAGAGCGAGGTTCACGGCGTGACACGCAAACTGAATTTTGGCAAATTAAGTGCAGAACCGAACGTAATGTGATGGGGTTTTGTTTGTTGTTGCGTGCAGTCGTTGGCAGCTGGGTTAAGGCTATCAACTCACTCTGCCGCCCGTAGGACCTGGACTCGAACCCAGGCTCTCAGCGGTTTCCAGCTCAGCGCTCTCACCCTCTGCGCCACCGTGCCACCGCAAGGCAGGCAGCGTAACGTGGCAAGAATTCGGCATCGCTCCGAAGGAGAACAGACGCGCAATATAGGTACGAGCGAGACAGAGACGCCGCGATATGCGGGCATGAGATATTAAGAAATACGATATAGAGATTTTTTTTTATGCTGCGTATGTATGTTTGTTGTCAATCTTGATTTGAAGCTTTCGTGACTGCAGGAATCCATGCTCTTGATTCTTTCGGTAAAGTCACGTAGGTAGAAATAAAATAAAACAAATCACTGGGATTTTTGCACGCAGCGTTGGTGTACGGTGCTTTTTTGCAATATTTTGCTGTCTATTCTTGGATTTTCTGTTTGCACTTAGTCACATATTCACTTTAAGATGTTTTCTTGTTCATGTTTTTGTTTTTTGTTTGTTGCGGTTGCACCCGATTCAAGAGCCGAATGGCTCACAGGGCTATACCTAATAAATGGACTTGAACTTGTGTTGCGATCGAAACGTCGCGATCTGTTCTATTTCATTTCTAACTTCGTGACTTCACCGAATGAACCAAAGAGTATATTCGTTGTCTTCTTGGTTATTTCGGTAAAGTCACGTAGAAGGGAAGTAATAAAATAATTAAAATAAAACATAATAAAAAATATATAATAAATATATATAATTAAATAATATAGTATTATATTTTAATATTATTTTTATTATTTTACTACTTTCCTTCTACGTGACTTTACCGAAAGAACCAAGAAGATGAATCCCTGCAGTTACGAAAGCTTTAAATCGAAATTCATATTCGTTGTCGTTGAAGAATGCTGCAAGCCCGCCCGCCGAGCAAAGCGTCGGCGATGCGCCACGCGCTGTCGAGCGCGCGTCTCCAGCGCTGCCTCCACGCCAACGTGGCCGAGTCGCGCAAGTTGGCCGAGCGGCTCGAGGCCATGGAGCTCCTCAGGGCGAGGACGGCGCAGACGGCCGACAGGGCCCGGCGGCAGCTGCGGCGCGAGCTGTCCGCCGTGCGCCTGTCGACGGGGCGGCTGGCCGAGCGTCGCGCCCTCCTGGAGCCCGAGACCGACGCCGCTCGCGAGAGTCTCCGCGTCGTTCCGCGACGGCCGACGATGACGACGACCGGCGGTGGCGGCCACGGCGTGGCCCTCCCCGCCGCTACCGAAACGCTGCCGCCCGGGCCGTCCGCGTCGATGTCGGCCGGCCGCGCGGAGGTCCGCAAATCCGCCGACGGCCACAAATCTGTCTGCGGTGGTACAGGGCGATGCGGGCCACGGAGGAGGTTCCGGCGGCGGCGGCGGCGGAGGATTAGGTGGAGCAACGATGACGGCATCGAGGAGTCCGCTCGCCACCAGGAGGTCCGGGGTGAGGTCGGCCTGCGCGGGTTTCGGGGCCACCACGGGAGACCCCAGGGCCGTGGCGGGCACACCCGGAGCGGCCCTCTCGACGGCGCAGAGGCGCCGCCTGCTGAAGGCCCTGCTACCCTCGAGCCCCGGTGTCATGGAGACAAGGAGGGCTCGCAGTGCCGACCTGGCGCGCAAGGCCAGAGACAGGACCCTCGCTTTTCTCGACTCGTTCGACAATGGCCATTGCGGTGGTCTCGTGCGGCCCAACACCGCGCAGCCGTGACGAACATCGTGAGACGCAATGGAAGATTTTTGTTGTTGTTGTCGTTTTAGCTCACCAGCAAAGTTGAAGAACAATTGTCGCAACCACATTTTCAGCAAAGCAGATACGACGTTTACACCATTGGAACCTCATTTGCCAGTAAAATGTATGATAATAGTTTTTTTACCCTTCTATCTGGCAACAAAACTGACATCTTTTTTACAAGGAATCATGTTTGCATTGACCACAATACCTGCAGTCATAATGCAAACAAAAAACATAGAGCTCTAAGGAAAGCTGTCTCGGGTGTGGACCAATCAACTTCAAGGACAGTGCATACATTATCAGAGTTATGTTTTTTGTTTGCATTATGACTGCAGGTATTGTGGTCTATGCAAACATGACTCCTTGTAAAAAATGTCAGTTTTGTTGCCAGATAGAAGGGTAAAAAACCAATTATCAGATACGACGTTTTAGCATGGAACTCTATGCCAAGCATCTTCTGGGAAAAAACATCAGAATGTGCCTGTTTTGTCACCGCAATGTGGCGCTGACGTTCTCCGCACACATCTGAAATTTCTCCTGCACGTTAACCACGCCGCAGACTGCGCCCCCTCTCTGACCGGCTTTCCGAGGGAGTGCCGCCCCCCCTTCCCTACTGGTGGTGGAGAGATCGCTGGCTCAGTGAACAGTGACGTAACAATCGCTATCCAAATGTGAAAGCCATGCACGTGACCAGGGCCACATTAACCCATGGGCTAATATGAGCAGGGCTTTAGGCCGTGACATTTTGTCGGCTCTACTCGAGACCCTCCATGCCACGTGGACAGTAACAGCTGAGCGACGATAACATCGGACCATTGCCACCGTCTTTGAATTACAATGACAGCATCGTTCATGACTTTGCCACACAGCAGCTAAAGCTGGAGAAACAAACACGTTGTTGGAAGAAATCAGTGGAGGAATTTATATTTTATGAATTCGTCCTTGAGTTGAATTTTTATTTTATTTTAAATTACATCGCTAAATAAATGTGTCTGATAACGTCACAATTTGTCATTTTCTACGGCTTCAGTTGAGGCTAAATTAATCTGCTCGTGCTGCTGTTCCTCCGTTAAAGGTGCAAGGTTGGCAGTGGTTCGCAAGTAACGCTCGGCGGTTTTGTGCACGGTGATTTTTTTTTTTAAATACCTCACTTCTCTTACACAGGCGATGTTGAACTGAGTGTGTTTGCCACTCGTGTAAGTTGTGGCACTGAGCGCGTAATCCGCTGTAGTTTCGTTTAAGCGCTATTCCGACCGTTGTGAGTGTGTTGTGTTAATGCGACCGCGTACTCTTTTTGCACGGCGTGGAATGTCTTGCAACATTGTAGCAATGGAAAATAAACGCAAGGTTCAACAAAAGCCCATTTTCTAAGGGTTTAGCGGTGTACCCTTGCTGACTCGAGTACAAAGTTGCGGGATTTTTTTAAAATGTGGGTACGAGTGAGACACAAAGGCAGACACGGAGACACAGACGTATCCACGGCGCTTGTGCCAGGCTATGTCCACGTTAAGGCCACGTGAAGTGTCGAACGCCCGCGGGCAGGTCACGGCACAGACCCAGGTGCCATGGGTTGACTGAGATGACTGGCCGATGCACCACCTGTGCCCCCTACTGTGCCTTAGCCACCCAGCACTCCGCTCATTGTTGGGAGCGTCACTCCTCTGCCCTCCGTGCTGTCGTTTCCAACTGCCCAGTAGCATCCTTCACGGGCCTCCTCCACAGGAGGAGACAGACACACACACAGGTGTAGATGGTCAAAATACACAGTCTTAACTCGTGTACTTTAGATGTTAGAGGCGAGACCATCGTTCTGTTTGTTTCCGTTTCTCTCCGAGTGGATTCTCGGCTGTGTATCGGTGTCTCTGTGCCTTCATGCGTGTCTGTCACTAAAGTGTTTCCGTGTTTGTATCAATCTCTTTAAGTGTATTTGTCTGTCTCGCTCTGTCTCCATGTGGTGTTTCTGGTTTTTGTCTACCTATTTGCGTGTTTTCGTGTCCGTCTGTGTCTTCATGTTTGTCTCCGATGACAAACATGAATTTATAGCAGGCGCACCTCGTGATTGTAAAATTAAGTGATTAAAACAATCGCGCCATACCAACATAATCCACAGAAATGGTCACAGTGCATTTAAATACGTTTATTCAACACGAACATTTTACACCACACTATGTACACACACACACTTTACACGACTCGCGCAGCAAAACGCAGTGCTAAATGTACTCATCACAGACTCTGACGGCTAGCACTGTCATCGTGAATTCACAAGGTACTGCTAATTACGCCATTGTAAAAGTGAACGTCAACAGAGGTTGCATTCGAAGCATCACAACCAGACAGGGCACTACAATTCAGCACGACCGGTATAATGCGCATTCGTATCCTTAACGTTACCAGTTGTATCCACGAGATGGCAGGCAATTCAAATTACGCACAAGGCTTGTTGCTGTTTCCAAAACTGGGAATAATTTAATCTTGTAACTCCCGATAGACTCACAGTGATGACATCAACTTTACTCTATTTAAGACCGAAACAGAAAGGCTTATTCACACAGTCCTGGTAAATTGCTTGAAGCTGGTTGTAATCGCCAGCGAAACGTCCTACTCCAATTGTAAATGTTGCGGGTTTTACTCTCCAATACACCGAGTGTGCTGAAGTAGTAGTAACTAATTGGCACGTTCGGTTTACGTGACAAACCTCACTAATTGGCGGAATCGGGTGATGGTGGGTTAACGACATTAATTGTTATTCAATCTAACCCCCCATAGAAAGAAAAAAAAAACCTCCCTTCGTTGTGAATATTGGTCGCGTTAAACTTTGTAACGTGCCATCGCACAGCATCAGCTCGCTCTCGAAGAGAGAAAGAGCGACCCACAAGATCCAGGTACAAGACAAGTGCTAAGCCGGCGCCAAATCTCTCCACCCAAAGCTTTGCCCGGTCATTCACAAATGAAGATGTTATCAGTGAATTGGCGTTTACTTGTGGGAGAAAACCGTAGCAGCAAGAGAAAACCCAACACGTGCGAGGGAGAAACACTTGCTCCCCCCCCCCCCCATACAACTGGGCACTTAATTTTGCCGTGAAGTTGACCGTCCAACAACAGATTCCATTTGTCCGCAACTGTGACTTGCCATTGGGCGAGAAGCAGAGTTTCAGGTAGTATCTGGAATTCGTCATCGGCAAATCCTCGTATATTTCAGGACTTCCACAATCGTACCACAATTGTGATGCTGATTTTATTGGCAAACAGTTATCAGTCTATCATGGGAGGCCGAGCAGAGAGCAGAGCATCACACGTTAGTGGTTCAAGACCAGTGATACAGTGCTACAGACACTTCCAAGCGTCTCGCGACAAGATGCATACTGGTCAACTCTTGCAATGTAAGAGGCAGGCTACAGCGTTTTACACCTTCTTAACCGCGTACCAATTTTAAAAAGCAAAAGTATTTTTTTTATTTCATGAAGCCGTGATTGGCTTTGAAAAGAGGTATGTGGTAAAAGGTATATAACAATTAGCAGCGCGTCACTTAAATCGGTAGGGTTGGCGAGCATGCGAGACGTCACTTTGATTGTGTACACAAATGGACGGATTGGTCTCTCCCCAATAACATAACCCACCCTGCTATTAGGCTAAAGCAAGATAATGCACACAACAAAATGGATGTATTCATGTAATTTTCTCGTTGTACCATTGGCGACTTGACTTCTTTAAACTTGTGAATCAAGAAAGCTGGAAGTTATTTTACCCAAGGAGCTAAGACGTGCACGCTGGATGTTAAAGCGTAAGACATTACTGCCCCATGAACCACAAGTCCACCTCGGCCTTTGAATGCAAGCAAAGCCACCGCAAGAACAATGTAGGTTTCACAACTCGTTCGGTGTCTTTGTCGCACCTAACATGTGGCTTTTGAAATGAACAATTCGAAAGGTCTTTAAACAACGTGATCACAGACCAAAAAAACCCTGCCGAGGTAACCGAATCGGTTCGAGCTCTTCCCAGTTCACAGCCACGAGGAACGAACACTGGAATGTCAACCAACAACGGGTATACCCCTGGTCTATCTAACACAACGAAGATCGAGTCCACACACCACAGTCTCCTAGATATCGGTCACGTCTACAATTATCAGCTCACAACACCAGAAAAACAGATGGTAAAAAAACAGATGATAAAAAAAAACACACGGACAAGCGGAACAGTGCCCTTTGATAGAGATTTTAAAATTTTAGTAAAACCTGAATGTGAAATGTAATCAAGGCGACTTGAATGTGGTGGCTGTCATGTTTGTGTAGTTCAACCTGGAAACAGCACCCATTCCTCGGAGAGAATGGGCGTTGCAATTTGTGGCAAAATTGCAGGGTGCTCCAGTGTTTTGTTCTGACAATTTCATGTTAGACACAATGCGTGTTAAAAAAAGATATTTTCACACAAAATGCACTCTGACCTCTATAGAGCGAACACTAACTGGCTGTCACATTGTGCAGAATATACGGTTGTGATGGTAGTAACAGTAATACCAGTAATAAAACTTACTTGGTTTCACTTAATGGTAAAAGAAAAATCCTTCAATGCTATGCACTTAGTATGCATCTTTATTTTAGTGAGCAAAATGGTTTGATCATGAGCCACTGTTAGACCGATTTCTGAGTGTATATTCTTAGCATGCAATAATTTCACCATAAAAACAATGCTGAGGGGTTAATCACAAACAGTTGGTCACAATGCAGTTTCTGCCACCAAGTATATCTAGAGCTCTCTTTCAAATTGATTGCAGGCTGAACCTTTCAGAGAAGCATGATTACCTAAACATGCTACAGGGTCCAATTAATATCCTCTCAAAGGAAATTTCCCACCAATTTTCAGTGGAAAATGGTGCAATTTGCAGAAAATACTGGAAATTTGGCGATGTTTCCACTAGACATTAACGAAGACTGCTTTTCCTTCAAACAATTACATCAATCCCTAAATGTCTAAAACTGGCTGATACTGCATTATATTTCAGAAACATTCTAGAAGACATGCGGTTGGAATGCTTATGATAAAACAAGTTGAACAGTGCCACTTTCAATTGAAAGCTACAATTTGGGAGACCAGCTTTTGGCCATATGGCAAGAGCTGACAAAACATGTTGTCCAACATTAAACATGTATGGTTTTAAGGCCCTTAATTAAGCCCGATTGACATGCAGTCCTAAGTTGATTTGGCGATATATATTTTGCATACGCGCACCCAAATTGTTCGGAAACGCTGGAAAAGTGACCAATTTCCCCCACCAAATATCTACAGAAAGCCAGTCACGATTTAGGAACATCGTCTGGAATAGGTTTTCACCGAGTAAAAATGAAGCAAACTGAATGAACTTGAAAAATACATGGCGCAGGTGTATTGCCCTGGTCTAGTGGTATTATTTTTCTTCTTGGTTCTTTCGGTAAAGTCACGTAGAAGGGAAATAATAAAATAATAAAAATAAAACATTATACAATTCTCACGACGTTTCGGCCACAACGCAAGCAGCCGTCCTCAGGTGAAGAACAGGGCTGTCGGAAAGACAGCGTCCGAATGAACACCACCGAGCTTGGCAGCGTATATTTAAACTGGGGTTAGACGAGGAGAGCGTCTTGGTTAGTTTGTACAGATGACCAGCGAACGCAATCAAAATCTGCCTCAAAAAGCACGTTTGTTCTCACATATTTGCTCCAGGAAGCTTACAGTCCCTCACGTCTCGCAGTGAAGGATTTTAGGATCTACAAAGTTGCAAATGAAACGTGGCACCAAAATGTATCGTGGATAGGTTACTTGAAATTCTCATCCAGAAATCCCCATGACCCTCCCCCCCCCCCCCCCCCCCACCGTTCTCCTACCAATACAACTCACGTCGAGCACAAATTGTCACGGCACACGACAGCACAAGGAGCCCTCTCTCTTGCCCTCTGGTAACATTGAACTATAAAAACCACCGTCTTGGTCGATGCCAACAGTTGGGCCAGAGGTCACAACCAGGTACCCGATACCCGTACCCTACCCTGATACCCGGCTACCCGTAACCGGCCGGGTACGGGTATCCGTTTGTGACCCTGGTGCGGCCGGGTACGGGTAGGCCGTGAGTCACCGGTGAGTAACCGTTTGTCACTCATTTCGGGTAGGGTACGGGTAGCGTACGGGTACCCGTACCCGGCCGGGTACGGGTACCCGTTTGCGACCCTGGTGCGGCCGGGTACTGGTAAGGAATCAAAACCCGTTTGCGACCTCTGCGTTGGGCTCAACTGACAGCTACTGGACTTGTGTCTTGAACAGTGTTGAGTCACACATAATGCACATAGCCCACTATTTTCACTATAAATATATACAGTACACCAAAACATTATTCTAATTCACGCCACTAGATGGTAGAGTGCTGGCCGAGCACAGACAAGGCCTCTAGACCAGTGCGTTTCGGCCATTGAAGCCCAACTGTGGAGATACAATATCTACTTTATTGTACTTATAAAACAGTTATTTAAGTGTATTTGCTACTGTATTAGCTTAAGACCGAGTCGGTAAAATGGAAGTTAAAAAAATCAACAATTGTGAAGACGTTCTAAGAGCGATGGAAGAAATGAGCATGCATACTTATCCAGTGGCAGATAATTAATTCTATAACAAGAGCATATGGTAATGCGATGTTAAGTCACAATTGTAAAATAATCTTACAAACAAGATGGACTATAAGTTTATACAGAAAGTGAAAATAAGCTAAAGATTGGTAACGTTCACGTAATCCACCAACTTGGTAACAGATTACTCATCCATAGAGGTGCAATGCAGTCAGACCATACACAACTGCAACACTACACATTACGATATCTTCGCAACTGCAGGCATAACGTTGATAACATTCTAAATCGCTGCTAAAATAAATATGAAAACACACCGACCTTCTTTCAAGTTATTAAATACTTGGCTATGATTTTACCGTGACCTTTTGCGCACATCAATGTGAATTTAACTTTGCTGTTGAAAGGTCACGGGATTTTTTGTTGTTGTCAGTTACTGAAACTTAATTTACTCCATCAATCGTTCAATTTTAAATGCCACCAATTCTAAAGCATTTTAAAAATGGGAATTAAAATAGATTAGTTATTAGATAACGTTCAACGATGAACGTGGAAAACAACGCAAAACTTATCTACATATTTCTGGGCTGAAAAAAAACTACAATGTAGTTGTTGATTTAAAATTTGTGAAAAGCAGCCACTAAGACATTGCCATACTAGTCTGTGAAAATACCAGCAATTAGCCAAGGAAGCTTTCACGAGCTCCTTTAATTGTTGTCAATCTATGCGTAACGATAAAGTGTACATTTATAATTCGACACTGTGACTAAAAGTCCCTGGTTATGCACAAGTGTTCACTCGTTACATCCTCATTCCCATCTGCACAAGTTATGTGCTTCGTTAAAACGCCGTGAATTCATCATCACAGTTTGGCGATCGGCCGGCAACCAGTCCAGCCAGATGCACTTCCATCCATGTTGTATGCAGGCCTCAGGCGTAAATCCAAGACTCGGCAGCGCAAGCCAAAACATGGGAGGCGTCCGTCGTTTTTCATTATTCAAGAGTTGCTCTCCGCTCGCGATAATATTCTTGCTGTCGTGAATGAGCGTCGTGCAGAGATGTTTGTCGATTTTGCGCGTTACAGCACCCAGGCGCCACCGACGCGCGCAAAACATATCCTTGCCATCGTTGCAGCAAGTCTTTGAGGAATTCACTGTACTTATTATGATGGTCTGGAAGGTGTGGATCAGACGTTCAGATGAAGTGTTCAGGAACGCAGCGAGGAAAGGAAGCAGCACTGCTGCCCTCTCGCGACGAGGCCTTGGCAGCGTCTGGTAATCCAGCTCGGTCAACAAAAGCGGCATTTAATCACTCTCGCAATCCTGCAGGCATAAACACACAGAGCGGTTACTGAGGCCGTGGACATGTGAAATACGCACCTGCCTTACAAACGAGTAAATGCAAAGCAAAAGTGATTCTTCCTTAAACGGGCGTTGCGGCAGTGCTCATCGACTGTTCAGAGCTCTGAGCCAGTGGTGGAAACTCCACATTCCTAGCACAGGGGTGTGTCTCTCGAAAGGACAACCACTGTTGACTTCCCTGACAAAATGGCACTCATTTGTATCGAGCCCCTGTAAGGATGCGCCAAGTCAACCCCCCCAAACGGGATTTGAACATGCAACTTTCAAATTGCGGGCCACTCGCTCTAGGGCCGAACCACCCGGCTTGGTTCACATGTGGGCAATGAGCCTTACAAAGTGGCTGTCAAATAGACTGGCCCTAACAATAGGTATTTACACCACTGGCTAAGGCCTCCTAAACGAGATGAGCAACGTCCTATGATTAGATCAGCAGTGAGACAATGTGCCTTTGACTAATCGGTCACAGAGGGCCCCATTGCTCAGTAATCCATCGATTCATTAAAATCTCAGTCAGGGGTTGACTCAGCGCAATCCTTTCTGAGTTGATAAAATGAGCAAAACTTCATGGCAAGTCAACCTGCAGTCATCATACATATGGAATGGCACCTGCCAATTAAAATAATTAAACGTTAAGCAATGGCTGAGGAAGGCATATGCAGATGAGCACAAGATAAATGCTAATTAACAGGAAGATACTTTGGCTTGATTTAATCAAGTGTGAATTAAGTAATTTGCTAAAGTTTTTACCAACTCAACCAGAAATTGATTCCAAACCCTCTGAAATGTTGAGTCCAATAAACTAGCAAATCAATATATGTACTACTGTCATTGATTGGCAATACCTCGTGGATAGCCAGTTTAATTTGGGTAAGGTCCATTGAGCTAAGAGGCTTTTTTTCAAAATGTCAAGCACGTTATGTGGGGAAGGGATTGTTTACAGCAGGTTTGTAGAACAGCAGGGACATGTTATTAACACGAGTAATACACAACCAGAACAACGTATGGAAATCTAGATAGCTATCCAAAATAGCATGATGCATGACACTGGTGAGAAGAAGTTACACATGTTGCATTTATAACAACATTAATTACAATTGCCAAAAAAAACTGTTGGTAGACATCCTGACACTGCCAGAGGCCAGAGGCAGGGCCTGATGACAAGTCAATATATTAGAGCGGATGCAAAAGGCCAACAGGGGATGGTGGCAAGCAGTCACATTTAGCGTCACCCAACAGCCTTGTAAAGGTCAAATGACAATACAACCTATTTGACCTCGAAAGGCCTCTTAGTGACCTCGTATGATTGGCTTTGGGCGGCCCCCCATCCCCTGAGGGCCTTGATGCCTCTTTACGTACGACGACATGACATTGATTTTTTAAAGTCAAAATGCTATGCTCGTAGACGTCAACAGAGGGCATGTACGTGCTGTTTTTCTCCACGGCTCGTGTGGATTAAAAAAAATATATAATTTCGTATGCCCACGATGCATGAGATACACGCATGAAATTGGACGCCAGCGAATTCGTTTTTTGTACTTGTATGTAAATTGTGTCAACGTTACATTAACGCGAAAGTAGTGCAAAGTGAATACTTGAACATATCTGCTTTGGACTATAACAATTGAATAGGACATCATATCCTGGAAGAAAGACCACAAATATGCTTTAGCCTATAGCAAGCACAAATTCATCGCCAAAGCGATTCAATATATCTTCTTGGTTCTTTTGGTAAAGTCACGTAGAAGGGAAATAATAAAATAAAATACAATTCTCACGACGTTTCAGCCACAACTGCAAGCAGCCGTCCTCAGGTGAAGAACAGGTCTGTTTGAAAGACAGCGTATGAATGAGCACCACCAATCTTGGAAGCGTATATTTAAGCTGGGTTAGAGGAGGAATGGCGACTTGACAAAGGAATTTACATATCAACAGAGGAATTTAGCATATTTATGGAAAATGCAGATATGGGAGACCCCCCCACCTCCTACGCATTCCACAAGTAGTAACTAATCCCATATCTGCATTTACCATAAATATGCTAAATTCCTCTGTTGATGAGCAAATTCCTTTGCCAAGGAGCCCTTCCTCCCCTAACCCAGCTTAAATATACGCTGCCAAGCTTGGTGGTGTTCATTCAGACGCTGTCTTTCCGACAGACCTGCTCTTCACCTGAGGACGGCTGCTTGCGTTGTGGCTGAAACGTCGTGAGAATTTTATGTTTAATTTTTATTATTTTATTATTTCCCCTCTACGTGACTTTACCGAAAGAACCAAGAAGATGAATCCCTGCAGTCACGAAAGCTTTAAATCGAAATTTCGATTCAATAAAGTGTCACAATTTGAAGAAGCGAGGCATGACCAAATGCCTCTCCAACATACCAGGCTTTCTTGATTTAACCGGAGCGATGTCGCTGCTGCTGCGGAGTGTGATAAAGCCCTCCCACTGGGCCGGCGACTGCCGCGCCTTCAGCCCAGACACCTCCTCCAACACCACCACGACCTCCAAAACCACCTCCACGATCTCCACCACCTCCACCATCTCTTCCGCGTCCATTAATTCTGCCTCCATCGTCGCCACGTTCGACAGCCACTGCACGACCACAACAGAAACGTTCTTCATTATTTTAAATTCTGGTAAAACTTTCATGCCCTGAAAATATTGAAGTCCACCACCGACTACCGCCTGCACGCAGGGATGGGGAGTCATATGCAGAGGAATCGATTTCTAGTACTATTTTTGATACGAAATTACACAATTTATTTTTTTAAGAAAGGTGTCCTCTTCAGCTTTGGAACATGGATACAGGAAAGGGATCAGGTTTTACCCATCTGATGAAGCTGGCGTAAAAACACCTGTGTATGCCAGCGACAACACTGCCAAGTGAGAGGGTGTTTTCCAATTCTGGAGAGCTAATTTCAAAGAGAGACGCTCAAGAATGAAGGCAAAGCAAGTCAACATGATTTTCTTCCCGTATCGCAATATAGTTCTTGTTGTGCAAATGATTAATTATTGGTTAGGTTTTTTTCATTATTAGAGGTGTGAATTTATATTTTTAATTGGTTATTTTTTATAAAGTTATTTGTGTGAATTGTGATTACATATCTGATATTTTTCTATTTAAAGCTTTCGTGACTGCAGGAATTCATATTCTTGAATTTTCTTGCTGTGGATTTCACACCTGATGACGATTGTTTGTGTTGCAGTCGAAACGTTGTGATAATTTTTATTGTTTAATATTTATATTATTTTATTTCCCTTCTAGTGACTTTACCAAAAGAACCAAGAATATATATCTGATATTATTTTCATATTTTTGATATTAATACCAAACCTGTCAAATATACCAATTTTCTGAATTCCTGCATGGAATAAATTGCCGTTGTGCAAGCTTAAACTGTCAACGTTTAATTGCATTTAAAACTGTTCCCATATTGCTGGCTCAATATGGGTACCAAATTCACATCGTGACAATTAGGGCCAAATACTTCATTCATATCGTCCATCTCCTTCCATTGTTATCTTCAATTACATCAACACCATCACAACCATGACCATATTCTTTGGGTCTTTCGGTAAAGTCACATAGATAGATGACAACCGCTTGTGTTGCGATCTAACCTATCTACGTGACTATTACTGAAAGACCCAAAGAATATTAATTCCTGCAGTCACGAAAGCTTTAAGTCAAGATATAACCATGACCATGTCTGATCAACCTCCATGATCACCATAATCACCTTCACCACATCCTACGACTCTTTCCTGTCCACCACAATCACCGTGTCCTCTATCTAATCCACATCTACCATCTCCATGTCCACTACCATCATCATGTGTCATGACAGTGGCTACACCTGGCCCCATGCATTCATCTCCATGTCCACCACCAAGTTAAAATTCCTCCCCCAAGTTCACAATGACCACATTCTACAGCACTCTGCATATTTAACACCGTTTCCTTTATCACAATCTCCACATCTACGTTTCACATCTCCACCACATCCAAAACCACAGTCTACATCTTCCCCACATCCACAAACACATTCGACACTCATGACAAATCCACTATGATTATCAATACCACCACCATGTTCTACATCACCTCCATGTCTCCCACCAACACCACATCTCCCCCACTTCACTTTGCACATCCACCAACACACTATTCCTCCATGTCCACTATCACCACCATTCACCACAAACTTCTTATTTCAACACTCACACCCACATTCATAATAGCCATCGTTATCATTACGGTCAACACCACCTCCACCATCCCATTTAACATCACAGTCCACCACGTGAAAGTGTTCTAAGTTCAATATCCTCTCTACGTTCACCATCACCATTGTCACATCTTCCCCGCATCCGTCACCACCACTGCCATCACCTCGCGCCGCCAGCATCTTCTTCTGGTCGCGATCGCGTAGCGCTTGGCGGTTCTTGAATCCGACGAGGGCCAGCGTGATCTCGGCGCTCCATGTCGTGTCCTCCAGGCACCTGAAGTCGATCTCGCGGTTGGATGCCGTCACGATGGTGAAGTAGACGAAGCGGCCTTTGCGGTCGACGCAGTCCAGTGTCTTCACTGCGTCGAAGCGCAGGGATTTGGGGGCCTTCCTCCTGTTGCCATGGCCCACGCCATCCCCGTGCGACACGGAGCTGTGCAAACATGAGAGGTCAATTATTTATGGTAGATGAAAGCCCCAGTGGGGCTTATAATCTATTTTCAACTGCCACAACCGAGCCGCGTTTGGGTCATGCCGAGCCAGCCAGACACTCAGGAGTTGTTGTGTTCACTGCAGAACCCGAAGCCGTGTTGCTGACATTACATTAATATATTTTTCGTGTGATGAAATGTCCTTACCATCCACCCTCGACCCTGCTTGGCCCAAAGTCAAATTCAGATGCCTTGTGAGCTCAAGAGTTTCATGCTGTGGTTCTGGCTCGGCTCAGAAACCAGTCCGTGGAAATAATCGGTAAAGTGAGGGGCCCACACCAATCCAACTTGGATGTGTCATTGGGAAAGGGGTATAGAATTTTCTTCTTCAAGGAAGGTGACTATTGAAGGTTTGACTTAATTTATGGATTCCAGAACACAAGTATTTGAGAACATATGCTAGTTAAAGGCAGCATATTGACTGAAGAAAAGTATGTATTCTTACTCAAGACGTTGTAACAGCAGGGGCAGTCAAAGGATGAAATGCACACAAGAGGACATTTACTACTTTTGACCATGGCCAGGTCAGGCTCAATAAAAGCACTCAGAAAGCACCACTGAGATCCTGGATTTAAATTCGGGTTTTCGCCACCCTTAGTTAAACTATGTTCTCAAGCGTAACAAGTTGTATTCGCCAAGTCACGGACGATTATCCAAACATATTTCTTAGAGATTACCCAAGTCACTCTGGCAAAATCAGACTACCCCTGGGCCTTTCATATCTCAGCTGGTTAAACAAATAAACTTGAACTTGCATGTGGGGGAGACCCAATGCCGTGCGACTCATGCGCGAACGGGATGAATTCGCCTTCACCTCTGGGATCAACGTGGATAGAATGTTCAATTTGCCACTCGACGCCTCTCGTCCGCATATCATTTCGCGTCTACTTCTACTTATCTACGTACTCGAACTCTTCCAGGGCAGTGCATCAACCCCGTGTTAGAGAGAACGGCCCCGCGGAAAGAAGATACAGAACTGACTTTCGAGATTCATTCAAGGTTAACCCCCCTTGTCCACGCGAGGCTAAATAGGGTCATGGGTTAGTTTTAATTGGCTTCTTTGGGTGGCGATGAACGCTATGTATAATCCCAATTAAGTAAAACTTTGCGGGTATAATTTTTTAATGTTGGGCCCGCGACACTTACGAAACAATTTGACTGCCTCATCTTGCAAAAACGACATCGGAGGATCGTTTAAACTCCACCGCGTGTGCAGGGCAAGCGGCGCGTTTTAACCCATCAAGAAGCACGGCTTGCCACAACCGCAGTGATAATCATGGCGGCAGGCTCGACTCGAATCGTGTACCGTCTGCTTTCTAAGCCCGATGGTCTTCATTGCAAGGCTCGTGGTGGCCTTTAGTGTGGCCCCCCCGCCCCCCAACAATTCACTCGATTTTAAAACACCCCCCCCCCCCCATCATGATCGTCGCGCTGTCACATCCAATGGGTTTCAAATGTGTGGCGGCCCTCACGCCCTGATGTCTTCTCGGGGAAAGAGTAGGCCCCCCTACTCCACCACCCTCTGAAAATTAGTGAAGAACACTGGGTCTAGGCCATAAACTACGGCTAATAAGGGGGATTAATAAATAACACGGGCTATGAAATAACCAATTTATTTTTTATTTTAGCAGATAAGAGCCCAACTAAGCTATGTAACTCTTTGTTTCAGAAGCGACCTGGCCATGACAAATGATAGCTCAGCGAAAGAGGCTTATCATTATAGCAGTAGCTAAATATTCTAAACGCGTGATGTTGATTTTAATGTAGAGAGAGGAGGGGGGGGGGGAACACCGAAGGACCCGGAGAAAAATCCACGCGACCACGGCGAGAGAGACACGCAAACTCCAAATATACAGCAGCAGGCGTCAGGGGTCGACATCGAACCCACGATCTCCTGCACACCAGGCGAGGTAGTTAACATCTCCTAGCCACCGTGATGATTGTGAGAGAGACACGCAAACTCTAAATATACAGCAGCAGGCGTCAGGATCAGGATCGAACCCACGCTCTCCTGCACACCAGGCGAGGTAGTTAACATCTCCTAGCCACCGTGATGATTGTGAGAGAGACACGCAAACTCTAAATATACAGCAGCAGGCGTCAGGATCAGGATCGAACCCACGCTCTCCTGCACACCAGGCGAGGCAGTTAACATCTCCGAGCCACCGTGATGATTATGAGAGAGAGACACACAAACTCCAAATATACAGCAGCAGACATCAGGGGTCGACATCGAACCCACGCTCTCCTGCACACCAGGCGAGGTAGTTAACATCTCTTAGCCACCGTGATGATTGTGAGAGAGACACGCAAACTCCAAATATACAGCAGCAGACATCATGGTTCGACATCGAACCCACGCTCTCCTGCATACCAGGCGAGGTAGTTAACATCTCTTAGCCACCGTGATTGTGAGAGACACGCAAACTCCAAATATACAGCAGCAGGCGTCAGGGTCGGGATCGAACCCACGATCTCCTGCATACCAGGCGAGGTAGTTAACAGTCTCTTAGCCACCGTGATGATGATGAGAGACACGCAAATTCCAAATATACCGCAGGTGTCAGGGTCAGAATCGAACCCACGATCTCCTGCACACCAGGCGAGGTAGTTAACATCTTCTAGCCACCGTGATGATGATGAGAGAGAGACACGCAAACTCCAAATATACCGCAGCAGACACCAGAGGTTCACGATCAAACCCACAAGCGCAACCCACACACACCAGGCGAAGAGGAGGTAGTTCACACGAACCACGGGAGGCCTAAACGAAAACAACAAAACGCGGGGCCTGAATCAAGCAACGAGACCCCCCCACACACAGAGAGAGATAGAGAGAGGGACCCACTCACATGATGGACCCGGACGATGTGGAGCCGGAGTCACACGGGAAGAGCATGAGACCATCGCTGGTGAGGACGCAGCGTTTCTTCTTCCACTGCTGCAGAAAGCCGTCGCTACGTTTCTCAATCTCGCCTTCCTTGAGGGCCTCCTCCTGCACGACCTCGCAGTGTGGCCTCATCTTTCTCACCACCCCACCACCACCACCCCCCTTCGTATTCCTTCCTACTGCTGATGATGATGTTGTTGATGTCTTTACTGCTGCTGCTGCTGGATAGAGCTACTCAATGCTGATGTTGTTGATGTCTCACACTGCTTGCTGCTGGATAGGGCTACTCAATGTCCTTGCTGATGTTGTTGATGATGTTCATGAAGTCTTCACACTGCTGCTGCTGGATAGGGCTACTCAATGCCACTGCTGATGTTGATAATGTTGATGTCTTCACACTGCTGGATATGGATATTCAATGTCCGCTGCTGATGTTGATGTCTTCACTGCTGCTGGACAGGGCTACTCAATGTCCTTGCTGATGTTGTTGATGATGTTGATGAAGTCTTTACACTGCTGCTGCTGGATAGGGCTACTCAATGCTGATGTTGTTGTTGATGTCTTTACACGGCTGCTGGATAGAGCTACTCAATGCTGATGTTGTTGATGTCTCAACACTGCTGCTGGATAGAGCTACTCAATGCCACTGCTGATGTTGATGATGTTGATGTCTTCACTGCTGCTGGATAGGGCTACTCAATGTCGCTGCTACTGATGTTGATGTCTTCACACTGCTGGATAGGGTTATTCAATGTCCGCTGCTGATGTCTTCACTGCTGCTGGATAGATCTACTCAATGTTGCTGCTGATGTTGATGATGTCTTCACTGCTGCTGGATAGGGCTACTCAATGCCTATGAAGCTAAATCGATCTGTAGCAGACTAATTCCTCACTACTGACGCGAACGTCTCCTCTGATTGGAGGATCAATTGTCAATATATAAATCTATATAATTGTCAATATAAAAAAGCTATATAATTGTCGTACAACACTAGCACTACAGTGCGATGTTAATTTCCCCCCCACTATATTTAACAAGTAGATTTGTATTTTTTTTAATTTTGTAAATTTGTTGTGTATATACTGTACAATACTAAAATTATCGACGTTACTTTATCGGCTGTCAAATGTCTCTTGCGCCTTCACATTGCATTAAGCGTATTTTAATGCAGTGTGATAATTCTTATTTATGTTTAATTAACATCAGAATCGCAAATAAATGTGTTGCCTCATTCGGCATGTTCAACACTAAGCCAAAGCAACGTTTCCTCATCTGCTCAGCATCATTAACTATTCACACATTCCAATTCAACCGCCGCATGACACTCCGTTACATTCACCCTACCATTATACGTCTTAATAAATTACAATTTTAACAAATAGCAGCAATCAGCTGCTTCAGAAACCCTAAGAAACGCAAATGGCGGGAAAACAAAAAAACGACAGCGGCCCCAACCGATCGCCTCACAACACCCACCCGCGACGACAAACCCCGTCGACTAAACTAGAACACGCTTCTAATTCTACTAATTCTTCTTCGTCGTCGTGGTGGTTTCGCAAGCTTTTCATTAATTTATTCGCGTCGGTTTCGGTTTTTTTTGTGCTCCAACGCACAAAGTCGGTCGCGCTGCGTAAACCCAGTGACGGAGCGAGCCAGCGGGCGACAGAGACGCGGAGAGAAGCGATAGAGAAGCGACAGACGGAGACGAAACGAGACGGCCGTGGGACAAACTCCGTGAGGTGAACGCAGTGAGGTGAAATCCGTGCGTCCGTGGTGGACGCGAGCAGCAGCAGCAGCAGCAACAACAACGCCGCCCACCGTACGCGCGACCGATTAAAGACCGCGGCCTGCAGCGCCTTATATGGCGAGGCGCTCCTTATAAGGGCGTGCGCTCCTTATATGGGAAAGGTCGCGCGTGACGTAGGTGGCAATTACAGCCCCCCCCCGCACCCACCCCCACACGCCCCCGCCCTCCACGCCCCCCCACCCACCCACGCCACGCCCGGACGAAGATTCAGGAATCTGTAGTGTACTACTCTCGAGGAATCCGATGAGCTATGAAGCTCTTTGACACAGGTGTTAAGCATTGTGGGGCCCCGCGCGGGGGCGGGCGGGGTGGAGTCAGCGAGTTACAGCGGCAACAAAAAAACGATGATGCCAAAAAAATGTTTTAAACGATAGGGGGGTGCAAAGTAGATACAAAATTAACCCGTAAAAACTAAGTTTTTCACTATAAATCCTTTATATGCGTGGCGGCTAGAGTCCTCTCGTACTCTGGCTTGAGATGGCTGCCACCTATGGGTCAGATGATTGCCTGGCACCATTAAGCAATTGGTAATTAAATATAAAAAAATTTTCCTAAAAAGTGTAAAATTTTGGAAAAAACTTTTCACGAAAATAAATTGTCACGCACAACGAGTCTGTGTGCAAAATGTCAGCTCGATTGGATCACGGGAAGTGGGTTAAAAAACGACCGAAAGATTTGCACGGTCGTAAGCGCGCAAGCAAGCAAGCAAGTGAACTTAATATAAAGGATTTAAAAAGGTAAGCAATTAACTAAATGTAAATCAAAAAATAGCTAAAACATTAGTTACTTGTATAAGTGTAACGCTTTCGCGACCAATATTATTCATAATATAGGTTTTTGGGTCAGATCGCGTTATTTATAAATGTGTCGTAACCCTCCACCACCCGACACGGCCAAACGGTAACAAAAAATGCGTCACGTTTTTCAAAGGACAAAATAATTCACTTCTTTAGCCCACCGGTGTGTTGAAGAGAGAATCAACATCATTTTTAAATTTGAGTAGAACGACGTTTCGCTGGTAATTACAATCAGCTTCATCGGGCAAGAATGGTGAAGCTCTCCTGTTGCTCCCGGTCTTAAATAGAGCAGCAGCAGGGTGACATCATCTTTTTACTTATATAAGTCGGATTTTTCAAGGTTGGGGCAAGGCAGCAAAAAAACCCAACAAAACAGTCCCAGACCACACCAAGACAGCTCACAGCAGTCCCTCAATGAAAATGGGACATTGACATTGAACTCCATAATAGCATGTTTTTGATTTAAAGCTTTCATGACTGCAGGGATTCATATTCTTGGTTCTTTCGGTAAAGTCACGTAGAAGGGAAATAATAAAATAATGCAAATAAAACAATAAAATTCTCACGACGTTTCGATTGCAACACAAGCAATCATCATCAGGTGTGAAAACCACAGCAAGAAATGTTTTGAAAAAAAACACAGAAATAATTTTTTTTTATGTTCTTGCTGTGGTTTTCACACCTGATGATGATTGCTTGTGTTGCAATCGAAACGTCGTGAGAATTTTATTGTTTTATTTTTATTATTTCCCTTCTACGTGACTTTACCGAAAGAACCTAGCATATGAATCAATCATACATGTTTTTGGGGTTAAATCGCGTAAATATATAAATGTGTCGTTAAACCCGTCACCACCCGACACAGCCGATTAGTAAGGTTTGTCACGTCAACATAACGTGTCATTTCTAGTAACAAATTGACACGTTCTGTTTACGTGAAAAACCTTACGAATTGGCTGTCCGTTGGTGGCGGGTGGTGGCGGGTTTAACGACACACATTTACGCGATCTAACCCACAAAAACCTTTCTTATGGGTGATATTGATCGCGAAAGCCCACTGCGTGTTACACATTGATCTGTCATCGGGGGCTCAGTGAAACGAGTTGGGTGTCACGCGCACGTGGGCCACGAAGGCAGCCCTCCGAGGAGGTCTCTACAACGGCAACGATGGCATCTTATTTTTATTGATGCTGCTAATCCTGCATAATGCACGGGCATAATATGACTTTGAAACCCCCCGCCCACCTCCTACGCATTTCACAAGTAGTGACTAATCCCATATCTGCATTTCCCATAAATATGCTAAATTCATCTTGATATGCAAATTATTTTGTCAAGGCGCTCTTCCCCCTCCAACCCAGCTTAAATATGGTGGTGTTCATTCAGACGCTGTCTTTCCGACAGACCTGTTCTTCACCTGAGGACGGCTGCTTGCGTTGTGGCCGAAACGTCGTGAGAATTATTTTATTATGTTTTATTTTTATTATTTTATTATTTCCCTTCTACGTGACTTTACCGAAAGAACCAAGAAGATGAATCCCTGCAGTCACGAAAGCTTTAAATCGAAATAAAAATCTTATTTTATTACACGCTTTTTATTAACCCTGGCTGTTGTATCGTCAAATCTTGTAACTAAATTTTTACCCACTTCCCAATGTGGTATCGACTGCAAACTTGGTATACTTATGTCGTACTGATGACAATACTATATTATATCATTAAAAATAAAATAAAATATTTGTAAACATTATTTTTTATATGTTATGTTTCGGCTTGGGTCTAATTGTCCACGCTCAACTGACGTTGGCTGTAGTTTTTTTTAAATATTACTTATTTGAGATCTGAGCCGACAATCAATTATGAATCACTTTTCGGTTAACAAGGGCCACTGTGTCAGAGGGTCCATCTGTAGGACGACAAGAAGCCCCGAGGAAAGTGAGTAGGTTTTTAATAGCTTAAGACGTAGGATTTCGCGACCAATATTATCCATAAGAGGTTTTTTGAGTTAGATCGACATCACATTTATCGACATCACATTTCACAGATATCCCTCTATTTAAGACCGAAACGGGAGGATTTCCCCACAACTCTGGCTGTCGCCTGATGATGCTGTTTGTTGTAATTACTGGCGAAATTTAAATGTTGTGGGTTTACTCTCTCCAACACACCAGTGTGCTGTGCTAGTAACGAATTGGCATGTTCTGTTTACGTGACAAACCCTTACTAATTGGCTGTGTCGGGTGGTGGCGGGTTGAACGACACATTTATATTTACGCGACTAACTCAAAACACCTCCATTAAGATTTTTTTAAAAAGTTACTTCCACACGGTGTGACTGTAGCTCCCTTTGTACAAACGGGTCTTCTCCAGAGATTTAATTTTCCTCTCCATATAATTATATTTCGAGACTGACCAAACATCCAACCAGGAACATCCTAAAATCAATTGTTGAACGCCTTGCGAGATCTTCTCGGCTGAGATTAAAAAATATATACGTAATTAGAATTTGACAAAAGCCATTCATTTTAACAATCTACATTCAAAACAAGAGAAAACGCCTCTTGATGTCACTTCAGCATGCAATGCTGGGCTCACACTTAAACCCAGGGATCATAATTATCGCAGTTACTGCATTCTTTTGCCGACCCCTTCGTGGTACACCTGTGCAATAACGCAGTGAGCCCCAGGGGCTCGCAAGTAGGCAGAGCAAAGTTTTGTTGACTCTGGGCTCCGAGTAATTTGCTTGCCGGGTCATTACGGAACAAACCCCCTGCGTCAGACAATCCGTACGGATGTGAAGCATCCCACAACATTGTGAGTGACACGCATTGTGTCGGCGTTGCGGTAAAAACAAGGTCTGATTCTGGCTGGAAGGCCCTCTTTCTTGCATCCGATTGCGTAAATCGTTGTTCTTCATTGCAAGGCCCGGGGGGCGCTGGCGGCTTCTGGGTGTGCCCCCCCCCCCCCCCGACAATGCACAAATGTGAAAACGTCCCTTGCAGGCAGTGTGGCGGCCCTCACACTGATGGCCTTAATCTAAGTTGTCTTGTGGTTGTTGTTGTTGTTTGACTTGCATCCCACTGGGATATTTGCACAGGGTTGGTGTACGGTGATTTTTTCTGCAATATTTTGCTGTCTTTTCTTGGATTTTCTGTTTGCACATAGTCACTTTAAGATGTTTTCTTGTTCATGTTTTTTGTTTGTTGCGGTTGCAACCGATTCAAGAGCCGAATGGCTCACAGGGCTACCTACCTAATAAATGAACTTTGAACTTTGAACACTGATCTGATGTTTTCTCGGCGAAAGTGGCATCGCTCTGAAAATTAGTGAAGAACACTGGCCTAATTCATTTCGCCACCCAGTCCGCTAGTCAAGCAATTTGCTCACATCACCGGCCGCATGTTTCTCCTCGTCACACGGCGTCACAAAAAAGGCAGACCCCCCTCAAATATGACGTCACAAAGCTCTGCCCCCCCCCCCCCCCCCCAAAACCAAATTTCCATTTTGAAAATAAAACATGCTTCAAATCGCTTTAAACAATTGTCATTGTAGTGCGTATTTAATGTCACGCTGCACTCTGATGTTGTAGGAGAAAACATTTATTTAAAAGTCTATTTAATTAAGTAGAAAGTGTTGTCTATATTTATTTAAAGTTGCGCATTTTGATGTGACGTCACATTTCTCAACCCCCTCCCCCCTCGTCACACATCGTCACAAATGTCTGACCCCCCCCCCCCCCCCCCCCAGGTGCGTACATGGTCATTTATGGACGGCCCCAAACGTAAAGTTCAGCCGTTCTTAATCCACCTTGAGGGTGTTTTAAAAAAAAAAACATACTTTCACCACGCTGGTCAGTTCGAATTGACGCAGGGGGGGGGGGGGGGGGTGCAGAACCGATTTAAATATCACTCAACACCGACGTTAACCCTGGCCGGGAATTGAACTCGGGTCGCCAGGCCCGTAGCGCAGTGCGATGATCACTTTAAATATCATTTTGCGGTAAATCAGTCCCTCCAGAAAAACGCGGAGTTTTTTGGTGATTGTTGCGGGCAAAAATCGTTGATTATGCGGCACGTTTTCTTAAAAAATGCGATGGAATATGCGGGATATTTATGCAATTGTATGCGATTAAATTGCGGAAACTTGCAAAAACTGCGGTTTGATGAAAAAGAGAAAAAAAAGTGATTCCCCCAACACCCTATTCACTAGGCTACTACTTTAATGTAAAGAGTCATTTCTTATTACTTCCTATGATAAGCAAGCATACTACATCACAGAAAGTGCTGGGAATATTTAAGTTCTCATCTTGTTTTATTTCAGACCTTAACAAACAGATGGCTCAAACTTACAAAACATTGAGTCGAACAAGTTCTGTAGCTTTACAAAATGAATATGCTACAACTTCTGTAAAAATGAATAAATAAAATGTTAAAAAATAAAATATGTGCTTCCTGTTTTACAGAGGTAGCTATACAAAACAGACATCTTCTGTTAAACATAAGTGTTTTCAGTGCACAGTAACGTAAGCAATACAGTAACAGTAGTCTTACAGTAATGTAAATTTACATACTACTAACAAGAAAGTGCAATCTTACAACTGTAAAGTTGCATAAACTCCTGAATAAAACTAACTACGTAGCCTCTAACACTTCATAACGTTCCCATGGCAATAGGGGAAATGGCTGCGCTTGTGTGAAGTAAACGCAACATTTTTCAACTTTCTGCTAAGATATATGTGACTTTTTGCAACGAAAATGCGGGGATTATGAAATCATGCAAGCCCGCATATTTTGCGCGCGGAAATCTGCAATTTATGCGGCGAAAGTGCGGCGTATTTGAAAAAACGCGCCCCCGCATAAATATGCGGACTTTGGCTGATTTTGCGTGGAATCTTGCGATCGCATAATCGCGTTTTTCTGGAGGGACTGGTAAATCCCCCAAAATAAATCCTCTTTCAAACTGGCATGCGCAATATTGATGACAGCCTTCATAAATCGTGAACAAGAAAGTTGGGTAAGGAGTTGTGGGGGGGGGGGGGAAGTTGAAAGTTTGTATTATTTTGTTAACAAGTTTTTTGCAATACAGCGGGAAACATTTCTCAAACCGGTATGCGAAGTTAAATATTAAATGAGCAAATCGCCATTTGCTCACCTCGTGGAATGACAAAACCTTGTGCGTCTATACCCTGACGAGTTGGCGTGCCGACTGATGAAACCGCGGTCTTCTGCAACGAAGCTGAGACGCGAAAGGCCTCCTCTTAGCAGCGGTGTGGCACGAGAGAGCGCACCAACATTGGACAGAAATATAAATTTAATTCTAGATTTGAAGCTTTCGTGACTGCAAGGATTCATATTCTTAGTTTTTTTCGGTAAAGTCACGTAGGTAAAAATTTAAATTAATAAAAGTAAAATAAAACCAAATAAAAAAAATACAGCCACGACAGCTGTCGTGGCTGTGACGGTTCCACCTGAAGACGGAAGCTTGTGTTGCTTCCGAAACGTCGTGATATTTTATTTTGTTTTATTTTACTTTTATTAATTAATTTTTTTTTTACCTACGTGACTTTACCGAAAAAACCTAAGAATATAAATATAAATTTGTTAAAAGTAGTAAGACTTTTTTTTGTGTTCCCACAAACACATGGATGAGACTATCATTATACTGTGGAGCTTATTAAGTATTTTTGTAATCCACTGCTGAAAGCCTCCCCACAGCATATTGGCCATGGAGGTTTGTTTGACCATACTTCACCACGCTGGGCAGTGCGCAACAGTCAAATGGGAGCCCAGGAACGTTGCGAACATTACTCACGACCACTCGTCGCGACTGGGAATCTGACTCAAAGTCGTTGGCTTCACAGCAGAGGTTGCAAACGGGTTTTGATTCCTTACCCGTACCCGGCCGCACCAGGGTCGCAAATGGGTACCCGTACCCGGGTACGGGTAGCCGTTCCATACCCGTACCCTACCCGAAATGAGTGACAAACGGCTACTCACCAGTGACTCATGGCCTACCCGTACACGTACCCGGCCGCACCAGGGTCGCAAATGGGTACCCGTACCGTACCCGGCCGGGTATGGGTAGCCGTTCCCTACCCGTACCCTACCCGAAATGAGTGACAAACGGCTACTCACCAGTGACTCACGGCCTACCCGTACCCGTACCCGGCCGCACCAGGGTCGCAAACGGCTACCCGTACCCGTACCCGATCGGGTACGGGTAGCCGGGTATCGGGTAGGGTACGGGTATCGGGTACTCGGTTGCGACCTCTGGTTCACAGCAGAGTGCTCTAACCACTGCGCCACAACTCTCGCCCCAAGGACGCTTAAAACAAACACACAACAGATCACAGCAAAACAATATTGAACGAATAAAATCAATTACTAATTTGCTGGCGTATTCTTAAGAGAAGCGGTTAGGAAGCCAAAGCAGTCCTCTAGACGGTGTGTTTGATGGGCAAATTGGTTAACTTATGTGGTCACCAACTCCAAATGTGAGGTTGGAAGGGGTACCTGGCAGAGCTTTATTGCATTGGCCAGTTTCCCAAACAACACAGGCCAAGATTTAGTTACTAATAACTCAAGAATTGGACAAGTGTTCCCGTTAGGTAGAGCCCTGGTCAGAATCTCGTCGTTACCTTGTGCAAATGCAGACGAATCTGTATACCGAATTGCATGCATCAGAACATCGCAAGGCGGATGCCACTATCTCTTACTGCCAAGAGCAAACTGCATGCATGTATGTTGAAGTTCTATCGCACTGGATATAACCAACCGTGTTCATTGGAGGTGCGCGCGGGTGGAAAGGACAACAAACGAAACACACAAAGCACTTCTCAAGAAATGAGTTTTCAATGTAGATTAACAACAGCCCACGGTGTATAGTCAGTAATCTCGAACCATGGTCGACCAACGCCCAAATTCGATCATTTCAGAACCTTCACCAGGCTACTCGTGAAGTCGTCACCACCACTGGTTCGCCCGCATCAACCTCGTTAACATTATACTCTTAGGTTTTTCGGTAAAGTCACGTAGGTAATAAATACAAAATAAAATCATTGAAATAAAATCATAAATCACGACGTTACTGTAATCACTGGTTACAGTAAATCTAGCTGTGACTGTCCCACCTGATGACGGAGACTTGTGTTGCCTCCGAAACGTCGTGATTTATTATTTTACTTCTATAATTTTAACTATTTATTTATTTTTTACC
This sequence comes from Lethenteron reissneri, assembly GCF_015708825.2. Classification (NCBI taxonomy): domain Eukaryota; kingdom Metazoa; phylum Chordata; class Hyperoartia; order Petromyzontiformes; family Petromyzontidae; genus Lethenteron; species Lethenteron reissneri. The sequence goes on along the minus strand of NC_083780.1, from coordinate 10,542,757 downwards.
CACGTGACTTTACCGAAAAACCTAAGAGTATGAATCCTTGCAGTCACGAAAGCTTCAAATCTAGAACTCGTTGACATTGACACGTTGCATAAACGTTGCTGGTAAAACTCCCACCACACGAAAGAACAGAGGGAATGCAGAGGGAGTTTTGGTTGCTGCAGCTTAAGAGCCACTCCTTTTTTTTTAATGAGGGCCCACTTTGGAAGTGGCCACCGTTTTTACAGGAGCAATCATTCTCATTGATATTACATAATGTATATTTGTTAAACAAGACACCCGTCGAAAAGCCGACCCTGTACTCCAAGTGACAATCTGTTTGATGAAGACCACTTCGGACACAAACTTGCCTTCGAGATTCATACACAAGGCTTCAACTGTTCATGAATACATCACGGCCAATATGTTTACACTCATCGTTTGTAATTACTATTATTAAATGTTGCATCGAGTCTATTGTAAATTGAATAAAACAAAGTGTGACAAATCGGATCTTGCAGGAGCAGGTGACGGCACACGTTGATGAATCCCTGTACAATTACCAGGCTCTATTAAAGGAATATAATGATCTACTCTGGAGATGGTGACATGGCCCAAAAGCAGCATTTTTGACGCGTGTTGCAGCGATTCGCAGTTGGAGCCCAGAGATCACCCCGTTTAATACTGTATCATCACGATAATGCGCCACCTCCTTCACAGTCGATGTTAAAAAGATTCCATGACGTCAATTGAAAGAGTAGGGAATGTGTGCGTGTCACGGTCCAAATTATTAACAAATAACTTCATTGGGTAAAATACACCGCAAAATCTACTACTTCGCAACTACTGCAAACCATAGCTGCACGTGCAACATGTTGCCTTCGTGATAGCCGTGTGCCGAGGATGGCAAAACGACCAAATGTAGCAACGAATTGGTTTGATGGACCCGGTGTAGCCGTCACCTGGACCACAATTCGGACGATTTGGCGACCCAAATAAATGCACATCCATGTGCAGAGCAGTTCCATTCAGTCGGTACATGAGTTGCATTGACTTCCTGAGCAAATATCTCATGAATAAAGCACACAATCTACGGCGTTAAATGTAACACGTGGCATGGCAATGGCGATAAAGCATTCGTGGACGTTACGAGATGCGGTGAATTGACCATTTCGCTAAGGCGCGTTAGGCGTGAGCCCAATTGCTAATTAACTGCATAGCACTTTCGAGCGTAGGAACCAAGTGTACTTCCTTAGAAGCTATTAAATCATTCAGCTGACGAAGTAATTGGGGACAGATTTGGCAAGGGCATTGTTTTTTTTTAACCAAATTGTCTGGCGTGCAAATTATGCATAGTGCAGAAATCTAAATAAAACCGCGTGACAATACAATAATTTTATTACCAGACCAATGTAAAGCCTGGATATAGAGAATAGGCTATAAAGTCAAACTTTAACACCGGCAGATAAATAATGTTATGCATTGCAGCGTAGAAAGATTAAATCGAGTCGACGGTTCAAATGTCCTTTGAGAGCAGTTCCACAAATTAGGCCTCAAGCAAAGTTTTTTTTAAATTAAACGTATTTTAAGAATGCATTTGGGGTGTACATTTTAAGGCAATCACCTCTAGTTGAAGAAAATGTGGATTTTTCTAAATGCACTTCTGTGCTCCTTGCCTTCTTTAACCCACGCTGACCAACGTGGTGAAGTATAGTCAAATAAAGCCCACGACCTGAATGGTGTGGTGAGGCTCTCATTCAGCGGTGGTTTTGACGGACGAACGAAGCATCATTCACCATCCCAGCGCGGAAGAAAAAGTCCGTTCTGTCAAAGTAAGTCAAACACTGGTACAGGGACTCCTCTACTTGCGAACGAGTTAGGTTCCAGAGGTCTGTTCGTAAGTCCACTTGTTTGCAAGTCCAACTTTACTCCTGTCGATTCCAAACTTGTTGTACGGAGTGTACACTAAACAAGGGGAATGGCTTCAAACCTTGTAAATGTAGATGCCACCGCTGCCCAAAATTGCGCGGTGGTTGAACTTACAGACTCTCGGTCCTAACAGGCAACTGGACATACGAACAGGTTTGTTCGTATCTTTGAACGTTCGTAAGACGAATGTTCATAAGTAGAGGAGTCTCTGTATATGATTATTTCTCCCTCATCACGAACGGCAAACTATTATCCATCTGAATTACAGTCCCAAATGCAGCAGTTGACGCTGCGCCCAAGTAAAACGCCATCTCACGACTCGAACTCACCATCACCCCCCCACACCACGTGTTCAGCATCTCAAAGGTACGACCGATTTCGTGGAATCACCTTTCACGTAGGACTCGACCTATCGGCGACTTGGGAGCCAATAGAATGAGCGGCACCTCGTGAAGCTGCACCAGCCACGGAGTGTAAGAGGCCAGATCTCGCCATAGGAATGTGGAATTTACACCACCGGCTCTGGTTTCCTGAGGAGTCAAGGTCTGAAGCGCACTGAGGGTGTTTGGTGGGGATTTGTACTTTTTTGCAACATAAAAAAGTCAGTTACATATGCATTGTTTTACGTGGATGTTTTTTGGCAGGAATTTGGGGAAGGGGGGGGGGGGTCTAACGAGCAACGCTTCAAAAAATGAAGTTCCATTTGGCCAGCAAAATCATCATATGACAAAACGAACCCTTGGAGCACAAATGAGCAAACGACTGACATCGCAAGTTGAATTTATAAACCATCCAAATGCATTTCGATTTAAAGCTTTCGTGACTGCAGGGATTCATCTGCTTGGTTCTTTCGGTAAAGTCATGTAAATTCCTTTGTCAAGGCGCTCTCCTCCTCTAAACCAGCTTAAATATACGCTGCCAAGCATGGTGGTGTTCATTCGGATGCTGTCTTTCCGACAGCCCTGTTCTTCACCCGAGGACGGCTGCTTGCGTTGTGGCCGAAACGTCGTGAGAATTAAATTTTATTATGGTTATTTATTTTATTTTATTATTTCCCTTCTACGTGACTTTACCGAAAGAACCAAGAAGATCATCCAAATGCACTTAACGCCTCGAGACTTCGTACAAAGGTGGGGAGATGTGCGTTGTGAAACGAGACGAAGCGAACGGATGCATCGGGAGTTATGCAAGAGATGAGCAATGGTTGACAACGCAAGGAATGACTGCATGCATGCACGGGAGAAATCGGAGATGGGAGGCAGACAAGTTCAAGTGAAGAGGTAGGTTTTGAGCAAGTGTTTAAACAGAGGGATAAAGATGAAAAATGATGATTTGAAGCTTTCGTGACTGCAGGAATCCATACTCTATGGTTCTTTCGGGAAAGTCTCGTAGATAGATAGAAAAAATAATAAAAGAAAACACGTTTCGGCCGCTTGTGTTGTGACCGAAACGTCGTGTTTTCTTTGATTTTTTTTTCTATCTACGTGACTTTATCGAAAGAACCAGAGAATGAAAACTCATGGGGGTAACAGAGAACGGACTGAACTGTCCACAGAGCCGAGGGTAATAGGTGGCGTCACCAAGAAGCCATAATTAACGTGCGCGTGTTCAACTTCTTTCGCACCGTACGTAGCCAACAGTGCTAATCGGAGGTGCGAACAATGAGATCGGTGGCACGAGGAGGGCGGCGTTAACAAGAGTGAATGGGTAGCCAGCGGCAAAGCTATTGAGTTAAAGTGGATTTAAAGCTTTCGTGACTGCAAGGATTCATCTTCTTGGTTCTTTCGGTAAAGTCACGTAGAAGGGAAATAATAATTGTCAAGGCGCCCTTCCCCCCCTAACCCAGCTTAAAAATACGCTGCCAAGCTTGGTGGTGTTCATTCAGACGCTGTCTTTCCGACAGACCTGTTCTTCGCCTGAGGACGGCTGCTTGCTTGTGGCCGAAACGTCGTGAGAATTGTATTATACTGTTTAATTTTAATTATTTTATTATTTCCCTTCTACGTGACTTTACCGAAAGAACCAAGAAGACGAGTTAAAGTGCGTTTGCAAAAAATGACGTCGTGAAAAGACGTCGAATGGGAAATAATAACACAGCGTCGACGTGATGTGGAGGGTCTAAGCAAAATAATCCAACAACAAACCTCCACCCCCCCAAGTGACCTTCCACTTGAAAATATTTTCCGATAAACAGCTGGCAGTGCAACAGCCTTAATTGAAGGGATGTCGGATGAGACACTGAATATCGACAACATACTGGGAGAGCTTGCTTTTGCTGGAACTAATGCTGCTAATATTATGCACTCCCAGACACCATATGGGCTGACCGAGTGGAAAAATTAAATCCCCTTTAAATTTTTACGTGGAGGGACAGATACTGGGAAGGTGTATTGTCTGCTCATTTATTTTGATCGATAGATGGTTACTTCATTTAAGAGATTAGATTAACCGTGCTTAAGGGAAATGTATTGCGAGAAAGACTGGTCTAAGGAACCAAGCGTGGGTGGGCAGGCAGAAAGGAAAGAGAAATAGGCGATGGGTCAGATCAAAGGAGAATTATGCAATGTGATTGTTCACAAGGGCCTCACAGGCACGAGCCTTGACGTTTAATTCAAGACACACTTTTAAATCCGTTTTTTATCTACAAAAAAATGCACAGCAATCACCTGGTCATATACGTTGCCAACACATTTTAATTTTGTTTAAGCCCGCATTAATAAAATAAAACATGGACCACTTGAAAATCAATATATGAAATGTCTGAATGAAATTAGAACGTTAACTTCAAAACATGACACCTTTGAGTTGCCTTTTAATTACAATTTCATAAAAAAATTGCTCAACAATTAATAAGTCTAATGAACAAGTTTGGATAGGTAGCCTCGTGACGGTAACTTGTAAAGTAAATCAATAAAGGTAGTTAATAATTTCTCTGAACCTCAAATTAATGTTTTTTCCCAATCAATGTCGGAACCTCCATACATCTATCAGACAAAATATTCTCCCCGACACTTGCAGCTTCGGTCTAGAGAATGAAATAATAGTTCATAGGCACTCCAAAAGAGGCAGCTATCCTTGCCACAGAGAGGGAGGAAGCGCCACTCTTCCTGTAACGAAAGCCTTGTAAATGTAACGGTAAATTAATGGCAATAACGTCGTGAACAGAAGATGGGGTCTGGATGGCGCTTTGAAAGCTGTCGTCACATGGGAACGATTTCTGACGATGCTCATTGGATAATCTTGCAGCTCCAAATTGATATTCCGTCACACGAATCGACACGGTAACATTTAACGCGCAACTTAAAACGCGTTCAATTAATGACATGCCATTAAAACAAAACGCAACATATAGGTAAATCTTGCACGTGTCCATTCTACAAAAAAGCAGAAGCTTGTGAAGGAATTTTAACCCAATAATTGACACGTATCACAAACGCCAAATGGCAGCGATCGAATCTGGTGTGACGAAAGGTCACAAGCCTGATTTAAGTGCCAACAACCTCTTAAGAGTGTGAGATGGCGACAACTTGGGAAGTAGATTAATCATGGCCTATACGGATGATGATGATACTTCTCGTAGGCTATCACGGGCAGGATTGGAGTGTTCACCGCGAATGCCGACATGAATTTGAAGAAACATCAACGAAGTTAGACCAATATTTTTTTTCCTGCATAAATATCTGGCATCCATCAAATGTGGTTGGCAGGGTGGCACAGTGGGTAACACGTGTGCTTCACGGCACGATCTACCTGGGTTCGATTCTTGACTTGGGCGCGATTCTGTGTGAATGTGCGTATGTTCTCCCCTTTGACCTGCATGGGTTTCCCCCAGTTGTTTGCGGTTTCTTCCCACAGCTATAGAAATAAAGATGGAAATTGGTACTCTTTGGTTCTTTCAGTAGAGTCACATAAATATCAAATAAATCACGTTTCGGGCGCAACACAAGCATCCGTCATCAGGTGATCAGGTCGTGATTTATTTTATCATATACCCTGACTTTACCGAAAGAAGCAAAGAGTATGGATTCCTACAGTCACGAAAGCTTCAAATCAAGATTGAAATTGGTGTCGGACAAAACATCCCAATTTAGCGGGACCCTCTAGAAAGAGTATTCTCACTCAGCCTGGCTTTGCTGTGTAAATAAGTAGAATGAGCATTCCTATCACAGCTTGCTTGCAGATGGGTGGGTGGAGTGACGGCTCATGAGACAACTAGAACACAGCTGACAAGACAGCCTTCCCCAAAAGGCTGCTTCAGCCAACGTGAGGGCACCAAAACCTAGTGCCCCCTCAAAGGTATTGATGGAATCTCGCCCACGTGTCTGCTTTGCACATGTCCACAGTGGTTGTTGCAATCGTCCAGGTCGTGTCCAGTGCCGAGGCAGATGAATCTGGAGGGTGAAGTCCCTGATAAACACGTCGTGGAAAGGCTCGGAGTGCAACCGCATGGTAAAGTGTAACCACGGGCTATAGTCTGGTGATGTGCTCGCCGCCACGAGCTGCTGGAATAACCGACACCCGGAGTGAAACAACCTCTGATTTAAATCTGGACTTAAAGCTTACGTGACTGAGGGAATTCATATTCTTTGGGTCTTTCGGTAAAGTCACTAAGATAGGTAGATAGGTTATTTTCTTTGAACCTATCTACGTGACTTTACCGAAAGACCCAAAGAATATGAACCTCTAAATTGTCATCAAACACAAACACGTCAATGATTTCCTGCTCAAATGCGCAGAGGGCGTTGCCCACCTCCACGTAACAGCTCTGGAGCCAGTGGTGTAAATTAAAAATTCTTACGGTGAGGACTATTCTGTCCACAGGTCAGCCGCTGCCGATTTCCCCAGTGGCACTCATTTTTTATCGACCCCAGAGGGATGACTGGACCGAGTTAACCTCCAACCAGGACGTGAACTCACCACCGTCTTGATTGCCAGCCGCTCGCTCTAACGCCGGGTCAACTAAACTGTGCCCGAGAGCTAAAGATGAACTTCGCCTACCTCAGGCGCTGAGGTCACTAAAGCAAGGAAAACGATGGGAGCCTTTCAGATAACTCTGCATGCCACAGTGCAGAGAAAAAATTTGTCGTTTCTCTTTGCTGGGTTCCGTCTAGATTATTTTGCTGCTGTAAATTTCCACGTGATAAGCCCACTTCATTGAGCTATCATTTGTGGCCAATTCGCTTTGGAAAAAGAAGCTAATAGCTCAGTGAGTTTTAGCTGGTAAGAAACAAAATAGTTGAGTTTTATACTGGTGGGAACTTCCTGGTTCCACCAGCCCACAGGGGATTATTGTGTCCGTCCGTCGTGCATCAAAAATGGGAGGGGTGGGGCTGGGCGGAGAGGGGAGGGTGGGGAGAAGCTGGGTGGGGAGGGTGGGGAGCAGCTGGGTGGGGGGTGGGAGGGGTGGGGCTGGGTGGGGAGGGGCTGGTCACCCCGTGGTGCCCTTCTAAAACTCAACGTTTAACCTACTCACACCGGCTTGTGCCCACCCCCCTCAGTCGGGCATATTTGCGGAATACACCACGCCGCCGTTGACCCTGGCCATTGACCAAGCAACCCAACGTTCCTACCAGCTCCCTCCGCAGGAATGTGTTTGCTATATATTTTTTTGTGATTTGCTCACCTTTCTTATATTGTGCACTCTTATCGTGTTTTTGTATTGTTTGTTGTTGTAACGTTCTGACCGAACCCTACCGGACATCTTTGAGAGAGAGCTTTGTAGCTAGTCAGATTCCTCCAGTATATTTTGATTCTGTCGCTCTGCTACACCAATGACTGCCCAGCGATTCCGTGGTAAGGTTCATGTCAAAATGTTTGAGATTCAAAAACGTATGGAGGATTCATGGCAGATTATGCTCATGTGATGGATGTGGAGTGCCAAACATTAAATGCAGGAAAAAAACAGAGAAACAAAGCACAACTCAAATAAAAATAAACAATTACTATATTAGGCATGTGATGTTACTGTACTCTCAAAACGGGTTGGAAATGCAGCAGCTGTGACGAATGGACTGATTGCAAACTAAAGTGAACTTTAAACCCATCCCTTGTTCGCATGACCATAAAACTCTCGCCATGAATGGCGCAAATTCACGTGGAACGGTGAAGACGGAATACGAAACAAAACACAAAAAAATGTGCCATTCGAAATGTCGTGACCTGTAAATGTTTTTATTGTTACAAAGCTTGTTAAGCGAACGTTAAATTAAAACCTAACAATCTTCTTTGGACCTCCACCAATGGAGACAACAATTTCATGTTTTTTGAGTTGTTTTAAATTTTTATATTTTTTTCTTCTTTTTTTTACATTTTTCTTTGTCGCACGTTCACAATTTTTTAGTTTATGCTTGTATCTTCCCCCACCCTGCCCCCGGTAAATATTGAGCTGAAACAATAAAAACGCACACCACCACACAAACCGTGTTAACATTTACAACGCTATCCGCTCGCACATTTGCCGCAAATAAATATCGCTCGGTATTTTCGAATACATCGCACAATCCAAAAGGGTGCATCACAAGCCTTGTAACTTTGTTTTCTGGGCGAACAAAAGCGGGGGATGCAGCATTTGCAACGATGATGCGAGTGGTGGGGTGTATAGCGTGGGTATGCCCTGGCATCGCACAATATGCCACGCTAGCGTGGAAGAGGTCTTAACTATAAAAACGATTTAAAACATATTTACTAGTTAAGGCTCACCGAGCCGTATAGCTCTTTTTCAGAAGCGATCTGACCACAAATGATAGCTCAACTAAGTAGCTTATCGCGTGCAAATTTATCGCAGTAAAACAATCTAAGCAAGACAAACGCTTGCCGATTCTAAATGTGGAGGGTAAAACCGGAGGACCCGGAGAAAAATCCACTTGACCACGGGGAGACACGCAAACTCCAAATATGAAGCAGGCGCCAGGGAAGGGTTCGAACCCACAACCTCCTGTATACCAGGCGAGGTACTTAAACATCTCCTAGCCACCGTGGCTTCCCCCTTCGAGCACAGGGCCCTCCACCAACAGTTGCGTAAGCTAAGAAAAGCAGGGCTGCACCTTTACTCATTTAAAATCCTAAAAACGAGCATTACAGCAACAGCAATAAACAAAGGGAGTCATCAGCACACGAGTGTAGCAATTAGCGCCGCCACAGCTCGCTCCCAAAATAATCGAGCTCATGTCACGCTCAACCACGTCTAATGTATCGCAGCGCAGGGCAAGCGGGCTATATATAGTGCCACTCATTAGCCTGCCAAACGTAACGCCATCACCATTATCAAGGGGGCAGACAGATTCACAGCTCGGCGTGGGCGTGCCGAATCGCTGACACACACACGCGCGCGCGCGCGCGAGCGTGCACCAAAGCGTCTCACGTTTCATTTCTTCTCATCCTCGTCATCGTCTTCATCCCCCTCTTCCTCCTGGCCATCCTGAGACAGAGCACAACTCTGTCAAGGGGGAGTTCTCGCACATTCACGTCAGGGAAAACCGCCAATTGCAAAGTGAAGCAAACTTGGCCATACCTTGGGCTTCCCGTACACAGATTGGCAAAGGCTAATTTAACATTTTCTCCCACAGGCATACACCAATATTATTTGTGTCGATAACACAAGTAGCACTTCATGGGGAAGTCAACAATAGTTGATACATGGATCGACTTAACCCTGCCACAAGAATTCAGAAGCTGCACCACTGGCACAGGGCTGTAAACAAGAGATGAGCGTCGCCTCAATGCTTCTTTGAGCAAGCCAACACCAGTTTAACACGAAGGCTTTCGCGACCAATATTATTCATAATCAACGTTTTTGGGTTTAGATCGCGTTATTTATAAATGTGTCGTAACCCTCCACCACCCGACACGGCCAATCAGCAAAAAAAGTGTCACGTTGACAAAAGACAAAATAGTTCACTGCTTTAGCCCACCGGTGTGTTGAAGTGTGAAACCACAACATTTACAATTTGTGAGTACGACGTTTCGCTGGTAATTGTATCCAGCATCATCGGGCAATTCGCCAGAATGGTGAATTCTGGCAGTGAACTATTTGTCTTTTGTCAACCTGACTTTTTTTGCTGATTGGCCGTGTCGGGTGGTGGAGGGTTACGACACAATTATAAATAACGCGATGTAATCCAAAAACGTTGACTATGAAGCAAACACCAGTCTGCACACAGTGAGAGTCAAGACATTTCTGCATAGCTCTTGTCGGTCTCCACGTGTAAGGGCAGCTATCTTACCTCGTCATCTTCTTCCTCCTCCTCTTCATACTGCAAATAATAACGTACAGCAACGAGTCAAACGATGGTCGAATACTGCCACTCGCCACCTTAAATTACAATTTCAGATGGATGTCGTGCGTAAACATAACCGTATCTCAACATGATGATCGTGACAATCATGATGATGACGACGAAAGATATATTCGGAGCCAAGGCGCTCGTGCTCACCTCCTCCTCATCCTCGATGGCCTCTCCCGTGAAATAGAGCACTGCCCTTGGCACCACGCGTTCTCGGAAAAAATGTCCGATCTCAAAATCGGCCGTCAGAATCACCTCCGAGTCCTCGTCCTGAGCGGCGCGGGAAACACAAAGGGAAAAAATGGCTCAGCGAGGTATAAGAGTTCACCTTTCAAGTTTATTTTGTTTATCCAGGTGAGAACATAAGATAGACCCAGATATAGTCTTATTTGCAAGAGTAGCCAGGCACATCAGTCTGCCTGTAGGGGGCAATGCCTGCTATGCACAATTCTATTTGTGTAATGTGTGGGTAATGTAAATTTTTTTAAAATATATATACGCACCCCGATACCAGCACACAGCAGCCTAATCGGGGACTTTTAACGTCTGCTGTGAAGCTGACAGTGAGCATTTTTATGCTCGATGCACCCGCAGTATTAACTGGAGCGGCTACTAGATTTCGAACCATCAACCCCTGCAATAAGCGTGCTACCTAGAGGCCATGCCTGAGACATGTGCCTGAATTGACGCAGCAATAGCAGGAGCAGACGGGACCCCAAAGGTCGTGAGACCAAACGATTGAGGGATGGCCATGATGCATAAGTTGACAAGTGCAGTTATTCATCGTTCATCACAAAAGGACCAAATAGAATTGGGTAGAAGCTACTCAGTAGAACATGATATATAAGCAATCCTAAACCTTGTTGGTTTGACAGTCCCCTACTAAAGAACACTGGTTACTCGTCACAATGTGCAGAGGGATCACATGTCCACACTTGTAGAATACAGAGTAATTCAGGCATATGTTCATATTTTTAATCGGAGTGCTTTGTGTGTTGTTCACTGCGACGTAGCGCAAACATTTTCCGTGTACAACTGAAATTTCTCCTGCACGGTATCCATGCCAGAGCCTGCATCACCCCCCCAACCCCCCGCCGTGGTTTGTGCCCCAAGGGGTGAGGAACCACCGCTCTATATCGTACAGAATTACATTGCATTGCTTTACGTAACGTGATGTAACACCCAGCCAAATGACCAATCACACCGGCTTGTTTTAAGCGAGCTCCGTTTCTGTGTCGGTGTCGCTGCTGCTTTGTCAATGAGTCGAGAAAATATCCTGCGTTTTTTTGCCTTCCGAGATCCATGGGTGCATAAACGCTGTTCGTGAGCTAGCACGGCACATGAGGAGGGTGCGGTGTGGCCAACACCACACGCACGCACAGCTTTGTCGCCACATGACAATGATGGGTACAATATTGTATCTTGTTACTCATTTTAGAAGAACTTATCAAGGTATAGACACCATAGCACAGACACCTCACAACTAATTAATGCCTCACGTTTTAGATGAGAAAATACGCACACACACACACGTGTGCGTTCGACAATCTGGGCAGATAGCTACGAATGCAATTCTTCTGGGGAACAAAATGCGTCTTAACATTGCCATCCAATTTCACATCACTTAACCATCTAACATGTGCAACTATTTGGGACAGAGGTCCAAATGCTGCAGGCTTGAATGACAGACCTTTGAAATCCATAAAATAATTTTGCAGTCTCACACGAGAAAATTTGAATGTGGTTCAAGTTTGCAAAGTTATACATCACCGTCAATCGTAAATACCTGTACCTTTGTCCTCAACACTGCCTTAACGACGTAGTAAAGATAACAGCCATTTCCTCTTTCAAAGATGTTTTTTATTATTATTTTAACACGACTGCTTCAAGTTTCCTCTGTTGAAAGGCCAGCGTGGCCTTGAGGCATAATGTACATCTCGCCATGGTGGCGACATGTTAACTACCTCGCCTGGTGTACAGGAGGTAGTGAGTGCGATCCCGACTCTGATGCCAGTATATTTTGCGTGTCTCTCTCCCCATGGCCACGTGGACTTTTCTCCGAGTCCTCCAGTTTTTCCCTCCACATTTAGAATCAACATTTGGCTGCTATAAATTTCCATATAAGCGACTTTGTCGTTCTAGCATTTGTGCCCAGGTCACTTCTAAAAAAGAGCTATAAAGCTCAGTGGGCCTAACCTGGTAAAATACAAAGTTTAGTTTAGTTTTATAAAGTCATTCGCTAAAACTGCTCGTCCAAAAATGTATTTGGAGGATTGAAATAATGAGCCGGGTATAGTCATAATAAAAATTCCAACCATTCTCAATCAATGAAGGCCTTCCCAAGCCATGTCGCTCATGAGAGTTGTTTTTACCATACTTCACCACACTGGGAAATGTTGGGGGGTGAGAAGGCAGAACCTCCTCCTGATATCGCACTGTCAGAGATGTTTGCCATGGCCAGGAATCAACCTCACGTTGGCGGGTGCATAGGGCAGTGAATGTATCACCAACCCCCACATCCTTAAATAGTTTTTAAACGCAGGGATCCACCGACCATCATCTCCCAAGCGTGGGATTACGTGTGCACACCACCACCACGCCCAGTCGCAAATTCTTGCACCGATAAATGACCTTGCAGCGCCGCTAATCTCCCCGCTGAACGTTCCTTTAAGAGCATTTCCCCAGCGATCATCTACTGGCATTCCATCAAGCGAAGACGTGTCTGGTCAAAATCCACCCAACAGCGAGCTCGACAACTCGAATTATTATCTGCTCTGCGGCCCGTAAACTTGTCATATTTACAATTCCACCGATTGTTACCAACCATAAATGTGAAAAAGACAGGAGCAGATTTTTTTTATAAATGTTCAAGAATCAGAATCTTTATTTATACTGGAGGAATCCGATGGGCTATGAAGCTCTTTTCCACAGATGTCCAGTAGCGTTTATGTAAAATCACAACCACACAAGGGCACGAGTTTCTGGTGGGCATTAAAAGATAAAGTGATTTCCTGCTCAAATGAAACACTGAGGCGGTGCTCTGCTGTTCACAGCCCAGAGCCGGTGGTGTAAATTCCACATTCCTATCATGGGGATGAGTCTAACCAGAGGAGAACCACTGGTGACTTCCCCATTGAGCGGCACTTATTTATCGGCAACACAGGAACGATGGGCTGGGATAAACCCAGAACCAGGATTTGAACTCGCAACGGTTATGATTTGCGAGTCGATGGAGGTACAGTCATCCAGGTATTCATTGCAGCGCAAGTATGTACGTTTAAACTTTTTGTCGCACCGTACGTAGCCAATCGCGTTCATTGGAGGTGCGGGGGAAGGGAATCGGAGGTGCAGGGGAAGAAATTGGAGGTGCGGGGGAAGGACAACAAAAATAACCTAAGAGAATGCTACGGCAGTTAAACATTGCGCAGAGCAACAACGTGTTCACGGATTGGTCCCTCTCTCATTGACTGTCAATGCTGCAAAATGTTCTCTTGCCCCACAAAATCTTTAAATACACGGTGAATACCAGATATGTGATCCTTAGCTTAAACACACAGAATATCCATCATCCAACCTAAAAAAAACTTTACCAGATATCGTTACACAGGAAGTTTGCGGTTTCATAACTTTTTAGTGACACTAAAACAGCTATTCTAGAGGTTAATGCCCAACTAAAGAAATTGCGGAAGTCTTCCGCGAGGTTAGCCACCCCTTTACACTCCTGACAATACGACGTCTCAAAAATATATTAACCGAACGCACAGCAACAGCAGCGTGTGTGCAGTCAATTACTTGTGTGAATCATCGCAAAACTCAATGTCTAATCAGGGCATTCGCATATTTCTACCAACCTCTACTTCAAATCCAAGTACAGCTCTGCCATTCAGATTGGTGGCTTTTCCGATAGGGTTTATTGCACAACCGAAAGCAGTTAATCTCCGCACGGTGCGAAGTTCTTTTGCGCTGAGCGGATGGCGGTTCACTGGGAGGGCACACGTTATACTGCAAGGTCACCACTTTACAACTTCTTGGCTTCAACAGAACGTCACGTCGTCAACGGAAACATTTTACAGAAAACCTACTGTGTAGGTTTTTTTGCGCCCAATGTTACGATTCATACGCGATTGTACCCTCGTGCAGCAATGCAATTCTATTTTCGCAAATGTTTTTTTAATTCTGTCTAACTAGCAACCATATTTGGAAATGATGAATGAAACATGGCTCGGAGAGATGGTCATTAACGGAAAGAGACAGAAAAACACAGAAAAGCGTGCATAGAAGCGTGGAGAAATGCATGATCGGAATTACACCGAGACACGGAAAAAGCAATGCGTGGATTACACAACATCCGCGTGTTAAAGACGGCATGAAAACTATAACAGTAGGTATACTATAAACTACATTTTATTTTACCAGGTAATGCCCACTAACATATAGAGCTCTATTTCAGAAGCCACCCGGCCACAAACGATAGCTCAACAAAGTGGCTTGTCTGGAAACTATAGCAGCCAAAAGCTCTAAAACGCATATCCTTAGGTTTTTTCGGTAAAGTCACGTAGGTAAAAACATTAAAAAGTAAAATAAAATAAAAATCACGACGTTTCGGAGGCAACACAAGCTTCCGTCTTCAGGTGGTACCGTCACAGCCACAACAGCTGTATCAAGTAAATGAGAGATTTCAGGAGTTACTTGATACAGCTGTTGTGGCTGTGACGGTACCACCTGAAGACGGAAGCTTGTGTTGCCTCCGAAACGTCGTGATTTTTATTTTATTTTACTTTTTAATGTTTTTACCTACGTGACTTTACCGAAAAAACCTAAGGATATGAATCATTGCAGTCACGAAAGCTTCAAATCTAGAACTCTAAACCGCATGTTTATTCTAAATGCGAAGGAGAAAACCAGAGAACCCAAAGAATAATCCACACGCCCACGGGGAGAGACGTGCAAACTCCAAATATACAACAGGCGTCAGGGTCGGGTTCGAACCCACAACCTCCTGTATACCAGTCGAGGTAGCAGCAGTGACAACTGACAATGCTCAAGAATAGCAATGGGGTGGCAGCCAAGGAATGGAACGCGCCCAAATGAACGTCCACTGCGGATATGGCACAAAGATACCAGTGTTTGTGTTGCAGGTGCCAAGTTCATCATTACATCGCAGGACCGAGAGAGATGGTGGCGGCTTGACGCCTTTTGCTACAAGTCGAATGATCGTGGCTGCTGCCGATGGCAACGAGTGGTTGTTCTAGTTGCAGGAGTTGGCAACCCCGCGGCGTTGGAGCCGAATGCAGCGGGCCTCTTTCAAGGACCGTTTTGTCATGTTATTTATTAAAGACCACCATCTCGTATTCACCACGTGCAAAAAATACCTCAGTCATTTTGTAAGTGAAAAAAATACTGGCAAACGTGTGTGTCTCCATAGGGAATTGGCAAGTAAATGCAGTGTATAAAATGTTCAAATTAAATGAAAAATTATCGCCTTGACTTCTAAAAACGAAATATAACCCCCACAAAGGAAAACCAAAAAATAGAAAAAAAAATAACTTACCAGCTCTTCTCCTTCAGCCACTGTAATGAGAAACAAAAACACCCAACAATAGAAGTTAATATGTATAATACGATTACTACCACCGCCACCATTACAATGGGGCTTGTAAGATTCTTAGCAAATAGCCCACTGAAAATATAAAGACCACAGCCTGTAATAAAACTAGCTTCTCAAGTGCAGTGAGCTGATTGGTCTAAGCCTGCCCACCAATGACTGCAAAAAATAAACATTACATTATATGTATTTCCACACTTAATTTGGATAAATTCAGACTTCAAAATATCAGTGTGACCATCTTGCAATGGACATTAACCTCACGCAAAGCGGTGGGAAAGTGCTGCCCCCTACTGTGTGGAACAGAGGCCATTCATCCACGCACCAACCCAGAGATTGGACGTGTGTGTTCTCTGGGTGAATGATACTAATGTGTCACACGTGAAATATTGTCTCTCAATTCGGGGTGGGAGAAGGGGGCACTGTCTTGGCTAAAAACACTTAGCGGAAGCGGGGACGACTCTCTGGATTCGACTAAATGCTCAGCCGCCTCTGGTCTGCAGCACTCCGTCAATTCAAGTCTGGGCGCCGGTAGCTGTGTACTTTTGTATCAGATCCACCCACCTGCCCACGTTCGCCCACGTGTGTACGGGCGTGTACGTGCCTGTGTGTGTGTACGTGCCTGTGTGTGTGTACGTGCCTGTGTGTGTGTACATGCCTGTGTGTGTGTACGTGCCTGTGTGTGTGTACGTGCCTGTGTGTGTGTACGTGCCTGTGTGTGTGTACGTGCCTGTGTGTGTGTACGTGCCTGTGTGTGTGTATGTGCCTGTGTGTGTGTACGTGCCTGTGTGTGTGTACATGCCTGTGTGACAAGCGTCGTGGTGACGTCACCGCCAGTTAGTGGCGAATGGCGGTTGTTGTTGTTGTTGTGTATATGTGTGTATATGCCTGAGATCAACTCAGCCTCAAATAAATACCCGGTGTTGTATGTAAACATTGCCCAATGGGGAGACAAAGGTGCCTGGGCTTGGTGCTGGCCACCCACTCCCCTCTCGTGTGCCGTGCTGGGCTTCATAGATGCCACTCGCTAACAGCACTTGCCTCAACAGTCTGTTAAGGCTATGCGGGGGATCTTTGTCTTTGCGTGCCCATACCTTGCGGGGGGTTAAAGAAGTTGAAGAAGGAGTCGTTGGGCACGGTCTTGGTGAGCGTGCGCACCGTGCCACGGCCCTTGTGCTTCTGCTTCTTCTTGATCACCTTCACCGTCACGTCCTTGCCCTTCTTCCAGTCGATCTGGGACCTGGCGACAGACCCGTGCACAGGTGGCTCATCGTGAGCGCGAGCGGTCTGCGGGGCTCAAGTTCGCAACAGATGTTATTTGACACCATTATCAAATACCATGCGAACATGGCAGCATGTTGAACCTCACCAAAAGGAAGGATAGACGGCACATGCACTGGACGGTGACGGCATATTTTCACAGACGATCGATGCATTTGTACAACGAAATGCAGCGCCGTAATTATATATACAGCAGTTGTACCGATCATTGGTGGACCTAGTACTGCAATGTTTTTGGCCGAGTCGACCTACGGGCGGTCCCAACCAGTTTCAGATCCCAATTGCCGATGATGTGCAGGCGAAGAATCTCATGCAGCTGCCTGGTTTGAAGAATAATATGCAAACCCCTACATCTCCGATTTATGTAAAAACAAAGTCACAATGGTGCAACTAACACCATGCCCTTCATCCCCAGCATTTAAGCCCGAGTTGACTTCGGGAATAACCCAAAACAGGTAAAGAAACCACTTGCCTCTGGTGTCAACAGCTTGAGGGATTTGAAACAGTGTGCCAATCACATGCATTAACACACACACACCAAAATGCAAGAATTTTAATCCACCTTTGTTTGGGATTTAATTTTAAATACAAGCAGCCCGTACGTAATTTGGACTCGCATGTCCTTTGCTCAATGGGTGGTCGCTGGATGGCCTTCTTCCAGCAGTGGATAGATCTTGGCTAACGATGAAAATTTTGATGGATCGTGTAGCCAACGCTTCACTCTTTGGGCATCTGGTGAAAAGGCGTGTCTAGACACGGATAGGCAGCCGCATCCTAATGCAGTCTAAGCGTACGTTGACACCTTCGCTAAAAAAATACCACCCACACATCTATCTATGTCACTTTACAGCCACGCTTTGCAGATAAGGACCATTTGTTTTGCCAAGCTCTTATCACCTCTTGTTATCACCGGATTCCAATTGAGGTAAGCAACCCGGGGACATCTCTAGAGGGCTCGGAGACCCAGGCAGCCGAGGGTGGTGCGCGTTGCTATTCAGCGGAGCAATGCGGATGATTATGTGCCACGACTGCTTCGATCTATCCCTCTGTGCCATCATCCGACTACCCCACCGCTACTTTCACCTCATGTACTATAAGCGCATAGCCGACTTCTGGATGGTGCATGCTCAAAAAAACACACCCACGCGCACACACACATTGCAGCTGGTATTGGCCCAACATCCCATTGCTGAAACTGTTCCTGCAAATTGCTCAATTGGGATCCCCGACTGCAACTACTTGGCAGGACTTTCCTGAAAATGAGCCTTGAGATTCGGTGAGCCTCTACTGCATAACAATAATTAATAACATGTCCAACCCTTCTTCTTGGTTCTTTCGGTAAAGTCACGTAGAAGGGAAGTAATAAAATAATAAAAATAAAGCATAATAAAATCATTCTCACGACGTTTCGGCTACAACGCAAGCAGCCGTCTTCACCTGAGGACGGCTGCTTGCGTTGTGGCCGAAACGTCGTGATAATTATTTTATTAGGTTTTATTTTTATTATTTTATTATTTCCCTTCTACGTGACTTTACCGAAAGAACCAAGAAGATTAATCCCTACAGTCACGAAAGCTTTAAATCGAAATGTCCAGCCCTCTTTGTTAATCCACTGCTGGATGAGGTACTCCCCATCCACACTGTGCAATTCGTGGAGGCTTATACTCTTTGGTTATTTCGATAAAGTCACGTAGGTATAAAAAAAAATATTGTTTATAGCTACGTGACTTTACCGAAAGAACCAAAGAGTATTGATCCCTGAGGTCACGAAAACTTCAACTCTAGATCATGGAGGCTTATTTGGCCATACTTCACCACGCTGGCCAGTGTGGGCTGCCAAAGGTGTGGAGCACAGAATATGAGTACGACAGTGGATTTTGTCACATTGCCCTCTGGTGACCACTGTATGGCTCCGTAGTAGTTCAAGTTCATTAATTAGGTATAGCCCTGTGAGCCATTCGGCTCTTGAATCTGGTACAACCGCAACAAACAAAAAACAAAAACACGAACAAAAAACATCTTAAAGTGACTATGTGACTAAGTGCAAACAGAAAATCCAAGAAAAGACAGCAAAACATTGCAGAAAAAAAATCACCGTACACCAACGCTGTGTGCAAAAATCCCAGTGGGATGCAAGTCAAACAACCAACAACAACCACAAGACAACTTTGATTAAGGCCATCTCTGTACTACAACAAACAAACATGGCTAAACCAATACACTTTTCGAAATCACCAAAATAAAGCCATGAAAGCAATGAAACAGTGATCATAGGAACTATAACAACGAGCCGTGCATGATAGGTCGCCATCCAAGCTATATCCAAGGCTCAACCCCCCCTCCTTTGCTACCGAGACCTCAGGAGATGAGGCGCATTCACAGGCAATTCGGTCACAGGCCTCAATAGTAGATGCAGGCCAAAAAAACCCCCACCAAACATCGATTACCTTGTGGAAATGCACAAATTATATGCTTCCTGAGCTGTCAAGCCAAAGTTGGCAGCTTCGCAAGAGAAAAAAATACTTTTAAATCACCATCAGATGACCCATCATTTTTGTATAGTGCCATTGGTATAATTACATATTAACACCTAGAGAAGCAATGTAAAAGTGACTTCATAAGAGTGATAACGTGCCTCATGAAGATTTAATCTCCTAACGGAAAACCCGCAATGCAGATAGATACGCATTTACAAGAGCAAACATGTTATCTGGGTTATAAGACATTCCGGAGAGTAAGATTACACCACAGACGTGTGTCCGGCATCAATAAAGTTATACACATTTGACCACACACGCAAACGACTTCCAGATTATAAGACACACCAATTCCCTCCCACCCCCTAAACCTCTGATTTATATTATAATCCATAGCACATGCTATTTGTTTTGTGGCATGCACCTTGTTTAAACAAATAGACCCATTACAAACCTTTATGAAAGGCTGATGATTAATAATGATACAAGTTTAAGCCTGCAAAGGCTGCTCATGCACATCTCTATTTGCACTACTGGATTCCTGCAGAAGCAATCGATCTGTGCCGACAGTCTGCTGCCAAAACACAAATCTCCACTTCTAGGATGTGTCAACTGATCGTCTGCTGACAGCTGGCTTCCCAATGCTCTCAGCCCTTGAGCGTTCCTCTCACCTGCGCTCAATAAAGAAGTGAATGCCGAATATGAATCGTCCTGTCACGAAACTTCCCCGACTGTTTCTGCACCGTCCCGTTTGACTGCCACTCAAGAAGACGGACTTCAGAACGTACGAACGGAAGGACCCCATTTCCACCATCCCGAATTTTCTGAGAGCTCGGTCAGCTCAAGCATTTCGCTACGGCTTCTGTAATAAGTAAGCACGGTTGAAGAATGTATGTAGAATGTATTTCGCACCGTACATAGCCAACCGTGCTAATCGGAGGTGCGGGGGAAGGACAAAAATTACATTTAGAAGCACGACCGATTTAAAATGCATGCAACAAGTCTGCTTAACCAGTTTCGTGAGTACACGTGTATGAAATCTACGTCTGAAATTGTACAACTACCCTCGAGGTAATTTAATGCTCACGCAAAAGCACCCCCCAACCCCTGCCCACCCCCTCCTAAAGTTTTCGCTCTGGCGCACGCGATCCATTCAACGTCGCTTAAATCGCAGTGCAATGCACACGGCGACCAAAACTATTGTTAGCACCCGGGAACAATAGATGCGGCACACACCCACCAGGACCCGAGCGTGCAACACAATGCGCTCACCGGGGGCCGAATTTAACTGGGCACAACAATTCTGATTCCCCTTATTTATTTCAATTCTTCGCTGGCTCGCTCGCATGCTTGCTTTTTTTTGGGTCTTTTCTTTCCTACGTGTTTTCGGCCGAGAGGCTTAAAAGCGTGTGTCCCCTCCAAAAATTGTGTCGATGTCACGCTTGCGTTAAAACGTCGGGGTTGCAAAATGTGTTTTCACCGCGATGAAGACCCCCGCGCAAAAAAATTGCAGCTTCAGTTGTTTAAAGTCAACCCAGGTGGGATTACTTTTTGTCGGACGAAGACGGTTGGCGTTGCAGGCGCTCGCGAGCCCAATGTTAGTCGTGGCACGGGTGTACAATGGCCAACTCTTGCTAATAATGTCATCAAAGCTTTAGCACCAGAAATGCCACATGACCGTCATCCGAAACGCTTCCAGGTCGTACCGCAAGTTCTCTGGCACAACGCGCAACGTGCCGCCCCACGTTCTGGGGAGCTTCTTCTCAAAAATACTAAATTCCATCTCTTAAGTTCCTGAAGAAGCTCCCACACACATGGAGCAAAACATCATGCCAAATAAAACAGGTATAAATTGAAAACATGTAGCAAAGCTGTACAGCAAAACTGAAAAAACCTAGACAGACGACTGTCATTAACTAGCGGTGTACGAGCGGAAAACACTTGGTAGGCTAATGTGTTCGGCTATGGTAGCTAGACGTAAGGAAAAGGGAGGAGTCAGGATGTGTTGCCTTTAAAAGAGTGGAAAATCCACATTCTTATGGGGAAGAGGACCAGTGACTATTACAAGACAATCATTGCTCATATCGCATGCAAGGAGAAACCCATTGCATTGGCAGTGCAGCAATTAACTTCTGACCAAGATTTTAACTCGACTTTTAAACTGAAAGACAAGTGGTCTAACCACAGTACCACCCAGATAATTATAGGAAAACAATTCTTGAATAATAATTTTAAAAATCCATTGCCACCCCCACAAAGTTATTTTTTTTTTATTATCAGGACATTTTTGGCATGCCCACACCTTTAAGCTTAAGTATTGCAAGCGTAAGATAACATTTAATATATGGATTGGACCATTCATATTTCTCTTGTTTAATTCATAAAATAAAAGCCCTTCCTCAAAGTTGGGGTATTTTAAAATCACAACATATGTTTCATTAGTATAAACCGCCAGCATGCATTATGGGTTTCGGTTACATGGCAGCATTCCTCATAATGGTAGCGAGTAAGTACACCACTGTCAAAGTAGTCCCATTGGGGAGGCAGTCATGTGGTAAAGTGCTGTGGACAAACCGCATGGTACCCTTGACCTGGTGGGGGGAGGTGTGGGGGTTCAGATCACGCTACACGCGATAGCTTTTATACGATGTAAGGCGAAGTTCACAAAAACCATCTGGTGCCAACCACCCCCTAAAACAATGGAGCACACTCAATCCAAATCTGCACGGGCCCAAGCGAGATGCGGTCACCACCTTCATTGGTGGCCGCTACACAAAGAAGGGCTGAAATGCAACGGCGCTGACTGACCCGGACCAATGTGAAAACCACATCGTAAACAGCCATCAATTTCGTCAATTCAACGAACACACAGCAGCGATTCATTCAGGCTCACCTATGGCTGTCGTGTGGCTTTCAAACTTGGATATCAATCTTTGAGTTGCTATTCATTAAACCAGTGGTTTCCAACCTCAGAGGGACCCCGTGAACCAGTCAACCCCTCACACTGTTTTTACGGACCCACCATGCGGCAATAAAATATTTTTCAAAATTAAAAGTACCCCAAGTGCACCGTAAAATGTTCATTAATGGAGTCATCAAAAACTAGTAACTTGCGTTTTATCGCGTTCCAGAAGGATGTTTGTCTTTTAAAGGGCTCAGATAGAACATATTTATAAACTAAAAACTAAACTAGTGTATTTTACGAGTTAAAAGCCCACGGAGCTATTAGTTTTTTTAAAGAGGTGGCCGGGCACCACATGAGAACAAGCTAACTCCAAATATCCAGGCGTCACGGTCGGGATCGGATCCACGACGTCCTGCAAACCAGGCAAGGAAGAAGAAATAACACCTCGCCACTGCAGCACCTATTGGATGTAATTAAGGGCCAAAAAGAACTTGAAAAAGCTGAAAAAAATATATTTTTTATTTAGCTTTTGATAAAGACTGCCATTACACCCATTTCTGTCAATTATAAAAATACACCAGGGGTTGACATTTGCAGACAAAACTACCGTGCGACTGCCTGTAATAAGACTCCAATGCCCGGGGCATTTTTTTTTTTACAGATGTACGTCAATGCAGTTTACTTAATGACCCCGCTTAAAACTTAGGAATTTCTCTTTTGCGGAGATCATAAAAAGAAAAAATTTGCTCGAAAAAAGGTCTGAGACAAAAAAATAAGTCTCTCCTTCCTAAGACAAAAATGTGTTTTTCTGGCTTATTTCGTTTTTATACCGGCCGCAAAGTGGCTCAGCGGATAGAGCGTGTTGCTGTATCTTCTGAATAAGACTCAGCCCTCAAACTTGTGCCTAGTGTCAATAAAGTAATACACATCCTGTTACGCACACACACAACTAAAGGATTTAAAAATGCACCCCCCAAAATTTTTATCCTAAAATACAGCAGAGAAATTGGTGCGTCTTATAATCCTGAGAATACAATAGTAGAAATAAGTAAAAGGAGCAGCGGTTATGATTTTAATTAGACATTGTGAAAGAGCGGTAATGGGCTTGCTCTATGGAGACAACAATCTTCAACTCATCGGTGAAGGAAAGGGGAAGGAAGGGGACTGCAATTACATGTGATATCTGTAATAACATCACTCACACGAAAGGCGGCAATTCACTTAGTCTCAACGCTGTCGACCGGAACGCCCGTCTCGTGTCTCCAGCACACAACAGCGGTGGCCAACCTGGAGCAGTGCACGCTCGCGCTCGTCTGGCTGCAGGTTACGTAACCACACCGCGGAGAGGGTAGTGGAGGGAGGCAGGGCTTGGACTTCGCGTGCGGACAATGGGACTGAACGACATGGCACCCCCCCCCCACCCCCGGGCGAGGATTTGGCGTCGCGTGCGATCGGAAACGCTCCACTCCTTCAAAACAACTGTGGTTGCGTGCAGGGATCGCCTGAGCGGTGGCGACGTTCAGGGTTGGGGGGTGGGGGGAGGGGTTGTGACGTCAAAGCCAGTTTATGTTCGGCGGCGGCGGGCCCGTGAACGCGCCGGTGCTGGTCGGATGCACACTGCGGTCAAGAATTAACACTTCACAACAAGAGAAAATTGCCCTAATGACAGGACACGCATCACAAAGGGCTGCGCCGTTGAGCTGTACGAATTCACGTTGAACTTCTTTCGCAGCGTACGTAGCCAAGCGTGCTAATAGGAGGTGCGGAGAGCTGTGCCAGAGCTCGTTCGTGAAAGCGGTGGGAGGCTTTTTTCTCTCAAACTCCTGTAACTAAATTCACCAAACGTCTTAACTCTCATCCATTACAACTTTGATCGTGCTGTCTGTTCCTGGCCGCTTGATGTTTTGGGCCTTTGCTTTGAGATCGTGTCAAAAAAAGGAACACCACAACTGCACTCCAGGCTTCACGGAGCTCCCCCCGTTTGTCACGACTGACGATAATACCGTGATCCTCTTTACTCAGGGTTCCATTCAATTCCTCTTTCAATTCTTTTAACCAAATACCACAAATGCGCACACCTCCACCTCTCGCTACCTTAGTGTCATCATCACCGCTCGCATATTAACTGCTGGGTCATCAACCTTGCACACTGGCACAAGCCTCAGTAGAGGTAGCAGCAATTAAAGGAGCTGCAATTTACTGCATAGTTTGGCAAGCGCCAACCCACAGTATAATAATGACCGTAGTGACAGTGGTAGTTGGATGATTAGAATTACATCACTAAATAGTTGTATTATTTATTATTACACTACTTTACCCAGAAAAGCCTCACCGAGTCTGAATACTTTTTCAGGAGGGTCCTGCGAAGTTTTTGCATTCGTGGGCACTGCAGCTATGTTTAATCCATTTTTCAGCATTGGGATGTTTGGCCAGTACCCATTACATTGCTTGTGGGGTGGGAGGGGTTAGCAAGGAGAGGAAACCGGAGAATCTGGAAGAAAACCCATGCACAAGAGAATATAAAAACTCCACACATTCACACAGACTCACACACTGCATATCTTGCAGGAACCATACAAAGGCCACACAAAAAAGAGCCCCGAGGTTTTCCTTGCTGTGAGATACAAGTGTTACTACTGCGACACCAGGCCGCTCTTACATAAAAATTACTTATCATGCCAGTGTATATGTGTAGTAAGGTTGTTAAGATAAAAAAAAATTGCATTACCAGTAACTGCATGAAAAACACCGGTGATCAGGTTTGCCAGACGTGTCTTGTAATAAACCGCTTTAGATAAAAAAAAAGGTTGCTGCTGCTGCTGCAGTGGAATGGTTAGCACGCTCGACTTTCAAACAAGTACCACACGGTGACTTAGATTGCCATCCCATTTGTACGTTCGAGGACACGCCAAACGACGGCATTCATTACTAAAAAAAATACACTGGTGAAAAATGATTACCCGTCTGGTTCCTAACCTTCAAAACCAGTGATGAATCCTGAAAACGGTTCCTGGTTAACGTTAAACTCCCCCAATCGCACGTACGCATTTACAACATGTGCACATGCATCACTCTAAAATGACAGGTAAGGGTGCATTAAAAGAGAGGAGAGGGTGCGTGTACATAGAGATAATGGTGTATAGACAGACCGGTAATGGTGTATTTACAGGGAGGTAAGGATGCATGTACTGACATGTAAGGGTTGATTGTACAGAAAGGTAAGGGTAGAATATACTCAAGGACTTGGACTGAACTCCCGCAACTCACCCTGTGCAAGAGACGATCTCGGGCCCTTCGAAGGAGAAGGGGTCGCTGGCGTCGGGCTCAGACTTCATGACGTATGTTTTTGTGAGCACAGCGTTCGTGAAGTACTCATTGGGGCTGAAGCAAAAGTCCAGCGTGAAGCTCTGTTCATGATCAAACACATGGGCACGCACGCACGCACACAAAGACAACACGCACAGCCTTTAACAGGATGTCAGGGCAAGTGATGTTAGCGAGCTCCTATCGAGGCCACCATAGCGTACTAGGGGATGGTATGACCAGCACCACACGCATGGCTCCTGCTCACTTAAGGCGGAGTTGATCTAGATCTAGGTGAGGCCCAAATGACCGGTTCAGATATTTGTCCGCGAATCTTAGCGGTGGCTGGGAATTAAACTCAGTTTGCCAGGTCTGTAGCATAGTGCACTAAACACTGCACCAGATGTCATGGGTATGCGTTTTTTCAACCGAGGCACCGATTGCTATTCGTGTAACGCATCATGGGCAGGAATGAAACACAGATGGTGGGTCAGGTCCAAAACAAGGGATGGAAACACAAAAAGCCGCCACAAAGACTTATGGACTGTCGGGGGCAAATGCCGCTGGCACTCGCCTGTTCCGGCAAGCAGCCACATGAATAAGGCTCGGCTTGGTCAGCACCACACCCTGCTACCACTATCAAATATACACGAGCACAAATTGTGGGGTGGGGGCGTTACAAACATTCATAATATAATTCTAAAAACTCTAAAAGCTATTGTAACATGCGTTGTAGCGTTCCTCATGGATAGGTAGCTTCTGAAAAATAAGTTAATATCATCAGTGGGCTTTCCCTGGTAGGATGGGGATGGTTTAGTTTTATTTGTATGTTTGTGGATGATTTGTTTACATATTCTTTGTTTAACTTTCTTGTACTTGCCCAACTATCATGTTTTTTGTATTGTTGTAACAGTATTACTAGCCCCGACTGGACATCTATGAAAAATAGCTTTATAGCACATCGAATTCCTTCAGTATGAATACATATTCAGATTCTGATTCTGTATAAAACTGAAAAAACACTGGCCAAATAATTACCTGTAACAATTGTAAACTCTCTATGGTTCAATAACTCAGTCTCAAAACACACAGGATTTAAAAATCCATGAAACCCACTCACGTGCAATCTCTCCTGACATCAAGGGATCTCACTGCACTGGGTGGGGTTACGTGTCCATTATAATTATTTGTCTTAAAATTTCACAGAAACTGGTTTTTGTGCCGTTGGCAGTTTTTTATGTTCATTTTGACGCAGGATCGAGTTTCACTCCAGTGGATGTTGGTTGCGCCCCGGTTGTAAATCCGACACACACCCAGAGCCATCCATCAGCCGCGGAACTCCACATTACGCACGCGATCAGTGCCACGGGGACCCCGCCGCCCGTCACGCGACGCTAGACCGCGCGCACCACCCGGGGCGGATGCGCAGCCGCCAAATCGAATGCATCGCCATCGCACATCACATGCACGTCCCTTGACCAATCGGGCACACCGTGACGTGAATCGCACTGCAACTACTATTTACTAAACTATTTTTTTTATTTTACCAGGTAAGGCCCACTGAGCTATACAGCTCTTTTCAGAAGTGACCTGTCCACAAATGATAGCTCAACAAAGTGGCTTAAGCGGAAATTTATAGCAGCCAAATACTCGAAAACGCATGTTGATTCTAAATGTGGAGGGAAAAAAACCTGAGGACCTGTAAAAAAATCCACGCGGGTACGGGGAGAGATACGAAAACTCCAAAAATACAGGCGTTGGGGTCGAAATAGAACCCACAACCTCCTGCATACCAGGGGAGGGAATTAACATCTTGCCAACACGGCGCCCTATGAAGATAGTGCTGTAGTATTTTTGGGGGGGATGGCCGCGAATCGATTAAACGACAGCATCGGCACAATACTCCCATCTCTCCATGGGCTCCCAATGTGATCCTGGATCAATTTCAAGATCGCACTCACCGTCTTCAAGATCCCACATGAAATTTCTCCCTGACCTACCTCCACACGCTCATCCCATCGACTCTACGCACTCTCCTACCTCTCCACTTTCATGTCACTCCACTCCCCTCCACGCACTCATCTCAATCTACTGCCCTCCAGTACAGATGACACAGACTACACTAATGAGACGGATAGTAAACAAAGGACAACATAAAAAAGACAGTAAAGACGGACAGGACAGGTAGCACAGAAGGAAAAATAAATTAATCGAGTTTAAAACTGAATAGCGATGACTCCGAATCATAACAAAAAATAGGTGCTGAGGTGGGGAGATGTTAACTCCCTCGCCTGGTATACAGGAGTTTGTGGGTTTGATCCTGACCCTGAAGCCTGTTGTATATTTGGAGTTTGCATGTTCTTCCCAGATCCTCCGATATGTCCTTCCACATTTAGAAACGTGCGTTTAGAGTATTTAGCTGCTATAAAGTTCCATATGATAAGCCACTTCATTGAGCTATCATTTGTGGCTAGGTCGCTTCTGAAAAGAGCTATAACAACTCAGTGGGCCTTACCTGGTAAAATAAAATAGATCAACGAATAGTAGTGCGGGGTGAATTGTTACATGGCTAGCGACCACGTGATTTGTGACACAGCCCCAGGGAGGCATTGCAAGTGACGCAGGCTGCCACGGCATGTAAACCGACAAATGTCCACGGTAACCTCGAGCGACTGGCAAACCTCAGTCACATCACTCCGACGCTGTCGACAATTAATATTGACGAGCGATTAATTTACAGGTCTGCTCTAACGGTAAAAAAGTGCTCTCAAAAACTGAACAGGCTTGCGGCTGTGCAAATATGGCATTTCACTTCTGTGTGCACGTCAATACTTGATGGTCTAGAAGCAAGTGTAAATTCCATATTGCTATGGTGGGGGACCAGTGCATCCATAGGATGACTCGTGTTGACATACCACGAGTTATATAATTTTATCGCGATAAGAGTTCATGAAATGAGTTT
This sequence comes from Lethenteron reissneri, assembly GCF_015708825.2. Lineage (NCBI taxonomy): Eukaryota > Metazoa > Chordata > Hyperoartia > Petromyzontiformes > Petromyzontidae > Lethenteron > Lethenteron reissneri. Next base: position 10,514,037 of record NC_083780.1, on the reverse strand, counting down.
ACCCCACCAAGATATGTACATCTTAACAAGATATCAAACTTATGAGTTGGGTGCAGTGACGCACATCTGCTATCTTGGAGGCAGATGTTGGTGGGGGTTCAAACAGATTTGTATGTGGATGTAGCAGCAAAAAAAAATTGGTTGCTGACCCATAAGTGCAGGCTTTTGAGCGAGGCCAAAAAACCATGAATTAACTCATCAAAGCTAGGTCTCACAAGCTAATCAGAGTTAAGCATGGTCAATTCTTGGATGGTAACTGCCTGGGAATAACCAGGTGTTGTAGACTCAGGTTGTGAGACGGTCAAGAAATGGCAGTACAGCAATTCATCCCTAAATGTATCTGCATGGCGCTTCCAGTGTTGCCCTCCTCGTATGAATGAAATTGGAAGGAAAAAAATCCCAATACTGTAAACCCTCGTTATTTCAGGATTTGATAATTCTTAATTTGGGACAATTCGGCACGGCTGCGCTTTCGGCATATATACAGTACTAGTCATTCCCAACGAGCCGAATTGCCGTACCGAATGCTCCAATTTCGGCATACACGTGGAGCGCCGCCACGCGCCGCCAACCAAAACAACCACTCAGTCTCGTACTGGCGCGCATGGTGAGCGTTAGTGCAGACCTGTTGCTTTGGACTTCATCTTGTTTATGCACTCTGTGCAAGCCAACCCTCTCAGAAATCTACACCTACATCAAGAAGTAATAGAAAGGGACTGAAGCATAAATCGATTAGTCTGCGAGACAAATCCAAAGCTTTGGATGGAATTGATGCAGGGTGTGTGTCACAATGTGAATGGTGTGTGAAGAGTTTGGAAAACAAATTCGGAAAAAAATATTATTAGGGCAGGAAGCACTGGGGAGTACCATTGTATACAATTCGGAATATTGGATAATTCGGCAAGGCCAGAGCACCATGTGCCGAATAAACAAGGGTTTACTGTACAGGACTATCTTGAGAAAGTGTCTTCAGACTCAATGAGAAACTTTCCTCGATCAGAAATTAATTATCATTAACAAGCTCACTATTTAAATGTTGTGTTCCAATAGAAAGTTACGGAAGGACAATAGAGTGAAGTGATTCATGTTTTTCTGCATTCAGCTGCCCATGAAGGCTGCCACATCTACGGCGTGCTAATCAGTGGTTTATACTGGTAGGAGCCTCCTGGTTACACCAGCCCACAGGGGATTATTGTGTCCGTCTGTCCGTCGTGCAGGGAGAGGCTGGGTGGGGAGGGAAGGGCTGGGTGGGAACGGGCTGGGTGGGGAGGGTGAGGAGAAGCTGGGTGGGGTGGGGAGGGGCTGGGTGGGGAGGGGCTGGTCACCCCGTGGTGCCCTTAAAAAACTCAACGTTTAACCTACTCACGCCGGCTTGTGCCCGCCCTCACAGTCGGGCATATTTGCGGAATACACCACGCCGCCGTTGACCCTGGCCATTGACAGAGCAACCCAACGTTCCTACCAGCTCCCTCCGCAGGAATGTGTTATGTGAGCCTCCACATTTTTACGATTCAGATGTTGCCAGCGTCTACCCAGATTTGGCAATGAGTAATTGAGGTTTTATTATCTGGTTCCAATTGCATGGTTTATATATATTGTTGCGGTTGGGAGTATTGACTGTTTATGTCGATATAAAAAGACTTTCGTCTTTCAAAATTACCCAACATTAGTTGTTTTACAAGGTGTCTCATGACACCAATTGGGAATGTTATGCAACTTACTGAGTGCGTGCATTCAGGAATGGTGTAGTCTCCAGTGTGAAATCTAAACACAAGCTAACAAGAACCTCTAGGCATACTGCTCAAGTGCAGTGTTTAAAAAATAAAATATCTAAATGGAGTTTTTTTTGTCAAACGTTATATCTAGTGTTGGTATTTCGAAGATCTGTTATAAATATATGTACACTTTTTAAAAGACACAGCAGTACATGGCCTGCATCTATGTTGCACTTCTTTCGCACCGTACGTAGCCAACCGTGGTAATCGGAGGTGCGGTGGAAGGACAAATTAAAACAAAAAGCTGTTCGAAAGAAAGTCTTTTATGTATGTATATTTCGGCCTAACCCAAAATCAATAATAATACTATCTGTCGTATGTCAATATTGATCGTCCTGTGTGAGGACTCATCCACAGGCTAGTCATCAGCTGGTCCTGGTGGTGGTGGTGAGAATTCCTCCAATATCTGAGGATCGTCAATAGAGATGAACACCAACGCAGTGCTTGTTGAAGATGAGATACACATTGATGCTATTAACTTTTACACTGCATTGCTGTATTTGTTTTTCATATTCCAGGATACAAATTTCATATTGGTTGCAAAAACCTACATGCTATGGTACAAATGTTATTCACCCCAGAGGAACGTCAACTGCAATTCTTTAAGCGTAGTCTCGCTACTCATAGCATATTGTGACATATATTTTTTTCTACCAACGTGACTAACCGAAAGAACCAAAGAGTATGGTGTTCAGATATTAAAACACCAAAACTGAAACCTTTACAAAGAATTATGTCTGCATTAACCACAATACTTGTGGTCAGAATGCAAAAACAAAGTACTCTGATAATATGTGCATTGTCTTTGAAACTGATTGGTCCATACCAGAGACAGCTTTCTTTTGAGCCTCGTCTCAAACGGTGTTAGACCAGAGGACGCCAAAAGACGTACAGCACAAAGACAATGCACTATCAGAGTAATGAGGGCTCGGGGTGAGCATCTTTATCATGGGACCTCCTTTGCCAGTATCAAAATATGAGAAAACCTATTCTCATATTTTGGTACTGGCAAAGGAGGTATCAAACACTCATTTAGGATATTCATTGCTCCCTACTGGCAGACTTAATGCTGCAGGTCACTCTTACAAACGAGACTATCCTGGTTTCTGGAGTTCTCATTAAACAACAACAAACCTTGCATTTCACAGCAGATATGCCCCAATGGGCTCGGACTGATAAAAAGGGATGTACCGACTTAAAGGCCACATACCATCTAAACCAAAGGTATGCGCCCCGACTTAAGAGCTGGGGTTTTTGCCCGAGTTTTGTGGGCAGATAGCATCGCGTGCTTGTGGGAAGGATTGTCAGATTTTTGCTCATGCAGGCACCTGAATGCAACCTCTAATTTGCAGTCAAATGTGGCGTCGCGTGCGTGCATGCGAGCTTCACGCGCGGTCTTCAAATTGTGAGGGCTTGCGTAAACATAAAATTAAGTCGACCTTTTTAGTGCGGAAAGGCTGCAGCTAGTACTTCAACCATTCCACCATCTGCACACTTGAACGTCATCGATACATATTTGTCGTCGATGTACATGGATACCATTTAATGATCGGTTTGTCTTTCCAAATAATAATAATTGTACCCTTTGTCAATTGATTTCTGGATCGAGGCTTGCCCGTGCCATGGTGGTTGTGGTGGTTTGTTTCATCATACTTAACCAGGCTTTGTCAATAGTGCCGGTTGGTGAGGGACCAATTCAGATATCGGTCGCCAATTAAAATAAGGTTGGCAGGTTCATATCGCAGCGCGCCAACCACTGCGCCACCACTCCTGCCCTCAACTTTACTTCCACTCTATACTGTAAGTTGGCTTGGACATTGAGTTTTGCTTATGTTGCCAAGCCGAGTGCCTCCAAAAAGGTTAAGGGTGTGCTCACCCGCATTGGTGGCTCTGAGCCAATGTTGTAAATTCCACATTCCTTTGACGAGGCCGGGTTTATGCATATAACTACTGTCTCCACGCAGAGGTACTCTTTCTAACAATGTCATAGTTGGTTGGCTGAATGAAACCCCAACAGGATTTGAACTTCCAACGTTCTAAATCGGAGCCAAGAGCTCAGCCAGTGCCCGAAACCCAGGGAATACAAACGACATGTACATCTTGTACCCGTAACAATTTTATTTGTTTGGCCACCTCGGGAGGTGGAGGGGGGCCTTGAAATTTGGCCAGATCATCATGAGGCCCAACTGTAAAATAAATTACAAAGCGAGATTGTCATCGTTTGTTGATTCATTCAGGATTTAACTTTCATGTTCTTTTTGCCCCTCGTTCTTTCCCGATTATTTTTCATTTCTATCAACCTCTTTCATCCTTTTCTCTTCCTCTCACTTCTCTTTCAGTCATGAGTAGATCACAGCTGAGGACAATGATAATAATCATGTTGCTACAGATGCTTGGAACATGTGTGCCCAGGTGCTGTGTGTTTTTATGTTGTCGAGATACAAGTGAAAATAAGAAACAAAAGCATAAAAAAATTATAGGCAAGAAAATGCCACGAAAACGGAGGTGCATGTGATGGGGTAGGGGGTTTAGGTTGGACGATGCGGTGGGGGGGGGGGGGCGACGGGATGACAGCGGAGGAGCCAACGCGTCTCTGGGCAGGGAGGAACGCACGGAATGAGCAAGCGAACGCCCGCGGGCCGGGGAAGGCGAGATTGGACCGACGTGGGGCGGCCGCAACGCAAATTCCGCACACGCCAAACACAAGCATTCGCCAAATAAAGCCGCCTTATCCGCCGCGCAGACGTGACAATGACACGCGGCGATTAAGGCTGCGCACGCACACGGCACGGCAGCGAGAGCGGCCGCGCAGAGGCAAAACTCCCGAGCGCACGCAACGTGCATCAACCGTTGACGGAGAGCCAATTGATTTCCTTTTCGGATGTCATCAATTTCAATTCAGTTATGAAGAACGCGAAACGTTGCTGCACGAAATAAATGCAACGACCAACGCTGCATATGTGTTTAACAAAGTAACAAAAATTAAGTGCTTTCCTGCTCAATTGTACGTGTGTATGTTGAACTTCTTTCTCACTGTACGTAGTCAACTGTGCAAATTGGAGGTGCGGGGAAGGACAACGACACACAATAAGCAGTTCTGAAGAAATTAGTCTCAAATCTAGATTTAAAAGTGCATAGCTTTGAGGCGGTCCTCGATCTTCCTGCTTACCAGCCCTGAGCCAGTAGTGGAAATAAAAGAAATAAAACAATTAGCCACCTGACCACACCGAATGTCTTACTTACATTCCATACGTGGTTACTGGTAGCTATAAGGGAGACTGCCAAGCATGCTACGCAGCGTCCGAGCACCGCGCATTTTGTTTTCTTACCATCGGTATCCCTTGCTCTGAGAACTTCACTTTGATGTCATGCAGATGCCTCAAGATAGGCTCGTCGTGTTCCTGAAAAGCAAGCGAATTATGAAGAAGGATTTGCATTTATTCGGCACCTCAAATATACCAGCACTTAAAGCACCTTATATCATACATCTAATCTTAGAATCATTCAAACGTCCACCTAGTTTTTTTTCTGTTTTAGCAGAGGGGAGACCCCCCTGATGACAGCTGTCTGTGCGGAACAAAGGAGAACACATGCGACCAAGCTGCACGGCTCATCTGCTCGGGTGTAGACGTCTGTGAATGCCTCTGCTGCATTAATGATCACAAACATGGACAAATATTCCATGCAGTGCCTCAATAACTGCAGCTGTGTCGTAACGCAGAAGCATACAAAGCCAAAAAGTATTTAACACAGAACGTTGTGCTTTATGTGAAGAATGTGGCAAAGTCAATAACTGCTGGAAAGTGGCAGCGCACACTGGTGACTATGCCACATGCCTGTAATCCAACACTGTAGAGGCAAGGGTTGTATGTGTGTACGTAGAACTTCTTTCGCACCGTACTACGTATCCAACATTGCTAATCAAAGGTGTGGGAAAGGAAAACAAACTAAAATGGACCATACAAACTCGTCAAACTCTTTCCCTACCCGTGGGCATCAAGGTCCTCATCTCCTGGCTTGCCATGGTACGGCGAGTACGGCAGCAAGTGGGTTAATTTCAACATGTATACACTCTGTACCCCCCCCACCGCAAGCATGAGTTTTATCCAGGTACTCCAGTTACCTGCCTCATGTGTAAAAACTAAGAGTTGGCTAAACATCCCAAAATAGGACCACAGATCTCGGGCGATTGTTGGCACCGGTTCTGGCTGCTTGTCAGTGGCTTTCCACGCCTCTGAATCTCTCTCTCCGAGAGGGAATGAAAACTGTTCGCGCTACAAATTCTCAAATATAATTTAGAACTTAGACTAAAAACTATTTTTATTTGACCAGGTAAGGGTCACCGAGCTATACAGCTCTTTTTCAGAAGCAATCTGGCCACAAATGATAGGCCAACGAAGTGGCTTATCACGTGGAAATGTATAGTAGCCAAATACTCTAAACGTACGTTGATTTAAAATGTGGAGGGAAAAATAGGACATGGAGAAAAAAATCCATGCTACCATGGGGAGAAACAGGCAAACTCCAAATATGCAACAGGGCCACGAACAAACCCACGACCTCCTGTACACCAGGCGAGGTAGTTTACATCTCGACACCGCGAGACGCTGACCCCTTGACCTTGTGCGACACATACCTGCACCATGTCACTGAGCAGATCGACGTTCCTGAAGACGGTGAGCCAGAACTCGGGAATACCGTTGGGGTTGGCACTCTCGGCGTCATTCTGCTCCTCGCTCAGTTTCACTTTCTCCTTCACGTCGTCCTGTCGCCCCATACGCACGCAAAAACAAGCACGTGGAACACAAGGCACACGTCAGCCCTGTGAGCCAAGCAGACCCGAGGTCTCCCAAGCCTGTCACCCAATCATCTGGATGCACCTAATCTCGTCAAGATGCATGTTGAACTTCTTTCGCACCGCATGTAGCAAATCGCGTTAATCGGAGGGTCAAGCCCAGTTCATAGCTGGATGGGAACACCAGGTGTTCAAGATGGTCAGATAAGTGGTACAGAAATGAATTCCTAAAGCTATCGAAGGTAGAGCTTCCAGTTTTAATTCCATCGTATGCATGGATTAATTTGGGTACTCTGGCTTCAGCTCTAACAAAAAAATGTACTATTAACTGGGAAACAAAGGCAGTTACAGCAGTGTAATGGTGAGCAGATCATGGTATGGTGGGGTGAAATGTGGGCATGCCGATCTCTTTCCATAACGTCTGGTCAGCATGGAAAATTAGACCAAATATCATCCGCAGCTCCCTCCAGTGGAAACGCCAGTAGTGGCGTGAGCAACCAATAAACTAACTGCAGGGGGTTGCCTCTTTACCTCTCGACTGAGAAACAAGAAGAAAAGGGTAAAGCACGGTGGGGGGCTTAGGCCACGATGGTTTAGGCCACCATGCTGCTTGCACATCAGCACGTACCAATCAGTGCATTCATTACTAGAATTAAACTTAAATTGGTGAAACCAGTTTCTGACTTTCAGAACCAGTTATAATCCACGATGAAACCTGGTTACTGGTTGACCAGTTGTCGTTCGCATCCCTAATGGTAATAATGGCAGGACGAGTATTGTCCACCCCCACAGGGACATCAGTGTGATTTGACCTTGACTGCTATTTGACCTCACATGACCTTTCAATTAGGGGCCGAGCACTCCAACTGCTCTAACCTTGGAGCTGCTGCTTAGGTAACATTTGGTCCCGCCCAATGCAGGCAACACTGGAAAAAACAACACACGGCTCCCCGCCACATTGCAATCACCTGTCAGCGATAACTATCAACAACAGAACCACCGGAACGGAAAAAACCTATCGTGTTTATTTAAACAAAGGTAGTGTTGTAACGCTAAAGAGCGTCTGCCGGTCTTTTTGACGCGAGAATGTGTGTTTGTGTTGCACACAGATGGCCATGCAGCGTTACCTCAAATGAAACCACGCTTTGGGCAGCTGCCTGGGCAAACCGCACGTAAGCATGGGCAAGCTTTCAGACTCGGAAAGAATATTTTCCGGAGGCGGTGATGCCGTGATAATAAATAATGAATAAGGTGTAGACTTTTTTTTTTACCACTGCTGTATAACACAGAAATAGGCAGATTGCGATCGGGTGCATTTACACGATTGTCACTGTTGAGAGCCATGATAAGGGGCCTTTGTCTAAAATGCTAGGTTCATTGTTTGATGTCCCATTTGACATCCCGCTGTGCTATCGGCATTGTATTGAGCTGTAGAAGGTAATATAAGATAACTACTTCCTCAAGTCTTTTCAATAGGCCACTGTCGTCACACCGGGGGAGCACATTTTATATGTCCCACAAAAAAGTGTCCGTTACGTGTTAATTCACCAGTACTCAGATGCAAGAAGCCAAATACCATGAAAAATACACTTCAAATTCCGGGTTTTTGTGCAGTAATTGAAAACTGGGCTGAGACCATCACTCACTACATCTGAGAACCCCATTTATTGCTAAGTGGCCGCTCAGAATAGAACCCAGAATACCAGCATTGCAGGCTCAGTGCTGTAACAGAGAATTAGCCGCCCCTATGCCATGGAGTCACCAACACTCCGAATTACATGGAGGTTCAGATATCGCTCGTCAATGACCCTAGCTGTGGCGGGGAATCAAACTCATGTGTGCCGTGTTCACAGTGCACTTTGGCTTTTTGAGCTCTGACACCCAGCCACGGCTAACGTCAGTGACGAGTGATAGCTGAACCGGTCCTGGCAATGTTGCCTCACCAACATGAACTGGCTAGAGTTGTAAAGGATGGTGAAACAACTAGCCCAAGACAAACAGCATGAGAGAGGCCTTCAACCAGCAGCTCATTAACAAAGGGCTGTAAATGAAACAATGCATGTCACAATTTTGTAGGGAATGGCGATTAAATTAATTCATGTAGTTGATTTCAGCAGGTAAGAACCTAACATATTTTACGACAAAACACACTTTTATAATGGTAATAAATAGAAAAAAAGTTTTGATTTCTACTGTGATTTGGGATAGGGCCCATGAACGCAGCACACTGTGTCCTTCTCTTGTAAATCACGTCATGGGGTGTTTAAGAGTCATAGTTTAATGTTTGGGTGAGGCCACGTAATTGATTAAAGTGCAAGAAAATTCTGGACTGCTTTCGGCATTCAGTGTCTCATTCAGCCGAGGCATATAAGTGACAAAATAACATACTTTTTTACGTGGAGAGAGAGATGTATGAAGGACACAATGTCGGCTTATTTAGTCTGTTTCTGCATTAAAGGGACCGGTGCTGCCACCTAGTGATCATGAAATGTCATAGTAACTTCGCGGTGGGAGGGTCCGGCGGGGTGGGGGGAGAATGAATGCAGTGCTGACGTAGCTCGCAATTGAAGCTGTTATTTGTGTCGAGCATTGCCTTGGGGCAGTTTGGCTGAAATTGTTACCGAAAAGTTCAGTCGGTTCCCTACCCGGCAAGGGTTAAAACTAATAAGTCAACGTAACTTTTAAAAATGTCAATGTGTGACTTCTGGTTACGATTATTTAAATAAATGACAAGAATTTATTAAGGTGGCTGTGTTAAACAAGCACAGGAGACATGGTGATAAAATTGATGCCAAAATTAAGACATGTATATTGCCTAATATATCATTAGCCATTGTTAATACCTTGTTGAAGCCCTACTGAAGGCACTGCCAACTCACGATTCTGCTCTGTAATAATCTACCGAGCACCTGCAGGCGAGTCGAATTCATAAAATGTGAATGTGTTCTTAATTTTGTTGTAAATGTATTAAGTGGTGTTGCTTTATTGTATTGTTTGATTTGCTGTTTTGCTGTACTTATTGAAACTCAGATATCCCTTAGAGACGTCTGATGTTAATGAGCTCCTTACCTGCTTATCAATGTTTATCTTATCTGTCCAGCTAATAATGGTCGTAGCGATAGCTTGATGATAACAGTTAGTATCGTTGTTATTGGGGGCGCTGCGGTGGCGAGATGTTAACTACCTCACCCGGTATGCAGGTCGTGGATTTGATCCCGACCCTGACGCCTGTATATTTGGAGTTTGTATGTTCTCCCCGTGGATGCGTGGCTTTTTCTCCGGGTTCAAGAGTTTTTCCCTCCAGATTTAGAGACATTTATTTCGATTATTTGGCTGCTATAAATTTCCACAAGATAAGCCACTTCGTTGAGCTATCATTTATGGCCAGGCCTTACCTGGTAAAATTAAAAAATAGTTTTTAGTTTAGTTTTAGTTACGATGTGCGATCTAAGCAGGGGGTGATGTTGCTATGTGTGATCCCAGTTGTTTTGTCAATAGCAGTTACAATGTGTTTTCTTTTAGCCATGAGAGGAAACCAAACAACCTGGACGAAATCCATGCAGAACAGGAGAACTTACAAACTCCACAGAAAGGTATCCCGAGATGGGAATTGAAACTAGGCCCACATTACTGTGAGGCGAAGAGTTACCCGCTGCACCATCCTTCGACCCTAAAGATACTCACAGCAAGTTCTGCATCTTCATCTTTCTCCTCCACCCACTCGCACTCCTGGTCTGTGGGCTCAATCTCACCGCTCACGATCTCTCGCCTCTGTAGGTAAATATAAAACATCAACACTCGCGTGAAGAATGGTCTGGCGTGATACTTGATCAGAATCTTCATTTATCCCGGAGGAATCCGATGAGCTGTGAAGCTCTTTTTCAGAGATGTCCAGCCGGGGGCGAGGTCACCAAGTTACAACAACAAATACAACAAGCAAAAGGAGTGGTGAGAGCAAGGCACTAAAATAAATGTAGAAATTTTAACTTCTTGGTTCTTTCGGTAAAGTCACGTAGAATGGAAATAATAAAAATAAAACATAATAAAATAATTCTCACGACGTTTCGGCCACAACGCAAGCAGCCGTCCTCAGGTGAAGAACAGGGCTGTCAGAAAGACAGCGTCTGACCTGTTCTTCACCTGAGGACGGCTGCTTGCGTTGTGGCCGAAACGTCGTGAGAATTATTTAAGTATGTTTTATTTTTATTATTTTATTATTTCCATTCTACGTGACTTTACCGAAAGAACCAAGAAGATGAATCCCTGCAGTCACGAAAGCTTTAAATCGAAATTTAGAATTTTTTTGTTTTATAAGTACAGTACACTTAACATCAAGATTAGGGATGCAACAATTCACCCCTCCAACAAGTCGACATTGTTACAATTCAGGGTAGGTGTCAGTACAGAAACCCACGAGGTCAAGAAGATGCTTGATGCAGTTTTCAGTGAACTGCCGTGTACAATTGCTAACTTTGGTTTTGGAATATGTTCAATTTACTGGTGGGCTGAAACCATAACAATTATCGCGTTACACGCTTGTACAATTATTTATTTTTAGCAATATTAGGACAATTTATGTTGGGCGAATGGAGCGGCCATTTCACATGCTTGTATAACACCGCCAACAACAACCCATTACGCCTCAGTTGATCTACTCGTTGCCGATAGCTGCCCTGCCAATATTGACAAAGCGCTCAGCACTCGGCAGACAAACCAAATGTCAACGTCAAAAGTTTCATTTTTTATAAGGGGGGGTGTGGGCAGGGGTTGTTTGACCAGACTTCATCAAGCTGGTCAGTGCAGGCTGGTGAAAATTGAAAGCATTAACTTGGGAGCATAGGAGCACAGTACAACAATACATTTTGCTGCACGCCCCTCTGGTCATCACCACGTAGTACAGCATCTCAGCTGTGAATGACAACCCGGCGTGGAAGGTGGATGCCCATTCAAGCACTATCCTGCTTAGAAAGCAAGATCTGACAAGAACTAAAGCATTCTGGGTAATTTACTCATGGTCTTGTGCTTGAGGCATAATTAAATTATATGCATTCCACCTAACATTCACTGCAATACCAATATCTATTTCTGCAGCTTTAACCATGACCTACTCTCATGACTCTTTACATAACAATATCACAAGTTCAAATCCTGCTCAGGGGTTAACTCATCTTTTCACTCCCAGCGCAAGCATTGGTAATGTGTGTGTACGAGTTCTTATATGAGCAGGCGAGTGAGCGAATGTGCGTGGGGCAGCCACGCGCGCGTGTCCCTCACCCTGTTGAAGTGCGGCTGGTAGAGGGCGGCATACTTCCTCTCCAATTCGTGCACCTCCTCGTAGAACTTGGCCTCGATGTGCGCGCACTTCACCTGCAGGTTCCTCAGCGCGTTCACGCGCCTCTTCACAACCTTGGGCAAACTGGGATGCGCACGGGAAGAACGCCATCCCCCTCCGACGTCAGATTGCCCGATCGCTCGCTCGTCCACCCCAAGGCTCGCTCGCCCATCCACCCCAAGGCTCGCTCGCCCATCCATCCGCACATGATACAGCGGGGAACACATTCGCTGCTTGTTTGGGAGGGTTCGCAGTTCGAATCCTGCAGGCCACCCTGGTTATTGCAGTGTGTATTAGCCATAAATTGCATGCCATCTGCTTCAAAGTGGACTTTAATTACTCAACAATATAACTGTTATGAAATTTTACCCGGAAAAAAATACTCAATTGAGATTACACATAGCAGCATTGCCCCCTACTGCGAAACTATTGCAAATTGTCTGTGAAACACAGCGCCTTGATGATAGCCTTCTTGCTACAAGAATGATGCTAATAGCAAATGTACCAACGATTAATTTGAGTGGTGGCGCATGCATGGACTGTTGTCCATTGCTTTTAAGGCAAGGATTGGTAGACCACTCTTTGGTTCTTTCGGTAAAGTCACATATAAAGAGAAAATAATAAATTAAATAACTTTACCGAAAGAACCAAAGAGTAATTCGTGCAGTCACAAAAGCTCCAAATTAAGTTTGATTGGTAGACCACACTGAGATTTGTGAACGGGTTTGAGTTGTGTTCCAACTGACATCACATACATCGCATGGATCATTAGCCTCATCCCTAGCATGGCTTGGACCCAAGCCAGATAAAGATGTCAAATGAAGCCAGCATAGGGCAGCTCTGTTCCTGCTCGACTCCGGAAGATGCAAGCGGAAAACCACCGGTGTACTGGACCCAAGCAGGCTCCATGCCGGCGCAACACGTATGTGCAAGTGAAAAACGGGCATTAAACATCGAGTTGAAGCACTGGGCCTGGGTGTCCCAGCGGGTTGACGCACGTGCCAGTACATAGGGGTGGCACGCCTAAGATCCTGGTTCCAAGCCCAGTTAAAGAGCAATCAATACTGAACTGTTACTTCAAAAATCTCTTGTGTGATAAAGAAGAATTGTGTGAAAAGTTGGTCAACCCAAGAAAGGCTTCGGATAACAATACAAATACAACACTGCAACTGGAACGAGGCTTCCATACCAAGGCAAGTTTGTAACTTTGTCTGCCGCCCATCCAGCGGCAGCAAGTCAATACCTGTGAGGGGTAGCGTTGCTGAGTTCTGCAATGTCAAAACTATTTCTAATAAAAAGGACAGATTACTTTAAAGGCAACCTAAACATTTTGACGCTGCACGTGCCTGCAAAACTTGCTCGTCTCTGGCAGGAAATCTTGCCAGCTCACTCACTAACATCTACAACTTAAAGCTGTCCTCCACCTGGTTAAACAATTAACTTGACTCCACAATCACGGCGAATATAGATGGCACTGCTGGGTAACCCCTTCTCCATCAACATGATGGGGGCATCATTTGCCAAACACTATCTCCACACAAATTACTTTGTCTGTCTTATCCACTAGGAAACGCTTTACTGTGATACTGTATTGGCATAGCTATTAAGGGCCATTATATATTCCTTTTCGGGTAGTGTTATTGACAAATGCGTTCAAGTTTGTTAAAAAAATGTGTTCATTAATCACCCAGGAAAGCCACGCACATTTTCAAGATATTTTCAGGTTGGTCCAGCTTTGGGATGTTTTGTCAATTTGTTGATGGACACGTTTTGTGAGTAGTTTAAACCAGCGTGCCCACCACATACATGGAAATGACAAGTCAACAATCCATAACACCAGCAGAGCTAGTGTCGCCTTCCTAAGTCATTCCCTGAAATAAGAACTCATCACCAACTAAGACACCGTGTCTAAATAAGACACCGCCGTATGCCCTCATAGGTGAAAGGTCAAGGTCCAGCCCTACAATTACTTGCTCGTGCCACTGCTGGCGGATGGGCCTCCACTACAGGTAGCTCTAAGACAGCTCTCGGCGGTATTTTCGACTACCCTTCCATGCTTGCCAGACATCTCAGAAAAGGTAAGAGTACCCACACTTTACCCCACTACACGTGACCTGCCAATCGACTGTGGTGTACCCATTTATACTGCTGGGGGCAATTCAAGAAACCTTGTCAAGTGCCACAAAGGAAAGCGTGAGTGTGGATCCCTGCAGTCACGAAAACTTTAAATCTAGATTGTTATACTTCATCAGTGTTGGTTTTAAGCCTTGGAGATTGGAAATGATTCACTTTTACAAATGACACGCTATCATTTTATTTCATTAATCAATGCAATAATCAATTGATTAATTGATCATTTCAAAAGCCGCGAGTTGCAGGTCACACCAGAGTACACACGAACACAAACACCAATGTTGTACTCAACCTCCACATACATCAAAGAGTTGCTTGGCTGTGCATAGAACAGGCTGCCGGGCATTGCTGTATGTAGCCGTGCTAAAACTTGCACCAACATGTCATGGAATTCGATGTTTGGGCTGGAGGCTTGAGAACAGGCATGGGTGGAGGTAAACATTTTTTATTATACTTTACACCCGAATGGATCATGTGTTATTACAAGCGCTGTCAATTATTGGGGTCCATTTTAAAACAGGTGGGCTCAGCAGTACAGCAAGCAGCTCCCAATGGGAAGGTTTCGAGTTCATATTCTTGGTTGGGGGGGTGACTCAACCCCATCATTCCTTTGGCGGTCGATAAAATGAGGACCACTTTGTGGGTAAGTCACCAGCGGTTGTCCTATGCCTAGCCTCACTCCCGTTCGAGGAAAGTGTATTTTCTTTCTAGATTTGAAGCTTTCGTGACTGCAAGGATTCATATTCTTAGGTTTTTTTTCCGGTAAAGTCACGTAGGCAAAACATTAAAATTAAAATTAATAAAAGTAAAATAAAATAAAAATCACGACGTTTCGGAGGCAACACAAGCTTCCGTCTTCAGGTGGAACCGTCACAGCCACGACAGCTGTATCAAGTAAATGAGGATATTTTCCACAACTAGCTCAGGGCTGGAAAGAGTTGAGCAATGCCTCAAACGCTGGTTTGAGTGAGAAATCACTTTGACTTATGACTTTATTTCATGCAGTAGTGGCTATGGGGCAGGGAGGGAGTTCAAGGCCTCAAGGGCAAGCAAAGGAGGTGCGCAGACCTCCTAGCTGAACAAATCCCGGCCGTGTACCTCTCCATGGAGACCAGCGGTGGCCAAATGGCATCTCCCGAGCCACATGCGGCTCTTTAGTCCACCACATGCGGCTCTATCGACGGGGCATAACGTAGAACGTACTATCTCAGTAGCAAAGAATAATGAATGTCTCCCGTGCTGTGCCAAAAACTGTCTAGAAATGTATGCATACACTTAGGAGAGGCGGCGACCAACCGGGTGAGACAATCCCCTCCGTGTACCTCTCCATGTAGACTGAGGGCGACGTGGTACGTGTGTCCCCTCGTTCCTGCATGGCCACGAGAGCCTGAGGATCCTGCATCATCTTGGCGGATAGCGCGATCGCATCTGCAACACACGAAACATTCAATACGTAAATACGTGAATATACACACTTGGGTATTACCCTCAATCAAGATGTTTCCTTCCAGCAACCCGTCAGGCATGTCACTGAGGTATCTTTTTAAAATCTATAAAATATTTTTGATTTAAAGCTTTCGTGACTGCAGGGATTCATATTCTTGGTTCTTTCGGTAAAGTCACGTAGAAGAGAAATAATAAAATAATAAAAATATAAAACAATACAAATTCTCACGACGTTTCGACTGCAACACAAGCATGTATTTCCACTTCTTACTACCTTTTAAAAGTGTTTCTCCTTGTCATGGAAACAATTTCCAATCGTTTCATATATTTTTATTACATTTTAGTGAATGTGCTTTGAAGCGATCCCTTTAAAAAAAGTCACGATATAAAATTAAGATTGACCGATAGAAAACTCGTTTCCATGGGACCGCCAAATTAAGTTGATTCGCGTTGGGCTGATTTTTCCCAGCACATGCCATTTTTGGACAACAAGTTGAAGAAAACTTGAAGCTGGTAAAAATATGTCGCCATGATGAGGTATCGTGATTAAACACAAACTCGCGAGTAAACGGCCTGCACCGCACAACAGAGCGAATTACACGGTACATGTTAAATTAAAAGTAATATTGAATATTCGCGCAAACAAACCATAAATGTGATTGGCCAGTCTGTGGTTTTATTTGCTCCCCACCGGAATTCTGACGTAAGGAATTCCGGACAACTGGTAAAGAGAGACCGGCCATAAATTGCTCATTTTAAATGTTTGCTCAATTCAAAAACATTTGTTAACTCTTTATTCGTGTAACTTTGATCGTGCCGTTTGTTGCTGGCCATGTGATGTTTTGGGCCTATGCCCAGCAACTGTCTTGAAAATAACAACAAATGTTGATACCAATCCAATTACAGGCCATGGCTCAAGTCACAGCAATGGATTGCAACCTCTGCCCTTCATAACTCTGACATAGCATTAACGCATTGCCCAATGCACGTGTAACCACAGCACTACCGCAGGCAGCCACCGCACACCAACCTGTGGCGTTTGCGTCACCGTGAACCAAGTCCACGTACACTTCATCCACCTCTTCCGTCGATTCGGTCGACTCCATTGATCTATTGGGAAGGGGGGGGGGGGTCGGTGGGATGAACAAAAGGTGACGAGTGGTTAAAATCAATATGTATTTTACGTTCCAATATCGCCCTCAATAAATGTGCACCGATGCACCATTTACAACGGGACAGGAACGGTACAGAGGGGCATGCAATAGGAATGAGAAAATAAACCCTGTGACGACCTCGGCAGCTGACACCGACCGAGCAAAATTAAGTGCAACCGCGCGCAAAACAAAGCCCAAACGTGCGCAACAAATAGTATAAGAGAGGCAAGTAGAAGTAAAATAAATAAATTATAAAGTAACGGGACAGCTTTTGATTTTAAAAACACATTCTTAAATTCTCGCCACACACATGGAATTGTCAAAGAACCAATACTTTGGATGCATGCGAATGTAAATAAAATGTGACATTTAGCCTAACCCAGGGGTCGGCAACCTACGGCTCCGGAGCCGCATGCGGCTCTTTACGGGCTGCTTCTTGACGATATGTACGTATGTACAGTATGTACTCAGATGCATTGCGGCTCTTGAAATACTGAATTTTGTACCGAATTGGAAAGAAATGGCTCTTGTTATTTTGGTTGCCGACCCCTGGCCTAACCCGAAGACGGAAGACTCAGGAATTCAACAGCACAGACGGCTGGTGAAGAGGAGTTCAATGCTATGGGGACAATGCCACCCAATGCTCATATGGACACAATTTGTTATTATGAAATATTTCATGACAAAAATCCCTCAAGATGGACCCATTTGGTTTGCAAGGATGTCCAGGGTGTTGACTGATGCACAGCAAACACACCGTGAAACATATAAAAACATTAATAAAACATTTACTTGAGATAAATCAACAGGTAAACAGAAGGGAGACTGACAGTTCACCTCTGTTGTGAACAAATAAAACCCATAAAATGCATTTATATATTTCATCAAGGTCCTTAAGATATGCTGATCTCCAACTGTTCAGCACGTCCAGGTCTAGATTGCTCTCTTTGTTTGCGTGGCACCCATTTGCTATGAAAAGCCTTGCCACTTGAAAATAGCCAATCAGAGTAGGTAGATAAATTTAAGTGTGCTTTGAAAGCCATTTCATTAAACTGGCCTTCCCTCTTTAGTTTGGTCAGTTGTCCTGGTTCTGTTTTTGTTTCCTGATTTTCATGCATTGCGCATTGGGATGGTCCTGGGATGGAATGTGCATAATAAATTTTAATTATTATAAAACTGCTTTTCGAATATGTCCACCGTGACGTGAAACTTAGAAATATTCTTTACAAGAATCACGAAGCAAGCCATCATGAGAACATCAAACTGCAAGCAAAGCAATCCAAAGACAAATCTGTTAAAGGTAAATTAATAAACGTATTTTGGAGTGTGCTCTCTAAACAACAAGCACTTTTAAATATGTACAGCTCCATCGCTGCACAGTTGCATGGAGACCCAACACTTTGGTAGCAGCTCGCCACCAGATAAATACGCCCTCCCTTTTTACCAACATCCTTGAACAACCAATTGCCCCTGCCTCAAAGTCACTGAATCACGACCACGTGCACCGAGACCTATACAGGCAGTAAGCATATTCAGGGGTTTGGAAGGGCACGCATGCAACTGCAACGTTAAACTCCAAGCGCGTATGCTGGAAAATGCTGGACTGAATGTGCTTAGGACCACTTCCACACAATCAATGGCTCTCTGTTCTCCCGCCGGACATTCAGTGCGTGAGCATCGTTACAAATCGGCCGACGTTTGCATTGTCAAATACTCGAGCCCCACACATTTGCATCAAAGAGCGTCGTGTACAGTGTGAAAATTGCAGAACACTGGTGTCATTCCAAACAACCGCGTGCCTGCCACTCGTAACACACAATAATTAGTGCCTTTTAAAATAGGAATAAGAAATTAAGTGTGGATTGCGCTAATTCCCTTTCATGAACTTCGGACGGGGAAATTTTAAGGTAGCTGTGTACTAGACGCAAGGGTGAATCAATTAATGCTCCCAATACATGCATCAAATCAAGCCTCTAAAAAATCATTAGTTTACGATTTATGCAAATCATGTGCTAATGCAGCTTCAGGGAAATGGAACGAATGAGGAAAAACGAAACAGGAGATACAAGGCATGCAACATAAACAAGACAAAACACACAATACAAATTAAACAGTACTAACAAGAAAAAAACTTACTCTTGCATCATACCACGCTCTCAAAGAATAGAAATTCATAAAATCACTAGGAAATAAAATTATCCACCTACCGTTTACAAAACCAGAGCATGTTAAAAATAATTATTAAATAGAAAAGGAAATTATTTTCTGGGTAAGTCTTTCATTTATATTTTAAACAAATCATGAGAAACCATGACTAAATGCACGGACATAATTCTGCCCAGACACCACTAATTTTATCACTTTAAGCAGTCAATAAGGCAATGGTGACTTATTTTTGCTTGTATTACACCTGATATTTCCAGGCAGCTTCCCCCCCCCATCCAAGTACTAACCAGGCTTAGCCCTGCTGAGCATCCGAGATTCTGACGACATCGGGCAAATTCAGCGTGATCTTATCGAAGGCAAAATTACACGTATTCCCTTGGAACAGTGGACATTGCCCTTCATTCGTGCCAAGTAGTCGCGCAGTGTGGTAATGTCCAAAGTCATCGGTGGCATGCGTTGCAATGGACCGCACCTGTCTTGATTGGCCATTACAGGTGTAAGCGCCGTGTGGTTCTCTTTCACAAAACCTGTGGGCAAAGATAAAATAAAGCCGTTAAAGTGACCTCAGTCGAAGCTGTCAGCAGTAACCCTGGCAACAGTAGCACTGTGTGCCCCTTCGCTTGCAGATAAAGGTGTTCACTCGTGTAACTGGAGTTGTGGCCATTAACATGGACATGATGCGAAGAGGACAAACCAAAGGCTTGGATTGCAACCAGGGCCACTGGTAACAATAGAAAGCAACCAATCAGGACGGCTTGGCCCATTTCTCCACTGCCTAAAAAGGAAAAATAAAAAAGGCAATGTATTGGGCAATGGTCCTTCTTCGTAGAACAATTTGGATTGCGTGAAATTTAAGAGATGTAACAGAAAACAAACAGGAACAAACTTCAAATATTGAAGCTTATCAGCTTGGAGCAGCTGAACGGATATTTTCATACCGCACACAATACCACATGATTGGAAGTACGATCAGATCCCATATTTAATAAAAGTCCTTTATTTACCCAGGAAGGGCACGCTGAATCTCAAAAGCATTTCAGGAGATTCCTTCTTGAGATGGTTACAAGTTTAGCATTTTAAACCAGAATCCATACAAAAAGCACTCCAATTTGGCACTGCTACATATGTAACCTACTTGCTGTAGGGCTTTAAATAGAACACCTTGCTTGACATGAAGGAATGCTCCCCTTTGGAATGCAGTTAAAGATGTTGCATATGAAATTAAAACATCTGAAAAACTGATTGCGGACAGAACATCTACATTAATACACACGTCACCAGGAACAGAACTGTGATACATTAACATACGCTGCTTAGATACAAATCAATTGTGGGGGCCAACAGAAAATGAACCACAATTTGTGCTTACACCATGAGGCTCTGTAAGATATGGGAAAAAAGGTTACATCAACATAACCGTTGGGCAATGTTCAATTCTTACCTCTAAGTAATGAATATACACATTTGAAAAGAATAAATGCATTGGCGTTAAGAGTTTCCACATTGATATGTAATGTCAATCCACTGCGGTCATGCTGTACCATAATAATAATAAACATCGATGTCTACTTTCAATAGCCTATATTCAAATATATTCTCATTAACAAAGGCAAATCGCATAACAGCTGCAACACGAGCTAATGTACTTGCATTGTGAATACTACAAATGTTTACCCAGAACAGCTTTATGGAGTCTCAAGACTTTTTCAGGAGGGTTATGCTTGGGATGCAAGGTCAATTCACTTATTTGTTCATCTTTGCACGTGGGAGTACAGTTAGGTGGCTGGAGAAAACATTCGAATAATGAGGAACTATAATGTCTGGTGGTTGATAAGAACAACCAAGAATCAGCCAAGAAAGAAAACGCGTCTGAAAGGTTATCTATCTGCCGCACAAATGTAGTGGCGAAATTCTGGTCCTGCCATATAGTGGATGGTTACATGACAGGACCATGAGAAATGGTGACAGCTTGGGAAGACTTTAATTTAGCAGTGGATTATTTATATCTGTAACCTACTTGCTTTTTATTGACTCGTAGAGGCACCTTGCTGCGCCTGCTGACGGACGCAAAACCCAGGCACCTCCAAAATGACTGATGGCAGATGTGTGCCAACCATACAGGGAGGCTGGGAGTTTAAAGTCTTGTTAGGAGCTGAACCCATCACCTTTCCAGGATTGATACAGTAACACTTTGTGGAGAAATCAACAGTGGTTGTCTGATGGCGATTCAACCCCACCATTAGCAATGTCGACTTTCCACCAATAGCTCAGAACTGCAAACCATAATAAAATACAGATGAGCACTGCCTCTGCCAATTTGAGCAAGAACTCCATTTGACTTGACTTTGAGTCTATACATTTCAGAAAAGTTTACGCAATTGGAGTGCACGTCTTTCAAACAGTAATAAGGATTCAATGGAGGCTTCTGTCTCGGATATGAATGGAAGTTCCTCTTACGAGTATTGTATTCATGGGGAAGGAAACCAGAGTATCCAGAGAAAAACGGGAAGAACTAAAACCAAACAAAAATTATATTATCAGATGTTTGGTACCCTTCATATTTTTAACCGTACCATGTTTCCATTATGGTTGGTGGCAAAATTCGTTAAAAATTATACGTACTTTGAAAAATGCAAGTCACATATTTCACAACGGCATTATATACCCTGTTGGTGATCCAGAAAACAGTTAAAATGCAGTTATTCATAGTTGCTGTAATACTATGCATGCAGATGTTGAAATCGCTCGTGTAAGCTGTTCGCGTGCACAGTGGGTTCCAGTTAAAAACTGCCAACGGTCAGTTATGTCACACGAGCTCTCAAAAGTTGCAGTGGGTGCATGTGCGAAAGGTCTTAAGTCACTGGGAAAAATGTGCCCGCGTTCTATTTTTTTACAAAAGAATGTGTAATATGATACGATTTCACAAATAGCCAATCAATACATCAAACATAACGAATCGATAATTATTCAATATAACAAATCGATTAATTATTAGTATAACATGTAATATACAGGCAGCATATGAACAAGATGGATGTCATCAAAATACACCTATAACATTACTGTTCTAATCAACACATGATTTTAATGACACCATCAAATTAACCTATTAAATATTACATAAGCAGTACTGACTTTAATTAGACATACATGTATAGTGCACATCAATAAACATATGCACAATACACATACAGCACATACATACACATACACTATTGCATGGAATTTACACGCAATTGTGCAAAGCATGTTTTATACAAGTAGACTACCTGCAATGATTTAATGTAAATAAAGTTAATTCAATGTGACCTCATGCTCAAACGAACGGTGCACTGTGCTCATCTTCATTGGCGGAAATTCCACATTCCTATGAAGGGGCGCAGTCCACCCGACTGATGTTGGCGAATCGCTGTAAGAATTGTGTCATAAATTGGACATTACCCTGAAAGACAGCCACGTTTAACCTTGTTGCACCACTTTGGTGAAGACTACGACTAGCAAAATCAGCCCCAACTCCGAACCTGGCTAACTAGACTTACATCACTAGACCCAAAGAACACGGCAGCCTCCTCGGCATCAGGAAAGTCACCGTATAAACAGCCACAAATAAAATTAAAGTTCTCTAGTCTACCCATGCAGAATGCCATTTGCTCCAACGCAGACATCAGCCGCGATTCGCCACTAAATGACGGTAACATCACCCACTGACGCTTGTTCCAGGCTAGGTACACTTGAAGAACACCCCCCCCCCACACACACACACGTACAGATGTACTGTATAGTACGATCCTTCTATAGCCTTAATAGACTTGGGGCAAGTGCTGATCTGGAGCAGCTATCAAGGCCGGAACGGCACACGAGGTATTAGTCATCACCAACACCGCCTGTCTTCTCAGTGCTGGCATCTACACAACACACCAAGAACCCATTACAGGCCTTGGGAGGGCCCAGCACCGGTTGAGATATTCGCCACCAATGTTGGCTGTGAGCGGGAATCGAACTCGGTTGTGGTCTGGTTCATAGCAGTGCGCTAACCACTGCGCCACCGCTCCCCGTCATTTAGTGGCGAATGGCGGCTGTTGTTGGAGCAAATGGAAGTCTGTGGACCGGATATCTTTAATTTGTTCGTAGCCGTAATGAGTGTTTTCTAATGCGGAGGCTTCTGTGTTTTGATGTCGGTGTAGCGATGACGGGTATATATCACACACTACACATTTTTTTTATATATACATATGCCTTGTGTATAATTGACACGCTTGGACAAACGCACATGTACAAAGTTCACTCGACCATAACTCCGTTGGTCAATCGCGTGCATTTAGAACTGTAACCTAACAGAATGTAACAGCCCGAGTCTCTGAGACTAATCGAAACCTGTCAGTTTGCCTGCTTGAACAAATTCTGCTGGGGAAAAAAAAGTCTCTAGGTACCCAATTATCATAAATGTACTCTTTCAAAGTTAACCCATCGGCATGCTCTATCCACTGCTTGTAGGCCTCGCCACGATGTCACCATTTATTCACGAAGCTGCGATTCCGCGATCGACCTCACGTCAAGTGAAGTAACTGACCTCGTCACTCCCCATCTCACGCACACACACGGTACACATTCAAACAACCACCACACACCGCTTGTGCCAGGCTAGGTGCACAGTAAAAAGTTACACATCTTCTACACACTGTTGGATGAAGGCCTAATCCCCAACGCAGTAGCCACCACCGCACCCCCCCCCCATCCACCCGCACTCCTGGCACGTGACACTATTTCGTTTCTAACTCATTCAAATAAATACACTTTACGTTTAGCAACATATAAATGTCAAACTTTTGACACTGAACCCGACCATCATCGCAAGCGCCTCGCTCCACAAATTCTCAAACCTCGCGGCGGCGTGAGGGGTGGTGGTGGTGGTAGGTTGGCGTGGGGACGTTCGTAACAAGTCACACAACCGGCACAGGTTGCTGCGGGCACGTTAGTCAACTTTGCGACGCTTACGATGAATTCAAAACAAACTCGCGTTAATTTAGAAGCGGGGTGGTGGTGGTGTGGGGAGGCACTCAACAAATTAACGCGACGCCGCCTCCACCTCCTTCTTACCAGGCCGCGGGCGACAAGAAATGGCGGCAAAGCAGCAACGCCACCTCCCATTGGCCCAGAGGTCGCGTGACGTAGGCGAAGGGGGCGGGGTTTAGAGGCGCACGTTAATTGACCCCGCGTGAGACTCCGTTCAACATTAATTTGTCAAGCGCCGCGTTTAAAGGGACTTGAGTGGGAATATTTTTCTTCTTTGGTTCTTTCGGTTAAGTCACGTCTAAAGATAAAATAATAAACTAAAATTTTATCTTTAGATTTATTATTTTATCTTTAGACGTGACTTAACCGAAAGAACCAAAGAATAATTCCT
This sequence comes from Lethenteron reissneri, assembly GCF_015708825.2. Lineage (NCBI taxonomy): Eukaryota > Metazoa > Chordata > Hyperoartia > Petromyzontiformes > Petromyzontidae > Lethenteron > Lethenteron reissneri. The sequence goes on along the minus strand of NC_083780.1, from coordinate 10,489,832 downwards.
GCAGTCACGAAAGCTCCATAATTAAGATTGGGAATATTTTTTTTCGTTGTTTTGATTAACTTTTTTTTAATTTGATAATTTCGCCTTCAAGTTGAACACCTCGCCACGCCACGGGGTGTCAGCAGGGGTTGTGCAGCCGGACTTGTACATAGACTCGCGCGTACAAGCGTCGAATTCGCGACTAATTAGAAGTGATTTTTTTTTACAATGCGCGACGTTTGGTGTTAATACTCTTTGGTTTTTTCGGTAAAGTCACGTAGGTGAAAAATAAGTAAATAATAAGATAATAGAAATTAAATAATATGATTATTTCTAATATTTTATTATTTACTTATTTTTCCCCTACGTGACTTGCAATATTTTGCTGTCTTTTCTTGGATTTTCTGTTTGCACTCAGTCATATATTCACTTTAAGATGTTTTTTGTTCATGTTTTTGTTTTTTGTTTGTTGCGGTTGCACCCGATTCAAGAGCCGAATGGCTCACAGGGCTATACCTAATAAATGAACTTGAACTTGAACCGAAAAAAACTAAGAGTATTAATCCTTGCAGTCACGAAAGCTTCAAATCTAGTTTGGTGTTAACTTTACAGGTGCTGCATGATGTACACATTAATGCAAAATCAAATTCACCGATTACACAAAACCATCAATGCACGGGTATACTGCACATGCATGCAAGTGTACGGTGCAGTCCTGTACAATAACACAGCTATTAACCCATACGATACAGGGAAATTGAGTAAAAAAATGTTTGTGTATGTTTTGTGTTTCTCACACTTGTCATGAGACTTTGTAGGGTGAACGTTGAGATTTATGATGGCACGGGGTGACCACTAAGGTCTGAATTGGTCTATAATAAGCTAGGCACTGATAAGGGGTTGACAGATCTGATAGAATATTCGTTAATTTACCCAATGAGGCAAATTTATTAAACGTCTCCCACCTCTGTCCACCCAGCAGAATAAACGAGTACACCACACACCACAGTAACACAGTTTATTGACAGGATGGGTGAAGTTTGAGTAATCCCACCTCTTTTTCCCACACGTCTGGCCACCGTGGAAGAGTAGACCAAAATACTCTCCCCCAGACATCCCTCTATTGGGGGGCCCTTCCTGCCAGCAGGGGCGTGAGCGAGCAGTTGCAGGGCTGCGACTTTATCTCACCCATTAAATTGTGTGCCTTGTGTTAAACACATTCCTGCGGAGGGAGCTGGTAGGAACGTTGGGTTGCTCGGTCAATGGCCAGGGTCAACGGCGGCGTGGTGTATTCCGCAAATATGCCCGACTGTGAGGGCGGGCACAAGCCGGCGTGAGTAGGTTAAACGTTGAGTTTTATAAGGGCACCACGGGGTGACCAGCCCCTCGGCCACCTCCCCACCCAGCCCCATCCCTCACCCAGCCCCTCCCCACCCAGCCCCACACCCCAACCTCCCCACCTTCCCCTCTCCACCCAGCCCCACCCAGCCCCTCCACACCTTCCCCACCCAGCCCCTCCACACCCTCCCCACCCAACCCCATTCGCAGGGTTTTCCCGGATAGGTAGGAGAAGAGATGCGGTGACAGCACGGGCAAGTCAGGTTGTTGAGAGGCAGACAATTGGCAGATTTAAGTCTTGTTCCAATGTAGATCTCTACATTGTTCTCCATTAATATTTAGAATCATCATTATTGTATATATATATGTGTGTTTGGGTGATTTGTTTCCATTCCTTGGGGGCCGTCCATAAATGATGTCACGCACCTGGGGGGGGGGAGGGGGGTCAGACATTTGTGACGATGTGTGACGAGGGGGGGGGGGTTTGAGAAATGTGACGTCACGTCAAAATGCGCAACTTTAAATAAATATAGACGACACGTTCTACTTAATTAAAGATACTTTTTAATAAATGTTTTCTCCCACAACATCAGAGTGCAGCGCCACATTAAATACTTACTACAATGACAATAGTTTAAAGCGATTTGAAGCATGTTTTATTTAGAGCTTTGTGACGTCATATTTGAGGGGGGTGTCTGACTTTTTGTGACGCCGTGTGACTAGGGGGGGGGGGGGTCAAAAAATCGTCCAAAATCGCGTGACGTCATTTATGGACGGCCCCTTGCACTCCTATTATGTTTTTGTACTGTTTGTTTGTGTGACGTTCTTACCGGCACCTTGCTGGACATCAGTGAAGAATTGCTTCATAGCTCATCGGATTCCTCCTGCAGTATAGATACAGATTCGGATCCATGATTCCTTGAAAAAAGGTGTCAGTTTTGTTGCCAGAAAAAAGGGTAAAAAACATATTATTACTTATTCTGACTTAAATCGGTCCAATTATGCCAAATGAACATCTGCAACAATACTATTAGGTTCTTTCGGTAAAGTCACGTAGGTAAAAAAATAGAAATAATAAAAGAAATAAAATAATAATAAACATTTTCAATTATTTGTATTATTATTTTTATTATTTTTACCTACGTGACTTTACCAAAAAAACCTAAGAGTATGAATCCTTGCAGTCACGAAAGCTTCAAATCTAGAATCTGCAACAATAAAAACAATCTCGTTACCGTCGTCTGCTTTGATCCACATCGTAGTTCTTGGGCTGTTGGGAATGTACCACTCAATTAAACAGCAACACTATGGGGACCTCATTTGCCAGTAAAAATATGATAATTGGTTCTTTACCCTTCTATCTGGCAACAAAACTGACACCTTTTTTCTTTTATTATAAACAGCAACAGTGCCGCATGGACTTACACTGTCAAACACATATTTTACGCGATCTAACCCAAAAATACTCGTATTATATATGCATTGTACTGTGTACAACTTCGCTGTATATACTGTGCATAAGACAAATTCAACTTCATACTCTTAAGTTATTTCGGTAAAGTCACGTAGGTAAAATAATAATAATGAAAATAAATATCATTTTTTTTATTATTATTAAAAGAATAATAAAAATAAATAAAAGTCACTATTATTTTATTATTATTTTTGCCTACGTGACTTTATCGAAAGAACCTAAGAGTATGAATCCTTGCAGTCACGAAAGCTTAAAATCTAGAATTAAATTAAATTTTGTTCGATTCATTGATAAATTGGGGGAGGGGCAGGGGGGGGGGGCAGGGGGGGGAGGGGCCAGGGGGAGGGGGGGAGGGGCAGGGGGGGGAGGGGCCAAGGGGGGGGGGACCGAATTTGGCGGGAAAGTTGAGAGCGCGCGAGCGCCGTCCGGCGGTTGGAATGGCGTCGAAGCCAACTTTGTAGCGCGTTAAAAACTACCCACGGCAGTCGTTGTTTCCAGATTAAACTAATTTTAGAAGTAAAATACAAACATACAGCGTTGACACTTCTAAATAAATTGTTTTTTTTAATGAGAGAAACAAAATACGGAAAAATCACCTCAGGCACAGACCCGCTACTGTTGCTTTATGGTGCTGCATCGCTGGTGCGTGAAATAAACCGATTTTTAAGTTTATTGTTACATCGTTGAAGTTATAACGTTATTGTTTAAGTCATTGAGTAATTATCGGCGGTTATAAGTGTACTCGTGTTAAATTATGTGGGCTTATTGTACGGTTTTTAGTTTGCAAAGTAAGTCCGTTCAATTATAAATAAAATGAAGACACGGGGGGGGGGGGGTGTTTAAATTTGCCATTTAACAAGTTGGCTTCGTTTTATGAAGGCATCGCCAACTTTTTACATAAATCAAACGAATCCTGACATTTACATCTCTTAAAAATGTGACTTTTTTCAGACGTTTGAAGAAAAGAGAAAATGTTTAAAGGAGTGCGAAGAAAGCTGGATTTCAGTAGCGGAGGAGGTGCTGTATATGGAGATTTTGTGTTAATTATAACTTTCTTATTTTCTTAAACTTCCTTCAGTTTTTTTATTATTATTACTACACGCTTTTATTTAACTCACTCTGTCTGTTGTTGTATTCTCAAATCTTGTAGCTCAATTTTTACCTACTTTCCAATGTGGTATCGACTGCTAACTTGGTATACTTATGTCATACTGATGACAATAACATATTCTATCATTAAAAATAAACAATATATATATTTTTAAACATTATTTTACACGCATTTTATTAACTCACTCTGTCTGTTGTATCCTCAAATCTTGTAACTAAATTTTAACCCACTTCCCAATGTGGTATCGACTGCATACTTGGTATACTTATGTCATACTGATGACAATACTATATTCTATCATAAAAAAGAAATATATATTTTAAAACAATCTTTTACACGCTTTTTATAAACTCACTGTCTGTTGTCGTATCCTCAAATCTTGCAACTCAAATTTTACCCACTTCCCAATGTCGTATCGACTGCAAACTTGGTATACTGGTGACAATACCATATTCTACCATTAAAAATGAACAAAATTTATTTTAAACAATCTTTTTTATGTGTTATGTTTCGCCTTGGGTCTAATTGTCCACGCTCAACTCACGTTGGCTGTAAATGACCAAGGCCCCCTTACTTTATGGCAAGTTTCTGGGCCACTTCCTGGGGTAGTGGAGTTATTTCATTACTCATACATTTAATTAAAGCGTGTTTAAAAAAAAAAAACCTATGTTTAAATATTACTTATTTCTTTTCATTAAGTTCCATTGAACTATTTCGCTACTTACGCCGAATTTTAGGGGTGGAAGTTATGAATTCGCTTAGCGCGTAGATGTACGCATTGCCAAATTTTGGCAAATCACCGCCGTGGTTCCGTACAAATCGCCTTGCAAACACAAAAGATGGCAAGAAGTCAAACACAACAGACGACAAACACATCGTGCAGCGGATAACAATCATGGACTGAGATTTAACTGGGATCTCAAAAGTGCAGGCATGCCACGGTGGCTAGGAGATGTTAACTACCTCGCCTGGTGTGCAGGAGATCGTGGGTTCGATCCTGATCCTGATGTCTGCTGCTGTATATTTGGAATTTGCGTGTCTCTCATCATCATCACGGTGGCTAGGAGATGTTAACTACCTCGCCTGGTGTGCAGGAGAGCGTGGGTTCGATCCTGATCCTGATGTCTGCTGCTGTATATTTTGAATTTGCGTGTCTCATCATCATCACGGTGGCTAGGAGATGTTAACTACCTCGCCTGGTGTGCAGGAGAGTGTGGGTTCGATCCTGATCCTGACACCTGCGGTATATTTGGAATTTGCGTGTCTCTCATCATCATCACGGTGGCTAGGAGATGTTAACTACCTCGCCTGGTGTGCAGGAGATCGTAGGTTCGATCCTGATCCTGATGTCTGCTGCTGTATATTTGGAATTTGCGTGTCTCTCATCATCATCACGGTGGCTAGGAGATGTTAACTATCTCGCCTGGTGTGCAGGAGAGCGTGGGTTCGATCCTAATCCTGATGTCTGCTGCTGTATATTTGGAATTTGCGTGTCTCTCATCATCATCACGGTGGCTAAAAGATGTTAACTATCTCGCCTGGTGTGCAGGAGAGCGTGGGTTCGATCCTGATCCTGATGTCTGCTGCTGTATATTTGGAATTTGCGTGTCTCATCATCATCACGGTGGCTAGGAGATGTTAACTACCTCGCCTGGTGTGCAAGAGAGTGTCGGTTCGATCCTGACCCTGACACCTGCGGTATATTTGGATTTGCGTGTCTCTCATAATCATCACGGTGGCTAGGAGATGTTAACTGCCTCGCCTGGTGTGCAGGAGATCGTGGGTTCGATACTGACCCCTGACGCCTGCTGCTGTATATTTGGAGTTTGCGTGTCTCTCTCTCTCCCCGTGGTCGCGTGGATTTTTCTCCGGGTCCTCGGGTTTTTCCCTCCACGTTTAGAATCAACAACGTGCGTTTAGAATATTTGGCTACTGCTGCAAATGTCCACATGATAAGCCACATCGTTGAGATATCATTTGTGGCCAGATCGCTTCTGAAAAAGAGCTATATAGCTCAGTGTATCTTACCTGGAAACATTTGTATAATTCATTTGTTCATGTTATTGATCCATTGATTGGTGTTTCACTGTGGTGATGAGCACATCTTTTTAATTTCATTTCCCAAATTGATACGTGTCAAATTACAGTTCAGTTTAATATTTCATACCATACTTACATGCAATCGTTGACGGTGGAACTCAACATTATAAATACTCTGAGGGGTATTCCCTTAACTTTCTCCCAATACAGTTCTGTACCACGTCTCGATATTCAGTTGCACTTAGACACTGTCGAACTCCAAGCTGTATTGAAAGTCACCGCCTGAACTGAGAAACACAGGATGAGCTGACTCGGTATTCTATGAGTACGTGCCACCCAGCCACTCCTAACTGATTGGAATTTCAGCCCACGCACACCGCAAACAGATATGCCCAATTACTTTCTAGGTTTTTTTTTTAAATGCTTAGCAACATTATTGCATGCTCGAGTAAGATGTCATGTTTTATTGTATGAAGCTACATTCTTTTCTTATGCCTGGGTTGACGGCCCGATATGCTGCAATTAGCGTGACTAAGCCACAATGAAAGACGAGTTATCAATAGCATGGTGCTATTTTTAAGTACAGTATATTAATGCTAAATTATCACCTAAAAAATACATGAGGTAAGAATAGTAAATGTCATTCTTGACAGTTTGATTAGTTACACACGTTACTTTTTAAATCACAGCACCAGCCTCGATTGGCCTTGTTTACATTAATTTGCCAATAACGATATGATGCCCAAATTACTCTTTGGTTCTTTCGGTAAAGTCACGTAGATTAAAAATAAAAATAATAAAATGAAATAACTAATTAAATCACGACGTTTCGGAGGCAACACAAGCTTCCGTCATCAGGTGGAACAGCCACAGCAGTAATTTTGCAGTAATTTTGCTGTGGCTGTTCCACCTGATGATGGAAGCTTGTGTTGCCTCCGAAACGTCGTAATTTAATTTATTTATTTTCATGTTATTTTTTTCATCTACGTGACTTTGCCGAAAGAACCAAAGAGTATGGACGCTTGCAGTCACGAAAACTTCAAATCTAGGATTCCCAAATTGTGAAATACAGTATTATGTCGTTTCTTTAACTAGGAAAGCCTCCCTGTATCTTACGAAATTTGGCTTATTTCTGATTTAGTCATTTGTATGATCTGTGCTATGGGTCTCATTCCTGGCACACTTGGCTAATATAAAAAATAATGTTTATCCACGTCTTCTAAAATGCTTGAAATTCCGCACAATGTGGACCTTTAAATTATTTTAAAATAATTGCAGCGGGGTCCTGAACAATCGGGAGAGATGAAGGAAGGTGATTGTTGGGAAGGTAATAAATAGCAGGGTTGTAAGGCCAAGATTTAGAGCATAGCAAATTATACCCAGTGTGGTTACGATACACAAAAGGATAATTACGTGAAATGGGGAATGTAGCTGGCAGGAAGGGGGCAGCTATTCAATACAAACAGAATCAAGTGTCAGGGTAGATAGAATATTCAACCATGAGGGGGGTGGGTGGGGGACGAACAGGGGAGTACTATGTTTAGACTTGAACAGGGGACAGCTGCAACAGTTCTGTGCTCCTAGTGGGTTAAAACTATAGACTAGTGCCGTAAAATTGTTTTAAATGTGACCATACAGCTACAAATTCCCTACCCTTGTTTAAAGACTGACTAAATGCTATGAAGTGGTTGCAGTTGCCCTACAAATTATATATTTAAACAATCCTATATCAGCCCTTTATCATTTCACTGCTGGTTACTAGGCCTCCCCATGCCATGACGGTCATTTTGGATTTACTCCACCACGATGGCCACTGTGGGTTTGTGAATGAGCAGAGGGGTGGGCAGGGCATGACTGGTGCAGATATAATTGATAACCTCAAATTTGGAGGCAACACCAGTGAAGGAGATGGTAACCTTCAAGTAGTTTTGTTAAAGTATGGCATTGTATACATAACTAATGCAATCATTTTGGCCAATGGATTTTTGTATCGATGATCTTCAGTTATGTATAGCCGTATGCAGAAGAACCAGAGTTCCGTCCTAAATTTGCAATGGTCACAGAAATGTTAAATGTTACCTCATCTTCAGGACCAAATTCAGGATGGCCCAACATTTTTTTAATTCTTCACCTCCCTATTAATATGCACTGGTGTGGGACGGCTGTCCAGTGCGTAGAGATGGCTTTAACCCAATTCTTAACACTTTATGTGATGAGAAACCCGTCAGAGAAGGAATGTGCGTTCACGCTGGAAACAAGAGTACAGCCTTGCTTTAGAATAACGAGGCTTTGCATGTTGATGTGATACAAATCCAAATTGTGTCAGAATTTTGGTTACAGTCAGGTGTCTATTCGTTTAAGGCTTTAAGCCAATATTCCACAGGTAATATGTATAGGATTTTGATTTAACCATTTCATATTTATAATTTTGGGATTTTAAAAGACAATTTTAAATATCTTTTTGGGATTTGCACATCCTTTACATTATCTTACTTTAATTCACACGTGACATCTCCCGATGCACATCCCAAGAAGGTAAATATGTTTTAACCTAAACTCTGATTTGTGCGTGAATGGCAACAAACAGGAGTGGAGTCGTCAGAGCCATGCGACTTTAAGTTCGTGATGTCGCACACGCACGAGTGCAAGAGTGAGATGGAACTGCAGAGGATGCTCCAGGCTACCTTCAGTGTCTTCGAAATCTCCATCGACAAGCAAGGCGACAAGGTACCATCCGACGAGCCCTCAACAATAAACTCTCCCACAGCTTAAACAAAGAAGCCTGTATTCATCTGCTTGGTTCTTTCGGTAAAGTCACGTAGAATGGAAGTAATAAAATAATAAAAATAAAACAATAAAAGAATTCTCACGACGTTTCAGCCGTCCTCAGTTGAAGAACAGGTCTGCCAGAAAGACAGCGTCTTTCTGGCAGACCTTTCTGTCAGAAAGACAGCGTCTTTCTGACAGACCCGTTCTTCACCTGAGGACGGCTGCTTGCGTTGTGGCCGAAACGTCGTGATAATTATTTTATGTTTTATTTTTATTATTTTATTATTTCCATTCTACGTGACTTTACCGAAAGAACCAAGAAGATGAATCCCTGCAGTCACGAAAGCTTTAAATCGAAATTTAAGCCTGTATTCCACGTGTTGCTCACATATCCTCAAAGAAAGGTGCACAGCCACTGTGGGTGTCATGAGCAGTGCCATATAAGGGTGTGGAGGGAGGGCTGGTAAAATGTGCAGATAAATTGTTCAAAAGGAAGCAAGCAGTGGTGGCTCAATGTTTTTCTAGGACGAGGCCGACGCCCTCGCAGGGAAGGGGGATGGGGCTAGGGTGTAATGGCAGCTTGCCTGCGGTGCTCAAATAACTAGAAAGATTGAGGTGAGATGTGATGCAAGGGGCTTCGAGATCCTGGGGAATTTAAGTGCCAAATAAATGTACACCATAATTCCTTAACGTCCAACCGTTCGCTTGGCCTCCTCAGATAGTGCCCATGCTCACGGCTGTGGCCCCCGTGGCAGGCGAGGGACTGCGCTTGCAGTTGGGCTGCCCAGGGTCTGGGCGGGCCAAGCGACTGCTGCTGCAGCACTACGATTCGCTGTGCGCCACGTGCGTGAGGGTGGAGCGGTGCCTGGGTTCCGGCCGTTTGCTGCACTTCTGCTTCACGGTGGCGCTGGAGGAGACGCACGTGTGCCTCAGGCTGGAGGAGTGACGCCTCTGTCGCACAGCTGTGGTCGTGAGGATATTTGAGAAATGGCCTGCAATAATTGTATGCACAGCCGACACAGCTTGTTTTTACCATATACCCCTCGTCTCGTTGGGCTCTTGTGTGGAGTATTTTCTAAATTGTAAAATCAGCTTCCTTGACATTCCCAGGTGTCTGAATCTCGGCACCGTTAAAACTGCACTGTGGTGCATAAACACGCAAGGTAAAAGGTGGAATCCGGCAAACTCACACCGCTGCTGGTGGACAGGGCTTGCTTCCACAAGAGGGAGCATTTGGTCTACTCTTCCATGCCGACCCGACATTTTGAGAAGAGGGAGGCATACCTACACATCACCCCACAACCTGCCGATTGACCGTGAACCCATTTATACTGTTGTGTGGACAGAGCCATTTCAAATATCGTGCCGAGAGATGGATATGAAATAGCAAGCTCTGGATTGCAAGTCCAATGTGCTATTACACCAAGAAAGCTCAGATTCGTGTAAGGACAAATTGGTTAATTCTCTAAGTCTATTTTATTCCCCTGCACTCTTGCTGAAGTTTCCATTTATATAGAAATTCGCAGTTATAAACGTAAAATAAAACCCAAATATGCCTCCTTCCTGTCCTTAGAGGCGTAGTCTGCTAATTTATTGTTATATTCGTCAGAATCGACGCGAATTATTGTTACATAAATGTAGACGACAATTTCAATCCCATTTAAACCTTCTACTAGTTTAAACTGCCACATCCTGGTATACAGAAACACACCATGCCAGACACCCTACTTAACTGCCAACGTAGTGCTTTGCTTAAGGTCTCGTTCCACGGAGTATTGCCAACTTTAAAGTTTATATTGTTTAATCAAGTGAGAGCTCAAAAGACTAAGATGGTCTTATTTACAAGAGTGACCTGGTACATTATTCTGCCAGGAGGCGGCAATGATTGATATTTATAGTTCATTTAATTAATTCGCAGGTAATCTTTAAAATGTGGCAAATTTGGACCCTGACGCCATGAAAAAAAAAAATGATTATTTTACCTTCAGCAACCCACACCGACCAACGTGGTTAAGCCCCATAATCGACAAAGTGTGGCGAGGCCTTCTTACAAACTTTGAGTGCCAAAAAGGCTTAGTTATTTACTCTTAACTGGTTCGATTGTTACTACATTTTTTATCTTAATTACATAAGTGATACCATGACTTTTGGAATAAAAATATAAGTTGGTAAAACATTATTTTCCAACGTTTTATTCACAGCCTTGCTTTTAATGTGAATTGAACATTTATGTATATTGAACTTTTCACACCGTACGTAGCCATCCGTGCTAATTGGAGGTGCAGGGGAAGAATAAAACAAGGTCTGAGGAACGCATTGTAAATATACAAAAACAGCTGTAAATGGCTTCAGCTTTTCAACGACACTAAAATAAAGCCAGGCTTTGCCAAAGCAAGTCATACCGTTAAAATGGCTAAGAATGGACAACACCCCTTGAACGGCCGGTACTATTCTCAGGCCCAGGGAATGGCCTCCTGTAACCGGTTGCAATATTTCACGTAAGTTTCATGGTTTTTAAGGACACGTACGTCTGCTGCCACCGAGTGGCAAAATCTGTAAAAGCGTAACAAGCAGTCATGCCTCATTTGTTTTTACCAAAAGTAAAACTCGAGGACCCTTTTGCCAGTATCAAGATATGAAATGAGAGAAACTGCCCAAGTTTGTTTCAAAAGTGGTTGGCTGCAGGGTGGTGTATATTTGAAAAATTAACAGCTGCCAAAACGTTTTAAATGACAAATGGGAGCACACAGCCTCTCCTTTTGTATTCACGTGGCTTGTTGCAAATAAAAAAAAAAGCGGACCAGTTTTAGAAATTGTCTTGCCCAATTTAATATGCAATCAGGATCACTGGAACCATCCATAATTATGTATTGTGAAGTGTTTTTATGTAATGGTACAAAGCTCGAGATATTTTGAATAGGGTAGAGTACCAACACTTTACCCCATCACACACATGTCAAGCCTGGTGGTTGTTTACACAACTTATACTGCTGGGTAGGCAGTGGTGGGGGAGAAGGGGGGGGCTTAAGAAAACGTCCTACCTTTTCAAATCGCCAGGCAGGGAGACGGAATCGAATCAGTAACCTCTGTATTAAGTCCAGTGTGCTAACCATTGCACCGGAATGCAATGGACACTCGTGTTTAAGTAGATACTAAACAAATGCAAACGCTCTTGGAGTACAATTGGGAAATTGTCAATAACACCCATCAACATACAAAAGAACAACAGACCCTTAGCCATGGTTCAAGCTTATGTTTATTTCTCATGTGGCCATTTTTACAGTTCATTGCCATTCCTGCTAGTATCATTTGTTCCGAACACCAACACATCTAAAATTTAATTTCATATATTTTTTATGCTGCAGCTTTTTCAAGTTATTGGTAATTCAATTTTGATGCAGCAAAAAAAACCTTCCCTGGCACACTCATCCTTGTGTGTCGTGTGTGCGTGTGCGATGCAATGCCTGATCAAACATATCAAATACAGTTACCCTTTGATTATTCACTAGTCTTTTAAGTTTATTTCTAAGTCTTTTTTCTTATTTTTATATTTTAAAAATTTCTAATTTCTTTCTTTCATTTTCCTTTTTAATCTGCATCATCATCTTCAGACTCGTCTTCTTCAGCCGTCTCCAGCCAAGTCAGCCACTGGTTGACCTGCACGCACGCGCATGGGATGTTATGCCGGCTGCAAAACACATTCTTTCACCACAACATGTGTAGTAAGGCAAATAAATCCGTTGAATAACTGAGGGAAGCAGATACCACAGGTACAATAAAGTGACCTCTAGATCACACATAAAGTATGTTTTTTGCATTTTTCAAGCCACTTCAACACTTGAGTAGTGTCACATTACAGTACAACAAATATTTAGAATTCAGAGCTGGAGCTGAGCAAAATTGTGCGCGCAACCAAATTTAAAACGCAGATTTTTTTTGTGTTGTCATTTATGACCAGGCTGAGACCATCAACTTGTTACAATTGAGAACCCGGGTTTGAATCACATGTAACTGCCTGGATTCCAACCCCAGTTTCTCAGCAATGCCAGCTCAGCACTCGGACCTCTATTCTACTAGGCCACCTTGACACAGGTCTTATAGAGAACTAATGGCGTTATCGTACCTGGAAGAGAGCCTTGCCCTTGCCCGGGAACTCCTCCGTGACATCTTCCTTCCAGGCCATGAAGGCTTCCTCCTCAATGATCTCCAGGTCATACAAGTTCATGAAGAAGCGCAGAAGCATGCCTGCAGCATACACACACAACAATTTTCCCACCATCACTGTAAGCCTCCATTACAGACCATCCTGTTAGGACAAGCGCCATGAAGCGAACACCACTAGAGGGTGGTGAGGTGCAGTTTAGCATGTAAGCCTGACAGGTCAATGGTCACAGGCATTTAAGGTTAACTGGGGTGTTTGCCATCAGTAGTGTGGTACTGGTGCTTGCGAAAATACATGGTGTTTGTTTGGGATAGTACGGGTGTGTGGTAACTAGTGTTGTGAGGGTCATTGTTATTAGTGTTATCGGTAGTGCTGTTTGTGGTACTGGTACTTGCGAACGTCTCATCATGGTGTGTTGGTGGTTGGCGTTACTGGGCTTGTATATGGAGCTTACCTTTGGGGAAGCTTTGCGTGTGGCAGTGCACCTGCAGGGCATACAGCGCCGCCACCTGCAGGCTCGTCTGGCTGTGCAGGAACTTCTGAAGTACGGGCTTGAAGGAGGCCAGCAGCTGTTTCTCTGCTTCCATCACGTCCCGCACTGGCGCCACACTTGGGTCCAAGCCTGGCGCCAGTGTCGTTGCCCGTGTAACGTACTGCAGGAAGCTGCGCACACAGACCCCCGTATAGCTTTAACAGAATGTTGGAGAATGTGATGCGAGCCAGCACCATGCCCAGTTGCCATCGTCTCCCCAGTGCTGATGTTTACACACAACAGGCAGGTATTAATTAAGTCCGATAAAACCTAGGCCTCCCCATGACCGGTTCAGATATTCGCTCCATATTAGCCGTGAGTGGGTATCAAACTCAGGTGACTGGGTTCTTAAAGTAGCACACTAACAACTCATCACTGCTCCCATCTTTGTCATACAAACTTGCGAGCTTCTAATAACCAGACATGCAACGAAGCATTCGTTTCCATACTAAAAACTACACCGACATGCACGTATTTACGATGTATCATTCGATACAAGCGAGAGTCCCATTTCAAGGGACTATTTCGGTGAAATATCAGCCTGTGGACACCAAAAGCAAACTATTTTACCAGAGGAAGGCCCACTGAGGAATATAGCTCCTTTTCAGAAGCGACCCAGCCACAAATGATAGCTCAACAAAGTGGATTATCACATGAAAATGTATAGTAGCCAAATAAGCACTCTTAAGTGCGTGTTTCTAAATGTGGAGGGCGAGGTCCTCTACCTGACGGTGAGGATGTTAACAAAGCTGGAGTCGGTGTGTAAGCGCGCTGGGACGTTCTCCTTGATCCACTTGTAGATCGCCTGGGGGGATGGGTCTTGCTCGATCTGTTTGCTGAGCTCCTTCTCCAGGTGCAGCAGGGGGAACAAGTACGAGAGGCCCTTGCCTTCCAGGATCTCCAACATGCGCTCCTTGCTTTGGTCACATTCTGCAGAGCCAGGCACGACAGGACACAGCGCCCCCAAAAAGCGTTAGTAAATTTCCCGCCCACGCGAGGAAGCATTGAGACGGTTCTCATCGCCCGTTTACTTACAGCCCCGAGACAGTGGCTGGAAATTTCACGTTTATCTTTAGGTCAACCAGACAACCACTGTTTGAATACCCCAATGGAGTGGTACCCATTTTATCAACCCCCTGAGACAAATTGTGCAGTCTACCTCCCAACCAAGAATTTAACTCGCAAACCTTTCGATTTGGGAACCCCTGAATCTTACAGAGCCACTTGGCTGGATAAACCAAAGGTCTTTTGACAAAGAGCTGTACATAAAATGGGATGATCTATGAAGTCACGACATTCCCCACAACGTAAAACACACACTCTGACCCCACCCACTCACTGCCCTGCCCTCTGCAATACCCCCAAATGCCTTGTCCCATTGATCCCCCCCCACTACCTCTGCGCCGGATCCCCTTCCATCACCCTACGCACCGGGCAGCATCTTTTGCATGTTGATGCGGCTGCTCTGGAAGAGCTCTGCGAGCTCATCACGCGAAACTAGCCGCGACAGCTGCTGCAGGCACAGCAGGAAGAGCGGGAAGTGCGCCCCATTCTCCAGGGGTTGCGCCAACTCCGCCAGGCCCACCAGCCCGCCCGCCACAGCACGTGCCACTAGCCCCGCCGCTGATGACTTCACCAGTGGCACGTCCGTCTCCAGCTCTGCGCAGCGTTCCAGGAGAACGCACCAGGCCTGCAAGGGCAATAAAACAAAGCAATACATATTTCGTCAAATTTACTCTGCATCCATCTAATTTACTTGAATGATTATTTATAGATTTGAAGTTTTCGTGACTGCAAGGATCCATACTTTGTTTTTTTCGGTCAAGTCACGTAGGTGAATACTAAATCAAATTTAAATAAATTAAATCACGACGTTTCGGAAGCAACACAAGCATCCGTCATCAGGTGTGACTGCTCCAGCAAAATTACTGTAGCGTATGGATGATATGTTGTAGCCTGTCGAAAAAGCGAACTCCTTAAAATAAAACCACCACCACCACAAAGGTGCCCCCCCCCCTCACTGCTGCCACCAAAGTGCCCTGACCGCCGCGGCCTCACCTTGACAAAGATGTCGGGTGTGACGAGGTCGTGTTGCTGCTTCATGGCGGAGAGCAGGGCAGCCGCCTTCTCACGGTCTTCATCCGAGCGCTCCAGCGTCAGCGCCATCACGTGCGACACCAGATCGGGCAGCATCGGGCGTGGTGCCCGCAGCTCCTGCATCGCCGTGGCCCCCGTCTCCAGGCTGCCCGTGCCCAGCACCTCCAGCACGATCGTCTCCTACCACAGCCCCAGCACAGACAAAGCAAAATCCATGACAAGGTCACAGAAATCGGTTACGTGTTCGAACGGCAGCTTATTTTGACTTAAAGCTTTCGTGACTGCAGAAATTCATATTCTTGGGTCTTTCGGTAAAGTCACGTAGATAGGTTCAAAGAAAATAACAAAAAACTATGACGTTTGGATCGCAACACAAGCAATTGTCATCAGGAGAAAAAAGAGCGGGAAAGCTGCTAAGGCAGGCTGTTTTAAAGGGTTGAAATGGGTGTAGCCCAAAGGTCAAAAGAAGTGGGCGGTGCTAGTGATGTTGAAGTGAGAAATTTGCATAGCCCACTGGCCATCAAAGATTCGACCATGAAGCCATCCATACATATATAGACACACAATTTCAACGGAGAAGATGGGTACAATCTGTGCAATCATTGGAAGGACGTTATTAACCAGTTTAAGTCATAACTGGCTGTGATGTTACCTTCCGATGTTAGTAGTTATTTTCGACTCTCTGGTTTAACATGGACAGGTCAAATGTCTCACTAACAGCCACCATCGCTCGTGTCCTCGATGTGGCGGCGGCTCTGCGATCTTACATTGACATGCTAATCTCTCGGAGCACACAAGCAACATCGCACAGATGCTGAAACTACTGCAGACTAAAACACACCGACTTCGCGAGAACCTTGCAAGCCTTGCACTCGACCACTTAATATCCCTACCCACAGATTCCAGAAGACGCAGAATTCCAGCGGGAGAATACCAACCACGAAATGTGAGGGAATTCAAAGCGTTTGAGAAAAACCAGCGCACTTACCGTTTGTTTCAGCAGCTCCTCCTTCGTTGGTACTTTCTTCTCTTTTTTGGCAGGTTTCTCTTGTATGGGGGGAGGGGCAGATTTGAGGCCGAGGGTAGGTGGCTGCACACAAGCACAAACATATTACATTGACACTATCCATCTTATTGCTGGGGGGGGGGGCATGGTTACACACCACCTGTGAACTGGCACTTTTATCAAGGCAAGAGTTTGCAGATAATGCAGAGTTGTGAAACCCCCCAAACACAATGGGGCTGAGGTAACCAGAGATGCTAGTAGTAAAGAAAGTGGGGCTAGGTACACGTGAAGCTTTGAAGTTCAAAACCCACGAGTGTGTCTTTCGGCTTGTGCAGAGAGAGAGAGAAGCCCGGTGACTAACGCGATTCCCGACCACGGCTAAAACGGTCCTGGGCCTCCCCCAAAAGGTCTACCCAGTCTCTAAAGATTATCTGGTACAAACCATCAACACTAGGAGACAATGGTGGTTGCATATGGTGCTGGCCACACAACTACTCTTGCGTATCATGCCAGCCTTAAAACAGGTGCCGTGAGCAGAACTTGCCCAAGCAGCCCGTAGGGCTACACCAGTAGGGGGCAGGGAGGTGAATCTTTTGTCTCTGTGCAAGGCGAGGGTGCATGTGTGTGTGCGCATATGAGTGCACACATACCGGGCCAAGCGGGGGAGTAAGTGTGCGCGGTGGCTGTGTGCTGGGTGGCATCATGGTTGGAATCTGCGCTTGCAGCTTGGATCCCTGGCCGCGTAGCAGTGAGAAGGACTGCGCCGGTCTTAGGCTGATCTGCGAGAGCCAAGCAATCACCAAGACACTCAACAACGCACTCCTGCTAGAACCAACGCTTCCTCACGTTGGCGCTCCAGCCACGACACGAAAGCTTCAAATCTAGAATCACAACACGACAGCGGGACAATATTTATATTGCAAATTGCGCATTTGTACAGGTGAGAAGTCTGGGGGAGTAAAGTAATTTTACAAGCAACTGCCAAGTCTAAAAATTGAGAGCGATTGCAAGCACTTGTCAGAGGGACCAACCCACCTCATCTGCATTGACAGGGCCCTTCTTGAATCCTTGCCCTCCAGGCCCCACTCCTCCAGGGGGCCCGAAAAAGCCAGCTCCCATTGGACCTGCCAGGAAGCCCTGCTGCTGCTGCAGAGCACCCTGTGAAACGCACAGTAAGAGGCGGTATCAGACACGCGGTCAGTATTGTGCTTTATGGTAGGTCGCAAAATATGAAATGTTAAAAAATGTTTTTTAAGAATGCAAATATTAATGAAATTAGAACACTTGGCCATCTAATTTAATGAGGATTTGTGGATGTTACATTTATTAAGGAGTCATTCAAGTTGCATGACGTAACTCTACATTTGTATAATGCCCAGTTTTCACAAGTAGGTGTGGGAAACCACAAGCAGGAAGGCAGGCAGAACTGGTTCCAACAATTGCCCAAGATTTGTGGTCCTATATTCGGGATGTTTGTCCAACTCCATTAACTTGAATGCGACGAATCAGAGAAATTTCACTGCTGAACGTTTGCGATTTTCCTCACAGCAGTATTCAACAGAGAAGAGATATACAATGGAGAGAACATGTTGTCAGGCGCATGTGTTTATGCTGCTAGCAAGCTCACCTGGTGTGCCCGTGAGTATGCAAGCTTGCCCGGGTCCAGCCCGTACGCGGGCAGCACTCCTCCGGGACCCGTGAAACCGTTGTACATTGGGCCTGGCCGGTGGCGAGCAGACGGGGGCGAGAAGCGGCTTTGGATCACACCGGGACCCGTGCCCAGCTCACGGCCTGGGGAACACAAATGCACATCTCGTCAGCACACGTAAACAAAAAGATACCTCATACGTAAACACGTGTACAAAGTGAGCACCTAGAAAGGCCGGCATGGCACAAGAGTGTGGTGTAGCAACAGCACCAATGCCCAACTTTTTTTGTTTTGTACAAGTTTCAGAAGGGTGTTGATATTTAGAATAGTTTGCTACTATAAATTTCCACGTGATAAGCCACTTTGAGCTATAATTTGTGGCCAAGGTTGTTTCTGAAATGTAAGTTAATACATCGGTGGGTTTTACCTGGTAAGATAAATAATTTGGTAAATGTTGTATGTCTTTAAGTGATTTGTTTACATCTTTTGGCATCCTCTGGTCTAACACCGTTTTGAGACATGGCTCAAAAGAAAGCTGTCTCTGGTGTGGACCAATCAGTTTCAAGGACAATGAATATATTATCAGAGTGTGTTTTTGGTTTGCATTCTGACCACAAGCATTGTGGTTAATGCAGACATTATTCCTTGTAAAAGGTTTCAGTTTGGTGTTTTAACATCTTAACACCTGTTTTGTTGCCAGACAAAAGAGGAAAACCTATTCTCATTATTTATTTACCTTTTCTATAATTTGCACTCCTGTGTTTGTTTCCTTTGTTGTTGTCGTTACGTTCTTACTCGCCCCTACTGAACATACGTGAAAAATATCTTCATAGCTCATCGGATTCCTCCAGTATAAATATTCGGATTTCTCAATGAGCTACACTGCGAGTGTATGCGTGCCATGTTGCACATCAGACCGTCACGCCTCTCACCAGGCATCTGTCCAAACATCTCGGACAGCCCACCGAGTGGGTCCCGGGGGTCCCTCTCAAGCCCCTTCCGGCCCATGGCCGCCGCCCCCCATGGTGCAAATGGATCGTCCTGGAAGAACTCGGAACGGCCAATCCCATGCAGCTGGGACGGAATGAAAACTCCCAGGTCCTGCGAGCAAATGCACACGCACGCAGACGTTAAGAGCCACGCAACGCAAGCTCCAGCGCAAACACCACCAACACCTCTTTTTTGCACTTTTCTTCCCCCAACTGCACCATCAGGAACCAGGACAGACATCAAAAGTCCAGCCACTCTCAATTAACCAATGCTATACAGACCATGTTTGACCAATAAAAAATCAAATTTAGCGATTAAAAACAAAAGGCAATAGTTTCACTGAAGTGCTATGAAAAGCTGATTCCAAAACATCCCCTATTATAAATGTTTCCTTTTAAGGCCACAGTGCTATTGACAAATGTGTTGAGGTTTTTGATATTTGAACCTTATGGCAGTACCCCGGGGTACCATAGTACCCCGGCTCTCACAATAGTCGGCGATGCGGCAATAGACTCATCTCGACGAGCTGTACACGATGCACTATGGTACATACGAGCGTTCAGGGTTTCAGCAGAATTGTCCTCGCTGCGTTTCGACATCATGGAGTAGCACTGATTTCGGATTGGTACCCCAGTCGGAGTTAAGTACACCCCTGGAAAAAATAGTGTCCCAAAAATAAAAATTCAATTGCCTCGGCCATTTTGTATTATTTGGTACCCTGGGTAACGCCATAAGGATCATCTACCGTATGTTGCTCAGTGTAAGGGCAGGTGGGGGGGGGGGGGTTGCAGGACCAGTTATAATATAAGTTATGTTTGTCGTAGAATGGAATCAAACCCGGGTTCACAGCCCAGCCCGCGCTCACCACATCAATTTTCTTTTTACAATGGTACGACGGACACAATATCCACCAGGAACTCCTGCGACAAGCAGTGCACCACCCTGTGCTAAAGAACGGCTCTAGAGGTTGATGTCGTGCAACTACTTCCAAAAACCATTTCAATGGACTTGGGCACACTTGGGTAGAAGTACACACCTTGGATGTTGCCCTACGTTGGAATGTCAATCACTCACTGCTGATTTTTATTAGATAGTCGTTGATATTTGTATTTATTCATGGTTTATTTTTACTTCACTGCTTTTCTTCCATGCAACCCATGTAAACCCTACTTCCCCATATAACGTGCCTGCCGCTTTGGCAGACTCGCCATTGAAAAAGAGCGGCTTAGCTCAAAGGGCCTTTACCTAAAATAAATTAACACAGACCTGAATGACAAATTGAGATTAGATTTTTACTATTTATACCGTTATCTGTGCAGTCAATGATAAAAATCAAGACTTAAATTTTTATTAGCAGCAGCAGCGGACAACGGCATGTACCTTGATGGCGTCTTGTCTGATCTGTGAGATGGGTTTTGGTCCGTTGTCCGAAAACGCCTTCCTGGGCACCCACTTGTTGAGTCGCAACTCCACCGTGTCCTGCCACATCGGAAACCACCGAGATACTTTTCTATACAAGCACCTAACAGAGCAGCCCAAACCACAAGGTTATACAACTCTCCAAAAATAAATTAAAATTCTCAAAAAATTTGACTGCTCCAACAAAACAAGGGTGTTAAATAGTCATACACAAAACAGTGGACAATTGGGGAAAAAAGTGCATCTTATAATCTGGAGAATACAGTAATCATGTACATGTGAAACTTGAGTTTCAGGTGCAACCCATGTAGACTGCATGGATTTTAACACAGACCTCACCAGCACTGCCTCAGTAGTCCTAAGCAGGCAACACTGCATATTTTTATGAAAGACAGTTTTGCAGTGTCATAAAAAGCAATATCCGTTTAAATATTTACTTGGCTGAAACACAAATATTTAAACAACAGACTAGATGATGCATCTTGGTGGATAAGATAATTTAGTATAACTGCCCTCGGTAAACGTAAGATTTCTCACCTGTAGCAGGAATCGAATCCGTGCAGGCAGATCCTTATTGGCCATTAAGGACTGCATGCGTAAAAAGTACTGATCCATCAAGGACTGTAGGAAGGACGGCAACACACACGGGGGGGTTAAATGACTGCAATAACATTTTGCCATAAAGTTTTTGAGATAGATTTCCCTACACCGAATTCACAGCAGCTCACATACCGTTAAACTATTTTTACACCAATTATTTGTGTATCTTCAGCAAGAATAAAAGAATAATCCAATGTCTCTTGGAGGTACGGGACTTGCACTTTTTTCCTGTCGATGCTGGGATTTACTGGCGGCTGTCATGCCCCTTTCATGTGCACAGGCTGCTTATCCCTGCTTGTGACAACCTTCAATCGTTGTTTTATGGCTCATTGATTTATTTGTGCCTTCTGTCTTTTGCCCGTTTTTGCTCATTAACTTGACATGACCATTATACTCCTAGACAACCAGTACTTCAGATGTTCTGGTTAGCAACCCAGTGAAACACACAAGCTTCAAAAATACCCAGTCCCAGGGCTCAAACTCAGGAGGCTCAGATGCTTTAGCTCAGTATCCCAAGCAAGGATAACAGTGCTACCTCTCCCATGACACCTCAGCCAACAAAGGCTTAAATCAAGGCTGAAGAAGGCAGCAAACACTCACCCTGGCCTTGTCATGGTCCAGGCGGGGTCCCACCGTCCGCATTATCTGACAGAGGCACTCCAGGTCCTCCGCCATGTCCTTGAGGGCCACTCTTTTTTTCTTTTCCAGCAACTGCACAACACCAAGGGACCATTCATGGGCAGGTTTGAATACAGACATGCGAGAACGTTCCAAGCTCCATGTTACGATTTGGTAAATCCACTAAATCATCGTTTGCAACCAAATTCGAATGAATCACGACTTATCTTTATGCAATAAAGACTTGCGATGGAATGGGGAAAAAACAATGATGTGAAAGTGCAGAAACATGAAAGTGTAAAAACATGAAACAAGATGGATGCCAATCTATGAACAAAGCCTCCATTTTGTTAATCGTATGACTATGCACCATTTGTATGTTTGAACATCATGGTGGGACCTCGGCTCTCCCATAAACTGCATTGCGACAATTTTATGTCTGCTGAAGGCGAACGATATGACTACGGCATTCATCCTCGCTGCGCTTGGACGACATGACAACAGAATGATCCGCGCCAGGTGGGACGGAGTCGCCAAAAATAAATTCATTACGATCGGGAACCCGAGGTCCCGCCATAAGGTTAATTTGTTTAAACTTGATATAGTAAAACAGGTGTGACACTTTCAGCCTAGCAGCTGCACTACGTAATATCATTTGAGAAAACCACCTGTGAGAAAACCATCGTAGTTTAGTTTGAGAACTATGGTGGACCCTAATTGCCGCTTTTCCACTGGCAAATCCAAGAGTGAGGGGGGGGGGAGAGAGAACCCTCACAGTACAGATGAGGGTTGTGGAGACTCTCCTACACGCGTCTAAAGACTTGTTCATTACCCGTGACATCAACGACACAGCTAAGATTTTTGCAGGGGAAAGACAACCCTTGAGCCATACAGGACTGGCTCGGCAAAGTCCCGGCGTGGCTCAGTTGTGCCAGTGCAAAAGCCGCACGCGATTCGAAGGGCAGCGGACGACACCCATATAATCCTCTGCCCAGGTAATGGCACTCACGGTCTTAATGCAGCGGTGCAGAATGGACTCGTGAAGGAGGTCCAGCTTTCCAAGTTCCCCGATGAATTTGATGTTGCCCAGCATCTTGAGCTTAGCAATGGTTCGCTGCTCATCTTCCTCCGGGGACAGTGGCGAGTCACGATTGTCAAAGCCTGCAGCAGTGGGGAGGAGGGGGTAGTTACAGCCATATTGAGTACTGGCCACAGGTCCATCTCGATATGTAAAACACCCACTACATAGGAGAGCAAGAAGCTGATTCCTACAAATACTGACTCGCTCGTACATAGGCTCGTAAAAAACATTAAGCACACACTAAGCAAGCGAGAACTCTATTACTACATGCACCACTCACACAATATTCATAAGCAGACAATATATCTGTTATTTTAACCCTTTGGCCTACTGAGAGTATAATATCTCAAGCATCAATTAAAGCTGTGTTCCGTTGATGATATACTATGTGAAAACGAGTCCAGAGTTTGCGTGTACAAACAAATGCTTCCGAAATTATCCACTTGCAGAAGGCTGTCAAGCCTATGGGTTTTTTTTTATCAATTCTGTTACTCATAGGCTATCAATAAGTACATCACTACACACACCACATGCATACATAGGCTAGTAAGAAGTCCATTACTACATAAACCACTGAAACACAAGCTGAAAATCAGACTTTCTATACATGCAACATGCACTTGCAAGGCACCCATCTCGACACAGCACACCACTTGTCAAAGAGGGCACACCTTCATTTAAAAAGCTGGATTATAATGAGAACACACATGATGCAAGTTTTCATGGCACGCCCTAAGGAACCGGCCAAAAAGGGAGCAGCAGTACTCGCCTTCGAGTTTCTTGGTGCGGTTTTCGAACTCATCCTGAAGTTTAGCTATTAGTAGTCGGCGGAAAGACTGCAAAGAAAAGAAAAACACAGTAAAGCAGGTATCAGCACTCCAACTCAATCAGTAGAGTGCGTTTAGTATAGCCCATCAATAAGCATGGATTTAGTAAACCCAGTTGCTTGCATCTATTTGGTACATAAGAATAATTCGTTATTGATACGTACCCATCAGTTTCACGTATTTCATACAGCCCCCATGAACATCATGTACACCCCGCCCCCCCCCCATCATTATCATGCGATATCAGCATATTACAAATATTCCACAGTGGCGTGTATTGAACAGAGGTTGTGGGGCGACGTACTGAATTGTGTTTATGCCGTCCGGGTCCCTCCAAAGGAGGGCCGTCAAAGTTGGGGGCGTCCTCGGCAAGTCTCTGACATAGCTGGGAGTACAGCGAGCTGTACTTGGGCTCCTCAAGCGCCTTCTCAAAGATCTGCACACGCAAAGCCAGGGATGGACCACACACTGAACCGTTACCCGAGAAACATTCGTCAGTCTCTTTTGCCATTTAAGCGTTTGCTCACCGCACTTCATAGAATTCACCATGAAAGCGGTGGGCTTGATTGATGATCCAACACTCACCGATTTCACTCACTGATTTTACTCTAACCACACGCTCACCACACGCCCATCACACCTCATTATCACTGGACTACAGCTACGACCATGGCTGGTCCCGGTGAACGTCACGCGTCAATTTCTCCACCCATAAAATCTCATCATTACCGTGTTCAAACATCATGCAATCGCCTCACTTTTTTTTCTGCTTATTCCCTCGCACTGCTCCACTTTGTAATGTCTTCCCATCATCTCTTTAACAGGGCTATTATGTTGTGTCCCACAACGTGATGCATCAGGCCCGCACATTGCCTCGATAAAAAATATAGTATACAAACAGAGCTATTGTGTTAGCCATTTGGCATTCTGGGTCTGTGATCAGCACACATGTAAAATGAGAAAAAAAAGCTACTCACCAGGAGGATGATACCTTTGAGAATTAGCTTGGAGTCTATGCCCACATTGAGGAGCTCAAGACATAGCTTGTCAAACTTTTCTGGAGTTAGCTTGTTCAAAATTCTGTGGATGGCAAACGAGAAAACCAAAGTCACAAAACAGAACAAAAATGCATGTCATCAAAAGATAAGCAGGTCTATTAGGGAGTGTAAAATAACCACGTGTACACAATTATCACCAGAGTATGCATATAAAAAACCACATGTTCTATATTTGTTAAAAATAAATGTGATCATCATGTACATTTAAAATCAACATTTACAAAAGACCCAAGACCATCAACTTGAGTTAAGGAACAAAACATATTTAAGTAAACCAGAAAAATTATGCCTTCTTGTGATTTCACAACAGTTACATTAAACCCCATTAATATATCCTTCTTAAAGCTTGAGTTGCTCTCTGCATTGCATCAGGCTCCAGGGGTGACAGTTGCATACAACTTTAATGCAAACATTCCAACAGATCCCAGTAAAATCTGTTAACTAAATTGGAGATTTTCACTCATGGTGATTTATGCAACTCGTCACAATTTTCAAGTTGGGCAACCGCCAATATTTACCCTCGGACTTTGCGGAAAATGGCCTCATTTCTGTCGGGGGTTGCAGAGGTGTTGACTTCTCGTTTAGTGCTTCTGGAAGGGACCCATCGCTGGATGCTGGTCCCTGGGCTCCCCAGGAACTCGCTGCAAAATACAAAAAACAGGTGCGGTCGTGTTAACAGTGGCGCGAGGGGGGGTAAGGTGCTGGGGGCTCTTGGAAAAAAATGTTCGCACTCAAGAACCACCGCTCTGTGTTGGTGACATCGCCGTGGAATTTGAGCCACATTGTGCCGGGGGATATAAGGTGAACTTTAAGAGCGAGCACGAGTGGCGAAAAATCAACGGTCACAATAAGCGTGCCTGTTCTAAAATAGCATGTGTAAATAAACACAAATAGCTAAAGAGCAAGATGCTCTCCCCCTCCCCGTTGCCTACACAGACTGCTGGACAGTGTTGCGTTAAGGAGCACTTATTTAGGCCGAAATGGCAAACCGAGATAGTGTGGCCAGCACCACATGGCTGCCTTCGTCTCTCCATTGGTGATGTTTATACACAGCAAGAGGTAGTACCTCGGAAACAATTACACTTACTTACACCCAACAGCTCCATGTGCTAGGCAGGGTTTACTCAGGAGGCCCTGTGGAGTAGTGAAAGCTTGCTGGCAGGATGTCAGAGGACAGACCCATGCGGTATGGGTTTACATAATGGTGTGACTGGCAGTTTCCCATTCTGTACTACTCACCGAGCAAATGAGCAGTGTTAGGTACAACATGTAAGCGTTATACTATTAGCCAGAAGAGGTTGTATGGCAAAAACTGAAACTTAAAAAATAATATGAATCGTCAAGCTGAGACTGCACCTCTGATTTGCAGTGGCCTACATATGGTGTGAAAGACGTTCACAATACATACAGTTCACATGAACACATCTCAAACGAACGATTTTGAAAAAACTGACTTCACAATTCCATCATGGGCATCGTCAGAAACGTCGGCCTATTGGCGCCAACCGGTTCAGTTTATGTGGTGCGCACCGGCGGGGGGAGGGAGGGGTTGGCAACCACGCTCATGTATGGAGTAGACCCAAGGTGCCAAAGAGCAAATTTTCCCAAATGCGTCAGAATGTGGCAATTAAGTCAGTTCCACGAAATGAAAATGTGGTGTAAACTATAAACTGTATCATACCGATCAACACGCTCATATACCATGCCCTGCCGATCACCGACCCAATGCAAATTTGGCTTCTGAACTATTTTCCAGAGCAGAGGCATTTTTCATGTTATTAATATTCATAAGGCCTGCCGATAAACTTAATACACGGTTGCCAAATAGGGGTTTAATTAACCCATCAATGTAGATTCCTAAATGTATGACCAATGCACCGAATCACCTGCGTAAGAATACGCCTTTTGATTTATGTTTTATAGAGTGGCTTCACATATCGCCGCAGCGGATGCTACTTTATACTAAACATTGAATATTACACAATGCATTTTAGTAGGTTTTTTTTCCCTCTCCGAAACGTATAATTATGGCTAGAGTACACCAAAGAGAAAATTATGAACTTGCTCTCAATCCAATAACTTTTTTTCCTGCGTTGTTTCCTAGTGTATTATTTCAATAAATTATGTCAATAGCTGCGAGGTGGCTCTTTACAAAAACACTCGTGTACACAATAGTAATACCAAGCCAGATTAAGTGAATTATTAAACTTCAAAACCAACGGCGCAGTGAAGTTGGCCAGGAGATGGCAGGACAGCAAATTTGGTTGGTGAATCCACCTATGCAGTGTGTAAACCCCTTTGTAAATGTGGGTTTCCTCTCCAAAACACACCGGTGTGCTGTTTTGTTTTCGTGACAAACCTTACTAATTGGCTGTCGGGTGGTGTCGGGTTGAATGACACATTTATATTTACGTGATATAACCTAAAAAAAACCCTCGTATGTAAACCCCCTTTGTATGCGTGGTGGATTCTCTGGGTACTCTGGTTTGAACCCACGCAAAAAACTCATAGACTATTGAATACGTTTAATTAATATACTACAAAGCATACTCAAACAATCCAGTGGCGAACAGAAGAAACTCGCCGAGTCAAGCAAACGAAAATAAATCTACCACTAGCGGTTACTCTGCCTGCTGCTTGCAAAGAGCTACCCCCTAACCACCCTTCACCTACAAATGAGTACGAATATTTTGAGGTTGTATTGCATCTTCCAAAGATGAAGTAGGTGGTGGTGGTTAGGGCTAAAGTGCTCATCTATTGCCGGCAGTAGCGAGACATTGGGTGGACGCACCCCTACCTCCTCCCCCACCCGCTGAAGATCTGCACACGCACGGCCCCCCGCGCGTGATCACCTGCCCCCACCAAATTGGACAGCCCAGAGATTTCATAGAGCTGTGGTCGGACTGCGGCAATGCTGCCAGTGTTTTTAAAGTTTAGGTTTTTAACCGTTTCTCTGAAAGCCGAAAGTAGCGTCTCCTATTGAGCCCAGAGGAGAGCGACTCCGACGTAACCTAGACAGCATTTTAGTTTGAAGAAAACGTCTCTGAAATCAACCCAAAGGTGTCTGAACCCAGATGGGAGGAGTCTTTCTGGGTTCACGAGGAGAGAACACCTACTCAAGGCGAAGAGTTTGTACTAAACCCAGAAGTCTCGACAGAACCCACAGGGGAAGAATGTTTCTACTTGACCCAGATATGGGGTTCCCCCCCCCAGCTCAAATGTAGACTACTTTTATACCAAGCGTTTGTCTTAGCAAACATCAATTTATGTGCTACTAGGATAACTCTTTCTCAGTGATCTCTCCTCAATGACTCTCCAGCATTTCACAAAACCCAGTAAAAAACCCCTCCAATCGACTCAAGCAGGAGGATACACAGAACCCACTTACTGATCCCACGAGGAACACAGCCCTGACTGAGCCCGAGGGAGACACCGCCATGCTGCTATAAAGCCAGCTGGCTCCCATTGTGCAGCCACTGGACACAAATTTCAAAGCTGTGTATGTAGTGAACGTGACCACAGCAACACTAAACACAGCGGTGTCGTCCTGACACCCTATATAGCAGCAGTTACTCAAGCATGTTGACAGCACGAACTCGTAAACTTTAAATTCCTTTCATTTCGATCGCCCTGCCATTATGAGTGCACTAAATCTCACACCGTCAATTAACAATGCATGCAAGTAACAGCTACCCAAGGCTTTAAAACGGTCAACGTATGCGATGCAATGGTATAAACACTCATTGTTTAAGCAGGTCGAGTGAGTCTATTACAAGTACATGGTATTCCTCCAATATTTTTACAACGCATGAGAATTGCTTAACTTTTTAATCGTTACATCCTATTCGTGAATATTCTTTAAATGCTTCGCCGTTTAATTTTGCAGTGGTTGTGTTGGATCATTATATATTATTTAGTCATTTCATACACTATCTAACTATTGTTTGGAATGTCGAGTGTTAAGTTTTGTGTACTAGACTATCACTAAATACATTTTTGCCCGATTGTATTTTTCTACCCCACCTGCCTCTTCTGAGCAAGACTGTTTCGTCCTAATGGACGTTCAACTACCTCAAGTTGTATCAATTGAATGAATGAAGATCCATAGCCTTTTTAAAAAGGACATAGGTCATTTGTAATAGGACAAATAATCTTGCAATTGGGAAAGAACTTGAAATTGGGCGATGGATACAGGCACAGAAGGGTATTCTTATACAAATGACATCACAGTTTGCAGCAGATAAGGTCGGCCAACGCCTTTTAAATTACCGTGCAGCTACAGGAAACGGTGGTGCCATCGCTCGTTTGCCGCTTGTTGCAGAGGTTCGCGGTTCGAGCCCAGCGGCCGCCCCGGTTAATACTGCGGGTCTATTAACCAAAAATACATGCTGTCTGCTTCACAGTGGATGTTAAAAAGTTCCCGTGACGTTCGCTCTAAAGAAGTTGGCTACACGATGTACCGGTGTCATGGTTCAAGTTTCGAATAATTGCTTAACCCAATAAAATCAGAGAGCAACATTTCCCCCGTACTGCCAGATTCTATTCGTCATCGATCCAGAGTGCCTTCACGATAGCTTTTCGCTATAAGAATGGCGCAAAATAATAGTGCGTGTTAAATTATTGTTATTATTAAAATGGCTCTGGTCAGCCCGCAAGGTCATGAGTTAAAATCCTGGCCAGGGTAGACTCGGCATGACTTCATACCTCAGGGGTAGTTTAAAATGAGTACTGGTGTGGTGGTACGATTACGTGGTGATAATTGGTTATAGACAAAAAAAACACACAAACAATACAACGTACACAAGAAAAAAAAATCAAAATTGCTTAATAATTGCATTGTAACAGTGCTTGTCCAACCATGCATGCAATAACAATTATATACAAATCTATGTACTGCTGTCAATTTAATAGACCATAGATTCTAAATGCAAAGGGGAAAAAAATATATTGATTCACGAGTCAAATCATGACCACAAATCGCAACCATTTGTTAAATTGTGGAACAAATGAATAATTACATTTCTCGTCAGCCTCATGTAAAAATGACCAATTCTAAAAGCATCAGTCGCTTAATAAAGCAATAAAAAAAGGCCAGTCAATTAACTTTCACCAGGTTTAAAGATATCGATAAAGAGCTTAATTTTCAGAATTTATGCCTAGGGTGTTACGATATGTTTAACAAGGCTTTCAAACTCATTATAAAAACATTAAGACCTCAAAGTAAGGCCCTAGCATGTTATAGTGGCATTTTAACCGGATAACCGAATTTCCATTGCTTTGAAACGTATTGCAGTGGGGCTTCCAAGTGACGTTAATGTTGCGTCATTACAATGCACTGAACGTATATCTTTAGCGTGCGCTTAATTACAAACAAAACTTAAATTTGCTGTTAGCCCAGGACACACAACCTAGGCGACTACTCACACACGACTGACTGCAGGAGCTCCTTATTGTTTTGGCAAACTTATTCATTTAAAGTTCATTCCGGGCAGGAAATGGAAAGACACTCACCTGAAACGAGAAGAACCCCCTTCTCTTATGGCACTCTCCACTTTGGCGGCTTGCGACAAATATTAAAAAGAAAAAAAATGTTAATAAACTTCTCCAAAGAGTGGGTGGCGGGGGGGAGGAACACGGTCTGCAAAAGAAGGGTGGGGTAGAAAGCAGGGAGATAAATTTTAAAATATATATTTAAACCACATACCACAGTTTGTGTATTCATCTCAACATCGCCAATCAAGCATGCCAAAGAGGCCGCGAGTTATGCAAAGACTTGCACTCGGCGACACAGCACTCAAAAGGCACCATTTAAAGGCAAAAACGATGTTGCCTTTTCATTTTTGGCCTTGATCACCGGAATTATACTTAGCTGATAATAATAATGGTAACAGTGCAGCCCTGCAGTTACTTGCTCACGTACTACTGGCAGGTCCTCCCAATTGAAGGAGCTTTAAAGTCACTCTAGAAGGTATTCGGCCTACTCCTCCACTAGCCAGATGTCTTTGAGAATAACAACCTTTTTTTAGGCTAGAGCAGGGGTCGGCAACCTACGGCTCCGGAGCCGCATGCGGCTCTTTACGGGCTGCTTCTTGACGATGAGTACGTATGTACAGTATGTACTCAGATGCATTGCGGCTCTTGAAATACTGAATTTTGTACCGAATTGGAAAGAAATGGCTCTTCTTGTTATTTTGGTTGCCGACCCCTGGGCTAGAGGATAAGCGGAAGGTGGCAGTACGAGACAAACCAGAAGCCATTCCCTCTTACATCCATGTACCTCAGGGCTTGTATTACATTGAGTGGACCTGTATGGATGTGGCAAACCAGGGTATTCAATTCTAGCTCTGAATAACCATAAAGGCCATGCTGCTCTCCGCCAATGTCATGACAATCACCTCCATTAATCCTTTTGTCCGCATCGCATTTAGTACGAGCAATTTCAGCAAAGGGAGTGTGGACAGGACCAGTGACAAAAGCTCTGTCCATAAAAGAGTATAAAACGGCACGGTCGCTATTTGCCAGTTGGTGGTTGTTGTGGCTTTGCACCGCTGCCTTGGGGTAACATTGCGTGCATCGGGAGCTATAATCGGTGGAGCCATAATCGCGGGTGGAAAATCTCCCAGCTCAGGCCGAGTAATTAGGGCTTTAATCGCAGAGGCTGAATGGAATGCATTTCTGAGAAGATCCATCTTGCCAGCAGTACAAGACGAATATAAAATACGTTTCACACAATATTTTCATCTTTTAAGTTTTACGAGTCAAATGCATTAAGGATATTATTTCCATTGTTCCGTAGATTTCATCAACACCTATCTTGACACCTAACAGTTGTCGTCACTGGTCATAATGGTTCAGATGAGAGATATGCATTTATTTTCTGTATCACGATGCCCAGTAGCCAGCATGAAACGGCATTAAAGTTGTAATAAAAGTGAAAATGTTTCTTGATTTCAAAGTTAGCAGAAATGAAGACGCAGACAACGTTTTGAATCTCAGTATGGTGGTAGTTGAACGCAGTATGAATAAGGAACAAACAGTTAAGTCAATTTACAAAATGACTGGATGACTCAAGAGCTAACTCGATAGAGGAGCAGGAAGCACCTCCTGGGTTGGCGGATTTGAAAGCTACAAGGGGCAATCGTTTTAAATGAAACCACGTTCTCAAGGGGGGGTCGATGGTCTCGGTATAAAATATTCCCCCCCTTTATTTGGCCTAATCGAACTCTTACGGTCTTGAAACGAAGAGTTCAACCTGATTACAGGAGTGCGAGAGCTGCCATTAAGAGTTTCAAATTCCCGTGCGCATGCCGAGGCTTCTACAGAACTTGAAAATAACCGGTCGCGTTAAGGAAGTCTGAAAGCTCGTATCAGATAACTCGAGATAGCCTGGACATATTTTTTTTCAAGAAGATTTATTTTCCATCTATTCTTTCCTTTAACAGTCACAACACAAGAGCCTTCCCTGAAAAAGTATAAAGGAGCACCACCTTCTGCATGAAATAAATCAATGGGTGTAGTAGTGGCAATAGCCACACAAAACTATAACCAGTATGCTTGCCAAAAAATAAGTGCATATAACGTACACGCATTGTTTTGCTTATTTATAAATATTTTTGTCCAACAGTGTTTATATAGCTCAAATCGACATGGGGAAACAAAAAAGCAAGGCTGATGGAATTAGTCCCGACTAGAATAGATTTTATCCAGATTAGGGAGACATGCTCTTACAGGTCGTAAATGTAGAAAACCGTACACGGTATTTAATTCTTTATCAATAGCGCTTTGTGTGCTGAGAAACTACACTGTCAACCACAACACTCTTGAGAAAGAGCAGCCTCAATCAATACTGTAGAACAATCTTTATGCATGCAATAACCTAGGGGGCCATGAACTCGGTGAATCTTAAGACAGATGGTGGTGGTTTCACTGGTTGATACACGTTAATGAGTACTGATAAACACGGTGATTAAAGCACATTTTTTGAGTGCTTATTACGAGTAATTGGCAATTGAGCAGTCAACCAAATTCTCCAACTGAAAATTGCTCCGGATTTAAACCCACGATTCTTAGCAGTGCCAGGCCAACATTACTATAATCCTCCCCCCCAGTTCACCACTTCCGACGTTTCAAGGTCCATTAAGCTTTTCGCACAGCCTTTTGTCAGTGGCAAAGTGCCATCTTACGACTGTCAAAATATGGCAAGACACAAAGCGCTGCCAATTTTTGCTTCCGGAACAGTGTCCTCCTTTCTAGATTTGAAGCTTTCGTGACTGCAAGGATTCATATTTAGGTTTTTTCGGTAAAGTCACGTAGGTAAAAAAATTTAAATTAATAAAAAATAAAATAAAAATCACGTTTCGGAGGCAACACCAGCTTCCGTCGGAAGATGGAAGCTTGTGTTGCCCCCGGAAACGTCGTGATTTTGTTTTATTTTACTTTTATTAATTTTATTTTTTTACCTACGTGACTTTACCGGAAAAAACCTAAGAATATAGTGTCCTCCTTCACAGATGTTAGCCTGGCCATGGGGGCAATTTTTCAAGGCGCAGCTATTACAGCATTACAAGTGCGGCTACGCAACACACCCACACAAACCAATGCGCCAGGGGAATTCTCAAACGCACCCCCCCCCCCCCCCCATTAGACGGCACAGGCCGAAATCTTTTCGGATCTCCCCCTCCCCTTGCCGTCCTAGTCTCTTCATTAGCACGCAGGGCAATGCTCGGGAGACGGACATGTTGTTTTTCCTGTTCTTCACTTGCGCAGCAAAAAACGCGCCGGGGACAGATTCGATTGGCAGAGTCGATTTGGGCACTCCATCTTGTCAGAGTTGCTTGCTGTAGAGGTTAAGAGACTCCTGCGTAATGGTTTAGTGATCAAATGCAGTCTACAAAGGTGAATGAAATCGGATTATTGTAATGGTGCCAGTTTACAGGACAAAGTCACCTAAATTACATTAAATAAACACTTTAATCCCTTCCCTCGGCTGAATCTTTTTACATTTTTGGCAGCACCACCACCGATTAAAGTAATGGGGATCCACAGGCACAGCTGAGTCATGCCTAACATCCAACTGTCAGAAGGTATTTATGTCAGTCAATTAAAAATAACTAGTTATCATTTGCTGAACCACTTCCGCTTTAATCCACCAAGTGAAAGATCAAACATTTTAATGCTGGATACCCCCCCCCCCTCCTAAACTGGCCAAGTGGATCAGGGGTAGAAGTAAGCGTTTCAAATTGGAAGGTTGAGAGTTAAAATCTGGCTGGGTGTTGACACTGCACCACCTCAAAATGCTCATTTGAGCCGGAAATCACCGACCTGAAGTCGTCCTCAGTCCTCTCGCTGGGATCAGGTCGCACACAGCGTTCACACGCGTGATCTTGGTAGAAGGATGCCTTTCATAACAAGTAAATATGTCCCCCTTCCAGTGATCAGGTAGCCACCAATCGATGAGCATTATTTTTTAAGCTTATAAAGCACGACTATCACATGATCATTGGCTATGCTGGATTTTTTTTAACCATTGCTATATATAAAATATTAGCATCAAGTAAACAGATTCATGACAAAACATCTTGAGCCACCATTTTAATATTAGTCTGAACTGTGAACGCTGTCGGGTTAAAACAAACCTAACATTCACAAGTGACGCTTTGGCACTCATAAAAAATAATTGCCGTGAGATAACAAAAATAGCACGTCATGAAAACAATATACATGCCACGCCAAAAAGGTAACTATTTTGTAAATGTTAAGGCGGATTATAATTAAAAGGAAGGTGCTCGTCTCACAGGTGCTTCCAACAGAGTGCAGCATGGCATGACTAAGCCCACAAGGCATTCACAAGACAGCAACACTCGCTACCGACTCAACCACCATCTCTATTTACCAAAAACCCGATAAAATATCGTGTTGCCACGATTAGTGGGCCTCCAAGCCTGGCTGCTCACCAGAGACCTTAACCACTGCTTTGGGCGCAAAAGGAATGTGGCCTTATGTGCTGGTTTTCCATGACTATTACAAATCATGCCCGAGCAAAGGTGTTTTTAAATGAAACCGTTTTGTTATTTCATCAGGTAAGGGCCAATGGGCTATACAGCTTTTTTCGTAAGCGATCGTGGGCTGCCAAAAGTGATAGTTCAACCTAGTGGTTTATCATGTGGAAATTTATAGCAGCCAAATAGTCTAAAACGTGTTTCTAAATGTAGAGGAAAAACTGGAGATTTCGGGAGAAAAATCCACACGACCACGGAGACATGCAAACTCCAAATATACAGGCGTCAAGGTAGGGATCGAATCCACGACCTCCTGTATACCAGGCGAGGCAGTTAAGCGACACAACTTGGTGTATTAAAAATACTTTCAATGTAAATTTCAAAGATCTAGTGGTCGAAAATATTTGAAACGCCGACCAGATAATGTAGCACATGGACTTCCATACCAACCGACCAAGCAAAAAACAATGGGAAACCATTTACAACTGCCACTATCAAAGCTGAACAATGTCGTGGGCTCAAGAATGGCTTTGTGTTACTGTGGCAGGATGCGAGAAGACAAAGAATGGGTTTGCGTCAAAGAAACGGGTTCGATTCCCGCTCACGGCCAACACCAGTGACAATCATCTGAACAGGTCATGGGCCTCCCCTAAGATTTGACTCCGCCTATAGGCGATATGTAAACATCGACATTAGGGAGACAGACGGCCACGCGAGGTGTTGGCCACCCAACCACGTGTGTGCCGTGCCAGCCTTGATAGGTGCTTTCTAGAAGAACTTGCCCTAAGTCTGTTAAGGCTATACTGGATTATTTGTCTGATGGGAGGGTATGACTGGGTGGGGTTTTTTTTGGCCACTGTTGCTGCCTGCCCCAATGTTTCCCTCCCACCCCGACATGCAAATTCATAGGCACAGGGCGGGGGGGGGGGGGAAGTGGCCTGGTTGCACTATTGTACCGAGCTTGGTACTGAAATAGTGTTAATTTATTAACTAATACACGTGTCAAGATGTTTAAAATGGTCCCATATAACAAATATTATTTATACAAATTATGTGAATTCCCCCCACCCTCATTAGGACTAGGGAAACAAAAAGACGGCCAGTGCAAAGGATGGGGCACAAATTAGATGTGCAGCAGAGGGAGCAGAGTAGAGCACAGTTTCAAAACCCACCGCACAAGCGAGGTGATGACGTGGCCCGTACGTAGAAAAACAGTGCACACACGAGACGAGATACATTTTTAATAACCACTTGGGGGGGGGGGATGTTTCGTGTGTGCCTTCAGCAATGCATGTTTTATAATCCAATAAAGACGTGTGGAGAACGGCCATAGCAAACTAGATATTTAATGTAATTAGGTGAACAGGCAAATTAATAATTTATATTAATATGCCAACATTTAACAAACAGGAAACTGCGCCAGCGATTTCCCGGCTCGCGTTTGTCGGTGACGTCAAGCGAATTGACAAAGGGATTATCGCAGGGCAGACCACAGGGCAGATGCGTAGCGTCACGTTAGGAGGGGGGGGGGGTTATTTTGTGCCCGTGCCTCGTCTATAATAAACACGCAAAAAAAATTTGCGGCAGTGAAAACCAATTTAAAAAAAGGTTGAACTTTTTTCGCGCCGTACGTAGCCAAACGTGCTAATCGGAGATTCAATCGAGGATATCTTAGACATCAATTATCCCCAAAGGTTTTGCGGCTTGCAAATGATTTCGGCAAACTAGAGGCTCATTTGAAGCGAATTAAAATTTAATGTGAATTTAATAAAACCATTTAAGCGGTCTTGCCGTGCTTAATTTGTGTTTCGATTATGTATCTTCTAAAAAACATCTGGCCCCGTCTCGCACCCCCAGGTTAAGAACGACGACTGCTTTACGCATCCCCCCCATTGGCACTCTCGTTCAGAACTGCCGCGGCGGGAGATCGCATCGGACTGTCGACTTGGGGGATTGCAAGTCGTGTTGTTCGCCATTCATTCACAGCGGTGTGACAGCCGTTTCCGATAAAGTGATAAATATTTAAGTAAAACCACGTTTCCGTTCCCTTACAAATTATGCACGCAGACAAAACAATTGATACATTTGGTCACGCGGTCAGAGGCGCAAAACGGGCCTTGTATAAGAACTACGATTTTATACGTGCTACCGCTTTGTTTAATTCGCTAAAACTCGCGTCAAAAATTATACGACGTAAAAAGTTACGAAAACGTTTCCACCAATTTGAATCGATCACAATTTAAATTAATTATCCGAAGGCTAATCTCCCCGAAAGGGTAGTTTTGGCCTCAACGAGGTGATGTTTGTTAAGACTGTACCGAATTGGTTAGTGGTGCACAATTTGTCAGATGGGCCAATGTGCCCACATTTTTTGTATTTATGTTTCTAGAGGGGTGAGCGGCATGCGAAGTGCGTTCATCCGATTGTGTTATTTAAACATGGTGTCGAGAACGCAGCGTTTCGGGACTATTCCCTTTGTCCTATCCGACTTGTATCGCGACAAAGCACGATCTTGTTACTACTGGAGGGACCTGTGCCACGAATTGTATTTAAAACGACGAATTTGTTCGATGGATCCTGCACACAGCATCGTGCTTTCAAGCTACACACCATTGCAATCGGACCGTAACACCACGCGTTTCCTCAAAGGCGTCCACCCCCACTGGCCAGTGAAAGGCCCTTCCGCCAGCAATAAAGGCGAGCGTGTAATTTCAGGGCTGCGCTTTTTACATTTAACCACATTTTGCGAAAGCGTCGAGTATGTTCCACCGTGTGGGTGGGGTTGTAAAAGGCGGAAAAAATGGTTGCTTATTTGTGGTCGATCGATAGAAGTTAAATCAGTTTTTTTTTAAACGTGCATAGTACAATAAAAGTGGTGTAACATTAAACAAAACCGTGTCCGATTGTGCTCGATAAACAATACAATTGATATGGATTTTGATGAACGCATTTTGTAAACGCACGGCTGGATAGGGAACCTTTAAAGCCATGCGACTTCCTTCAAAGGGTCTTAAAAGTGACCTTACTTTACCACAATGGCCAGCGGAGGTTAGTAAAAAAAAATACGATTACGGTTGGGTATATTTTCCCATTTTTAATGTAGTATTGAGTCACGCTGTAAATTGCAAAACGAGGTATTTAATAATTTAGGTTTTAATGTCCGGCGTGGGTCTAAGCCACTTTCCTAAAATCTCCAACCGCGAGCCTGCGCTGGGCCTCCGGCCGGCGCACGCGAATCCAATTTTCCCGCCAACCACAACGTGGCGGCGGGGCCTCTGAACAAATAAAGAGACGTTGAAAAAAAACCACAAACGCCGAAGAGAACAGCTCAAATGGGGCCGATACGAGGGTACAATTCGCACAAAGGCGACGTCGTGGCGAACGCAACAGGGAAGCCGCGCCGCCATGTTGCCTGCAGCGCACAAAGACGCGGCGGAGACAAAGGAGGCGACGTCAAGCGGCCGTCTCCTCCTCCTCCCTCCCTTCCTCCGCCACAGCAAACGCTCCCTCACAACACAACGCCTGGGAGACATTCTCTCAACGTCACATTTATTTTTGTTGTTGCTGCTGCTTAAGCCGAGAGAGAAACGAAACGAAGTGACGGTGGTGGTAGCGGCGGCGGCGGGGGAAAACGTCGCCATTGCGGCTTCGTCTTTTGTGCGTCGCTCGCCGGGGTGGAGATGTGTGTGTGTGTGGGTCGGGGGTGTCGTCTCTCACCTTCCTCACAGCCCCGTCAGCTTCGCGAGCCTCGCGGGATCCGCGGACCCGACGTTTATTAAACACGAAGACGACAAATTAAAACGTTTTGTGGTTTTGGCGATCTAACTACAAACAGGGACGGGGAAAAAAAAATCCCCCACTTCTACACCCCCCTCCCCTCCCCTCCCCCAACTGTTGTTGAGTTCGTGTTGGATTCGCGTTCTCCGCGAGTCGAAACAACTTCCTCGCGCAGAGACGCCACAGCAAGCGTAGCACCACCACCAACGCCGCCGCCAAACCACCGCCACGGCTCGCTCGCTACGAATGCTGAACGACGGCCGGTACGTCACATTTCAGGATCGACGCGATGACGTCGATGGCCTGCGCGATGACGTCGGCACCGACGCGATGACGTCGTGACCTGCGCGATGACGTCAGGACTTGCGAGATGACGTCAAAACCGACGCGATGACGATCGGACCGACGCGATGACGTCAGCACTTGCGCCGCGACGTCCGTGATCGGCGCGATGACGTCAGAACCGAGGCGAAGGTCGAGGCCGACGCGATGACATCACGACTGGCGCGATGACATCACGATCGGTGCGTTAACGTCTGAACTAACGCGATGACGTCAATACCGGCGTCGACGCCGGAGCCGATAGGATGACGTCACGACCCGCCTTGCATCGAGCGGCGCGATGACGTCACTGGATGTCACCGCTGTGTCGTTAACGCGTGACGTCACACACATCGATCGGCGCCAGAGTGCTGAGTCCATCAATGGCTTTGCTCACGCTTTGATGTTTCCCATCACCGCCACCTTTGTGCTGTTCGCCTTTTGGCGTTGTTCTCCGGTCGACTGGCACCGGTGGTGAGACGAGGCCATACACAGGAGGCTGTCTCTCTGGTGTAGGCCAATCGGTTTCAAAGACAATGCCATAGGGGCCGTCCATAAATGACGTCACGCACCTAGGGGGGGGGGGGCGGTCAGACATTTGTGACGATGTGTGACGAGGGGGGGGGGGTGAGAAATGTGACGTCACATCAAAATGCGCAACTTTAAATAAATATAGACAACACGTTCTACTTAATTAAATAAATGTTTTCTCCTACAACATCAGAGTGCAGCGCCACATTAAATACGCACTACAATGACAATAGTTTAAAGCCATTTGAAGCATGTTTTATTTTTGTGGGGGGGAACTTTGTGACGTCATATTTTAGGGGGGGGGTCTGACTTTTTGTGACGCCGTGTGGCGAAGAGGGGGGGGGGGGGAAATCGTCCAAAATCGCGTGACGTCATTTATGGACGGCCCCATACCTGTCAACCTCTTATCAGTTCCCTTATTACAGACCACTTCAAGGCCTTAATGGTCAGCCCGTGCCCTCATAAATCTCAACGTTTACCCTACAAAGTCCCATCACAAGGAAGAAACACAAACAAATATCAGTTTCAATGCCGTAGGGACCTGAAACACTAAATTCCCATGTACAAGAATACGGGCAAACCTTTATGGGTTGACAGGTATGCAATGCATGCGTTAGTATCGACGTTTGCTTGCATTTTTAAATCCTTTATATTAAGTTCGCTTGCTTGCTTGCGTGCTTGCTTGCTTGCTTAGGACCGTGCACATCTTTCGGTCGTTTTCTAACCCACTTCCCGTGATCCAATCGAGCTGACATTTTCCACACAGACTCGTTGTGCGAGACAATTAATGTTCGTGAAATGTTTTTCCAAAATTTTACACTGTTTAGGGAAAACAAATTTAATATTTAATTACCAATTGTTTAATACTGGCAGACAATCATCTGACCCATAGGTGGCAGCCATCTCAAGCCAGAGGACGAGAGGACTCTAGCCGCCACGCATATAAAGGATTTAGAGTGAAAAACTTTGTTTTTACGGGTTATACTTATTACCACGATTCTGTGTGGTTAACGCAGAAATGAAGCCCTCCTAATGGGTGTCTCTGTCGTGTGAGCATCTTAACAACCTCCCGGTGTTATTGCCGGGAAGGCTCCATCATATTCTCGTTTCATCACGGCTCTACTGCAATGTGTAGATGAGAGGACATCTGGGTACCCCAGGCCGAACGAGAGAGTTGGGTTATAAACGACACTCGTAGTACTAATCACATTCCTGCATTTCCCATAAATATGCTAAATTCCTCTTGATATGCAAATTCCTTTGTCAAGGCCCGCCCAGCTTATATATATGCTCCAAGCTCGTGTGCTGTTTCATTCAGACTCTGTCGCCTCGACGGACCTGGTTTTCACTTGAGGACGGCTGCTTGCGTTGTGGCCGAAACGTCGTGAGAATAATTGTATTATGTTTTATTTTTATTATTTTATTACTTCCCTTCTACGTGACTTTACCGAAAGAACCAAGAAGACTCGAATCCCCGTTCAGATGAAAATAATTCCACTTTACTGGACTTAAATTTAGATTTAAAGCTTTCGTGACTGCAGGGATTCATATTCTTGGTTCTTTCGGTGTGCCTATGTTTGTTCTCTCTCTATGTATCTCTGTGATATCTGTCTGCTTATATGTCTGTCTATATGTTTCTGGTTCTGTGCTTTATCCCTCTCTCAAATGTAGCATTCTCAGGAAGAACGTAATCAACCAGGTAGGGTGTTGACTGTTATGTTATCCGACTCTCTGTTGTATTACATTCCATTTCTAAGTATACTAGATTTGTGTTTCAATTTCATTTATAGCTGATGATGATTGCTTGTGTTGCAATCGAAACGTCGTATGCTAGTATTTAATTTATTATTTTATCTTTATACGTGACTTTACCGAAAGAACCAAAGAGTACTTCCTGCAGTCACGAAAGCTCAACATTAAGATTTCTTTCGGTAAAGTCAACTACGTGACTTTGCTGGACTTGCCATACCTTGGCAAGCCAGGAAGGTGGCGCTCAATCTGAATGTTGTGGTGTTAAAAAATATGCATGGGGGGGGGGGAGAAGTGTTGTTATAAAATATATATTCAGCGCGCCGTTAGCTGACACGCTAGACACACTCCTCCACTGGACATCTGTTAAAAAAAGCTTTATAGCTCATCGGATTCCTCCAAATATAAATAAGGATTCTGATTCTGAATGGATTCGTGGTCTCATGACACGGAAGTCGAAAGCAGATTTGGTGTAAATTGTATCAATACAAAGGCGAAATATTTCTATTAAGTAACACTGTAAAATGCTTCAAAGGACGAACCTGAGGACGGCTGCTTGCGTTGTGGCCGAATCGTCGTGAGAATTATTTTATTATGTTTTATTTTTATTATTTTATTACTTCCCTTCTACCTGACTGTACCGAAAGAACCAAGAAAATGTTAGCAGAATCAGAATATTTATGCAAACTGGAGGAATCCGATGAGCTATGAAGCTATTTTGTACAGATGTTCAGTAGGGGCCGGTCAGAACGTTGCAACAATAAGACAGAAACACGATAGGAGTGCAAAGTATAGGAAAGGTAAAGAAATCGCTTGAATTACAAATAAAGTTAAAAAATGTACCTGAGCTATTATGTCCTTTTTCAGAAGCGACCTGGTCACAAATGAATGCTCAACAAAGTGGCTTCGCAAAATAATCTAATCAAAATTAATGTTTATAAATCTGGAGTAAAAAAACAGCGGACTAGGAGAAAAAATCCGCGCGATCACAAACTCCAAATATACAAATGATATACGAATAAAACTACACTTTTATTTTACCAGGTAAGGCCCACTGAGCGATTAGCTCCTTTTTCAGAAGCGACCTGGCCACAAATGATAACTCAACGAAGTTGCTTGTGTGTGAAAATGTATCGCAGCCAAATAATCTAAACGCACACTTGGGCGTCAGGGTCGGGATCGAACCCAGGCCCTGTACAATGAGGATCAGTCCCCCTCCTTAACCGCATTCCGTCCCTCTCTTAAAGCCTCAACCACTTCTCCATTGCCTCGCCCCTCCACTCCTTCCCGTCTCGCCTCTACCTCTAAGTACCCCTCTATCGCAGTTACTCATTCCTCAATGCTTGTATAGCACGCCCCTGCTGTCTAAATCATTCTATTTTGTCACCGTTTTTATATTATATTAAGCGCCTTTGGGTGAAGGCGCTCTCTAATTATAGAGTGAGATAAGACAAGAATGACTGCTACAACTTTCTTTTTTGGATAAAGACTTGGATAATTGAGATCATACACTTGCTGCATTCCATCACGAGAATCTATGATTCTTAAAATAACACATCCGTCAATAAGTGTGGCTTTAAAAATAAAACAGAATATGATCGGTGACGTTTCGGCCAATGACCCAACCCTTGCCGCCTCCGTGGTGCTTGTGTACCCCTGCCAACAACATCACCAAAATACAGGGCGGCCCAAAATTCAGGACACGTATGGTTATTTAATTTATTGTAACACTGGAATTAAATGTTGGTTTACCGTATTATTCAATTCTTTGGTTCTTTCGGTAAAGTCACGTATAAAGATAAAATAATAAATTAAATAATAGCATACGACGTTTCGATTGCAACACAAGCAATCATTATCAGGTATAATAAAATAGCAACATAAAATCTAACCAGAAAACTATAGACAGACATATAAGCAGACAGATATCACCAAGATACATAGAGAGAGAGCAACACAGGTACAGAGAGGGAGATCGTCTCTGTGGGGTGGCCTTAAATAGACAGAGGGGGGCGGAGGCAGAGAGAGGGAGGGGTTAGAGAAAAACTTTACATGTCAATGAGTACGAAGAGACGCGTAGTAAAGTACGCATGCTTGAACATTAGGAGAGAGGGAGAAAGAACACACTAAATTAAATAACCTAGCAAAATATCGAAATGTTATGTAATACGACACAGAGAGTCGGTCAACACACAATTAACGCATAGCCTGGTCGATATATTATATTTAATTATATATTCTTCTTCTTCCTGTGCGATCACCCCAAATCCGTCGTCTGCAAAATTCGACCAAGAACGTGCGGTGGGTGAGAGGCGTTCATCCATCAATGTATGAATGTTCAAAGATTACAAATGTAATTTCTTTAAAGTCTTAAATTAATTTCAAAAAAGAATGCATGCACAATGCATTCATGTTAATGCGAGCAATTCTGAAAAATTGTTAAAATAAACGTAATACACCTACGTGATTCGTTAAAGTAAATATCAACCGATGTGTCCTGACTTTTGGGCCACTGTTTTTTTTCCAAAGCGAGCATTTTTCCAAGCTGAAAAAGTTAATTGGCTTGTTCAGTAGTTTTAACGCATGAAAATGTAATTTAGTTTTGCGTCTTGAGGAGGCCTTCAACCAGCGGTGCATTTAACATGGCTGATAGAATATACGATAACCATTACCATTATTTAGCTCATTATTGTTATTATTAGGCTGATTATCGTTGCTAATTGAAGTATGTTTTAATTTCATAACAGCATTTGTGCATTAATAAACACCATAATTAAAGCTGTAAGCAATATGCAGACTTTCCATTACATTAGTTGTTTGCGAACCGTTCCTCGAATTCAATTATGGGAGGGCGGGTCCTAAACATATTTT
Source organism: Lethenteron reissneri (assembly GCF_015708825.2). NCBI lineage: Eukaryota > Metazoa > Chordata > Hyperoartia > Petromyzontiformes > Petromyzontidae > Lethenteron > Lethenteron reissneri. The sequence goes on along the minus strand of NC_083780.1, from coordinate 10,445,836 downwards.
TTCCAATTCATTTGATCACTCAACTAGTTCTTGTATCACTAATAGTATTTACCGTAAAACAAAATTAAAGTACTATTAATATCAGAAAATTACAAGAACAAAGAGTTGGTTTCCAACCCTCCCCAGAAAACAAATATGCTGTGCCACATATACCCGTGGGTGGTTTTTGGGGCTTCCCAAGCAAACACGTGGCGCCAAGTGTTGACGTGAAGTTTTCGTGACTGCAGGGATCCATACCCTTTGGTTCTTTCGGTAAAGTCACTTCAGCAAAAAATGTTCTTGCTGTGGTGTTCCCCACCTGATGACGATTGCTTGTGTTGCAATCGAAACGTCGTGATTTTATTTATTTTGATTTAAAGCTTTCGTGACTGCAGGGATTCATCTTCTTGGTTCTTTCGGTAAAGTCACGTAGAAGAGAAATAATAAAAAAATAAAAATAAAACATAATAAAATACAATTCTCACGACGTTTCGGTCACAACGCAAGCAGCCGTCCTCAGGTGAAGAACAGGTCTGTCGGAAATACAGGATTCAGACGCTGTCTTTCCAACAGCTCTGTTCTTCACCTGAGGACGGCTGCTTGCGTTGTGGCCGAAACGTCGTGAGAATCGTATTTTATTATGTTTTATTTTATCATTGTATTATTTCCCTTCTATGTGGCTTCACCGAAAGAACCAAGAAGATTAATTAATTTTATTTTATACCTACGTGACTTTACCGAAAGAACCAAAGAGCAAGTTTTGACGGTTAAGCCAGCTCAATGCGAGTGCGCGTTGTTCGCGAGGACCTCCGCGTTTGCCCTGTTCGGCGAAATACATTATGCTGGCAAACTATTTTTAACCGCCTTCCGTGTGTTTCCTGCTATCGTTGCGAAGGCGTTGAGAGTCATTTCCCAAGAAAACGTTACTGAAAGTGGCCAAGTTTGAGACCTGCACGTCAACAGAAATAATCGTTTCCGTAAGTCATTCTCGGTTGGGAGGCGTTGTAACGAGTATATCATCATCATCATCATCACTCATCTATCTACTGTTAGATGAAGGCCTCCCTAAGCTGTCACCGTATATTTCGATTTAAAGCTTTCGTGACTGCAGGGATTCATCTTCTTGGTTCTTTCGGTAAAGTCACGTAGAAGGGAAATAATAAAATAATAAAAATAAAACATAATAAAATAATTCTCACGACGTTTTGGCCACAACGCAAGCAGCCGTCCTCAGGTGAAGAACAGGTCTGTCGGAAAGACAGCGTCATTTAGACGCTGTCTTTCCGACAGACCTGTTCTTCATTCAGACGCTGTCTTTCCGACAGACCTGTTCTTCACCTGAGGACGGCTGCTTGCGTTGTGGCCGAAACGTCGTGAGAATTATTTTATTATGTTTTATTTTTATTATTTTATTATTTCCCTTCTACGTGACTTTACCGAAAGAACCAAGAAGACTGTCACCGTATTTTATGATATCGCGATGCAAACATTGGTCTATCTCACGCGAGCTTACTTCATCGCCCCATCTCCACGTTGGACAGCTTCGTCTCTCCTATAAAACTATTTTTTTTTATTCTACCAAGTAAGGCCCACTGAGCTGTGTAGATCTTTTTCACAAGCGACCTGGCTATCACAAATGATAGCTCAAAGAAGTGGCTTATCATCGTGTGGACATTTATAGCAGCCAAATAATACTCTTAACGCTGGTTGATTCTAAATGTGGAGGGAAAATCGGACGACCCAGAGAAAAATGCACGCGACCACGGGGGGAGAGAGAGACACGCAAACTCCAAATATACAGCAGCAGGCGTCAGGGTCGGGATCTAACTCACGACTTCCTGCGTACCAGGCGAGGTAGTTAACATCTCCTAGCCACCGTGATGAGGATGAGAGAGAGAGAGACACGCAAACTCCAAATATACAGCAGCAGGCGTCAGGGTCGGAATCGAACTCACGACTTCCTGCGTACCAGGCGAGGGAGTTAAGATATCCTAGCCACCGTGATGAGGATGAGAGAGAGAGACACGCAAACTCCAAATATACAGCAGCAGGCGTCAGGGTTGGGATCTAACTCACGACTTCCTGCGTACCAGGCGAGGGAGTTAACATCTCCTATCCACCGTAATGATGATGATGAGAGAGAGAGAGACACGCAAACTCCAAATATACAGCAGCAGGTGTCAGGGTCGGGATCGAACTCACGACTTCCTGCGTACCAGGCGAGGGAGTTAACATCTCCTATCCACCGTAATGATGATGATGAGAGAGAGAGAGACACGCAAACTCCAAATATACAGCAGCAGGCGTCAGGGACGGGATCGAACCCACGACCTCCAGGCGAGGGAGTTCACATATCGCCACTACGGTGACACCATCACAGTCATAGGTTTTACCCTTAGCGCAATTGGGGGGATGGGGGGTCAACTTCAAATGTTGACGACTCGGGTCGACCAGACTGGCTGTTCGCATCCGCACCGCGTTCACGACACTAGCTGTAGCCGTGACCGGTATTCGAACTCGAGTCGTCGGGTTCATACTTGCAGTGTGCTTAACCACTGCACCACCATGCCTTCGCTGAGTTTATAAACTACTAGCTTTACTCTATGAGATCTCTTTTACCAGTGGCAAAATGTAGTAGTAGGTTTTTACCCATTACGCCTTCTGGTGTCATTTGGTCCAACACCAATGGGGACTAGGCTCTAAAGAAAGCCGTCTCGGGTGTGGACCAATCAACTTCAAGGACAGTGCATATTATCATTGTCAGAGTTGCTTCTTTTTGTTTGCTTTTTTAACTACTTGTGTTGTGGTTATTGCAAACATGATGCCTTGAATAAAGGTGTTAGTTTTGTACCAGTTTAAAAGGGTAAAAACCTACTACTACTAGCTTTACTACCCGGCTTCGCCCGGGAGACTTGGATTTACCACGCCCGACCGCCTTTGTCTCCCCAGTGGCGATGTTCACACACCACGCCAGTTACTCGTTTGAGGTTGAGTCGACCTAGGGGAGGCCCAGGAGCGGTTAAAATAATCGTCACCGGTGGTGGCCGTGAGCGGGAATCGAACTCGGGTTCGACGGGTTCGTAGCGCGGCGCGCTACCCGCTACACTACAATGCGTGACGCTTCCACATGCGCGGGTCACGTGACAGATGTGACATCACAGCTCACTTGCCGTGCAAAAAATATATGCATTATTGAGCTCCCCCCCAAAAAAAAACACAACAGTGTATTTTAATCATTGTTGCATGGTGTACAGTCTGGAAAGTACCCACATGGCAAATGTCCAGTTTGTTGCATGTCGGGAAGTACGCTAAACATTTTGAACGGACACACATAATCACAGCTTTATCTTTTATATATATGGAGATACTGTACCGTCATGGAAAATAAGAATAGTTTTTACCCTTTCTGGCAATAAAACAGGAGGTGTTAAGATGTCTAAACACCAAATAATAGAAACCTTTTGCAAGGCATCAATTCTGCATTAACTGTGACCTGCTTGAGACCATACAGATTGACACTACGGGTGTGTTAACAGCAAAATACTTCACGACCATCTGCTTCGCAGTGAACGTTAAAGATCCTCCGGCGTCATTTGAAAAGAGTAGCCAACTGGGTTGAGCCGGCTCATCATGCTTACAGGGTTGATAAAATGAGTAACCCACTTTGTAGGGAAGCCAAAAGTGGATGTCCTTTGGATAGACTCGGTCCAGTCATAGGAACGTGTAAACAGGAGCTGGATACTTCCTCAATGCTCATTTGAGCTGGAAATCACTTTAACAATTACTAAGCTTCTTGGTTCTTTCGGTAAAGTCACGTAGAAGGGAAATAATAAAATAATACAAATTAAACATAATAAAATCATTCTCACGACGTTTGGGCCACAACGCAAGCAGCCGTCCTCAGGTGAAGACCAGGTCTGCAGTCACGAAAGCTTGAAATCGAAATTTAATTACTAAGCTTTAAGTCATATTTGTTCTCATTGAATCGTTGGGTATTTACAATAAATGTGTGAACTCCTCACATCTCATGTCAAAAGTATGCGACTCTAAATTCATCACGATAACGTTGACTTTTATTTTTTATACATTTAAGGTAATGTCAGAACAAACTGGTTTGCTCAAACACCAACGCAAACACATTCATTGTTACGCTTTTACGATATATATCTCTGTTCTATGAATTCACCATTCCTCGGTGTTTGCTATCTGCCGCGCTATCTTACGGAGTGATGCGTGTGACCTCACACCCACAAAGTTACTCACACGACGCCACTCTCAGTTTAAGTGATCTAAACTAAACTATATATTTTTTAAATTACCAGGAAAGGCCCATTGAGCTATAGGGCTCTTTTCAGAAGCGACCTGGCCACAAATAATAGCTCAACGAAGTGGCTTAGTATGTGGATTCCAAAGAACACAGGATGAGATGTTACTATCCTTTGTGCAAGCACTTCCAAGAGTTCATGAACAGTGAGTCTGGTGAAATTTGGGGAGCGCATCGTCAGTAGTGACCCTTTGGTTCCTAGGGTGTTTCGGCCTTTCATACTATACACCCTCCCCAAAGGCGGCCAGCGACAGGGTGATCAATCCTACGCTTGCGTCCCATTCCCAATTAGTCATAGGAGTTGCCTTGTTGTTGGTAGCCAAATACTCTAAACGCGTGTTGATACTAAATGTGGATGGAGAAACCGGAGAACCCGGAGAAAAATCCACACGATCACGGGGAGAGAGAGAGAGACACGCAAACTAAAAATATACAGCAGCAAGCGTCAGGGCTTATCATGTGGACATGTTTAGCAGTAGCCAAATATTCTAAACGCACGTTGTTGAGTCTAAATGTGGAGGGGGAAAACCAGAAGACACTGCAAGCTCCAAATACACAGCAGGCGTTAGGATCGGGATCAAACCCACAACCTCCTGTATACCAGACCAGGGAGATGACATCCGGTCTATTCTTCCATTACCTAAAACGTCGAACAGACTGATCTGGAGGGACACGACACGGTTAATAGATACATCAATGTGCATCCGTCACATCATCACGGCACCCATCCTAGCCGCACTCATCGGCTACGAGACGGGGAGGGGGGGGTGAAATTCGTTTTCTTGCCACCTGGTAACGTGGTTGTGTTTCCAACACTGAAAGCCGCTCCTGTCACACTGAAAAAGGCCCTTGCCCAGTGGGCGTAGTAACTTACATTGTCAGCTCAGGGGGTGGGGGGGGGGGAAATTGGTCAGGTGACCCCCCCCACCACCCCACCAATATTTGATTTGTACCTTCGCACGGTCGCGCACCACACACACACACACATCGTCACTGGCTTCGGGGAACTCGACTCCGCGATCCGCTGGTTCGGAGCGCTCACACGGCGAAGAGAGAGAAAGACGTCGCTCATTCGTCGGCTCGTCAAAACGGTACTGACGCGGATGTCGGTGGACGAGCGCGCAACCCCCCGTTTGAACAAAGCGTTGTGCCACCTTTGGTTGCCAATACCTTCCCACAATTCGCCTCCCCGTCCGCTAAAAAAACGAAAGAAAGGTTCGTTTTTTTTCTTCTTGGTTCTTTCGGTAAAGTCACGTAGAATGTAAATAATCAAATAATTAAAATAAAACATAATAAAATTTTGTATCTATTATGTTTAACTTTTATTATTTTATTATTTACATTCTAATAAAAAAATATTTTATTATGTTTTATTTTTATTATTTTATTATTTACATTCTACGTGACTTTACCGAAAGAACCAAGAAGATGAATCCCTGCAGTCACGAAAGCTTTAAATCGAAATTTAAAGGTTCGTTTTGTCGACCCTGGTTTACACTGTGCATGTGGTGGTGGTGGTGGTGACAACATACAACGTGTATACAGACAGCGTGATGCGCAATTGGCAGAAGTCAAACGCCGCCACCACCACCACCATCTCCTCTTCTTCTTGTTGTCCCATGCGTTTGTCCCAATCATGTGGAGACCGCGCATGAGTGCCGTCGTTAAATTAAAATAAAAACGTGGAACGCAATTTAAAGGCATTTTCGTGCAAAAAGAAAACAACGTGTAAAACCGCGCTTTAAACGAAGTTGTTGATCTTTCACAACAGTTTGTTGATAACAAATCTCACGGTGGCTGGCAAGGACGGGGAGCCAAACTCGCAGCTCGTGACGCTGATGCTCTCGCCTCGTGCCCGCCACTGCGGTCGCGCACCACGGGCACTGTCAGTCAATAATTTGAAGGGCTCATATTCTTAGGTTTTTTCGGTAAAGTCACGTAGGTAAAAATGTAAAATTAATAAAAGTAAAATAAAACAAATTAAAAAATTCACGACGTTTCGGAAGCAACACAAGCCTCCGTCTTCCAGGTGGAACCGTCACAGCCACGACAGCTGTATCAAGTAAAAGAGAGATCACAAGAAATACTACCCCGTATATATAATGGTTGAGGAGGGATGGGCCAGGAACGGCACACTTTCAACCATTATATATACGGGGTAGTATTTCTTGTGATCTCTCATTTACTTGATACAGCTGTCGTGGCCGCTTGTGTTGCTTCCGAAACGTCGTGAATTTTTTAATTTGTTTTATTTTACTTTTATTAATTAAAATTTTTTACCTACGTGATTTTACCGAAAAAACCTAAGAATATGAATCCTTGCAGTCACGAAAGCTTAAAATCTAGAATTTGAAGGGCTCAAGTCAGGAACAATTCGTCATTCAGAAGACACCTTTCGGAATGCCCTTCCCAGCCACGTCGGTGATACGGGCGCTGGCCTGCCGATGTGTTTTTTTTTAAGTCGGACTCACTTCTACTCCCAATACTCTTAGGTTTTTTCGGTAAGGTAAAAATTTATAATAACATTTTTTGAAATAAAAATAAAAATAAAAAAATAAATCACGACGTTTCGGAGGCAACACAAGTCTCCGTCATCAGGTGGGACCGTCACAGCTGAATTTACTGTATTAAGTGAGGAAAAAAATCCAAGAGACAAGCCCTTAAATACAAGTTAAGGGGGAGGGGAGGGGGGGGCTTGTCTGAATGTGGTAGCCAGGGGTATGGCCTTGATGGTCCTGGGGAGCGGGGCTAAAAGAGAACAATGGTGCACCTCGGCTCATGGTTGTGGCCGGTGTTAGCTGATATTCAGCATAAAAGTAAGCAATACTGGTAAACACTGGGGATGTCAACACTCGGTAAAGTAGAATAGTACCTGTCAGATAAGATGGTACAAATATGTGTAGTTAAATAATTCCATCTGTGAAGGATGTCATCCCTGACTTGCAATACCCTGGAGTCTATAAACTGAGTTGCAGCTGTGGTGATTGTTACAATGGGGAAACGAAACGTCATGTCTCTGATCGTGTCCGCGAGCACAAGTCAGATACATGGTTCAAATCTAGAATTCTACTCCAATGCTTTTGAAGAAAAAGACCGATGACTTTGATGCAATCTATTTAACGCCCTTCCACCCCCCACATCGGATTCTGTTGTCTTGTTATTGGATTGCACTTTTTAATAATTTATCCTTGCTTTGTATGGCGTGCTGACATTTTCAGCACGCACAGCAAGCACCTTGCAATGCGTCAGGGGTCGGGATTGAACCCAAATTCCTCCTGTGGTAACGGACGTGGGAGTCGGAGGGGCGCCACGGCCGCCAGATGTTCGCTGCCTCGCTCGGTTCTGGGGTCAATCCCTGACCTTGACGCCTGCTGTGTATTTGGAGTTGACGGGTCTCTCTCCTCGTGGTGGTGTTTTTTTTTCTTTCTCCGGTTCCTACGGGGTTTTCCCTCCGCATTTATATAATCAATGTGCGTTTAGAGAATTTGACTGCTATGAATGTCCACACGATGCATCAACTTGTTTGAGCTACTATATGTGGTCAGGTCGCTTCTGAGAAAGATCTGTATAGCTCAGTGGGGCTTTACCTTGTTAACAAGAAAAAGGAAAATATTTAAAACGTCTCACCAACGCGGAGCCCTAAACAACACATTGCTACCACTCCCCCCATAGGTGCTAGCAGCGACCGAACACCTCAGCTCTCAACTAAAAGGATACGGCATTTGAGGAAATGTGGCATCCCTTTCACAACAGCCGCCCCCCTCAGATGCTGCTTGGGAGAAAGAGACGGAAATAGGAGATAAGAAATATTTTAAAAACACTTTTTTTAAAACACGCTTTAATGAAATGTACCGTACTAGCAACGGAAGAACTCCACGACTCCAGGAAGTGGCCCCGAAGCTTGCCACAACGTAAGGGGCCGTGGACAATTACAGCCAACGTGAGTTGAGCGTGGACAATTAGACCCAAGCCGAAACATAACATATAAAAAAATTAACCCGTAAAAACTAAGTTTTTCACTATAAATCCTTTATATGCGTGGCGGCTAGAGTCCTCTCGTCCTCTGGCTTGAGATGGCTGCCACCTATGGGTCAGATTATTGCCTGCCACCATTAAGCAATTGGTAATTAAATATAAAATTTTTTCCTAAAAAGTGTAACATTTTGGAAAAAAAATTTCACGAAAATAAATTGTCACGCACAACGAGTCTGTGTGCAAAATGTCAGCTCGATTGGATCACGGGAAGTGGGTTAAAAAACGACCGAAAGATTTGCACGGTCGTAAGAGCGCAAGCAAGCAAGCAAGTGAACTTAATATAAAGGATTTAAAAAGAACGTTTTAAAATACATGTTTATTTTTTTAATGATAGAATATCATATTTTAGTAGTATGACATAAGTATACCAAGTTTGCAGTCGATACCACATTGGGAAGTGGGTTAAAATTGAGTTACTAGATTTGAGGATACAACAACAGACAGACAGAGTGAGTTTATAAAAAGCGTGTTATAATAAAAATGTGAATCGCCGTAAAAAAAAAACAGACTGCTTCCTTCCGATAGTGAGGAAGCCGTGCACTTTAAATCTCGACTGAAAACTTATCTCATGATAACCTGGTTGTTGTTGTTGTGTTTTAGTTCGTTGTCCTCCCCTCCCCCGCACCTACAATTAACGCGGTTGGCTACGTACGGTGCGAAAGAAGTTCAACGTACGTGTCCATATAAACTAGTGATTAGGAACGAAGTTACCCCCCACCCCCCATATTTTTTATTTTGTTCTCTCTGTATAGCCCCCCACCCCTTAGACTTAACCATAAAATGACCCCCACCCTCAAAGATCAAGAACCCCCGTATAGCCTTAACAGACTGTTGGGGCAAGTGCAGTTAGCGTGCACACATTGAAAGGTCTGCACGGCATACGAGGGTGCGGTTAGCCAGCACCACGCCTGACCGCCTTTGTCTCCCCAGTGGCAAAATGTTTACGCATCGCACCAGGCACTCATTTGAGGCCGAGCCGACCTAGAGGAGGCCCAGGAAACGGTTCAGACAATCGTCACCGGTGTTGGCGGCCGTGAGCGGGAATCGAACTCGAGTCGCCGGGTTCGCAGCGCGCCGACCGCCCCACGCAAACCCTGCAGAGGAAATCGCGACCCCAGAGGACCGATCCACGGAGCGTTCATCGCCGGGCATTCTTCCACTCGTTTGTAGATTTTAACGTGACAGGTCTGGCTTTTTTACCACGTCTCATGTCACACGACGTTGCTCAACGTCGTCTGTGCACCGTTTTCTACATTTGCCACAGATGCTACTGCTTGCAGCTATTTCCTCTGCGTGCTCCCCAAATCCCTTGTTTCCTCATTGCACGCGATTCGTACTGCCACTGGCAGATTCCTCGTTCGCATTGTAAACGAGAGCCCAGTCCTCGCTTTCTACAGCTGGCTCCCAATCCAGTTCCAGATGAACTTCAAGATGGCACTCACCATCTCAAGCATCTCACATGGACTCACCCCTGCTGACGTCTCCAATGTCATCTCCGTCTACTCCCTTCCACACTCTCCAACTCTACCCTCTCATCTCACTCTACTCCCCTCCACGCCCTCTCCACAATCGCATCTCACTCTACTCCCCTCTACGCACACTCCTACCTCTTTCTTCTCATCTCGTTCTACTCCCACACACTCTCCTATCTCTCACCTCTCACCTCTCAACTCACTCTTCTCCCCTCCACGCACTCTCCTATATCTCCCCTCTCATCTCGATCTACTCCCACACACTCCATCTCTCCCCTCTTATCTCACTCTACTCCCGTCCACGAACTCTCCAACATTTCCCCTCGCATCTCACTCTACTCCCCTACACGCACTCCCCTACCTCTCTCTTCTCATCTCACTCTACTCCCCTCCACGCACTCTCCTACCTCTCCCCTCTCATCTCACTCTACTCCCCTCCACGCATCTCTCTCTACTACTCCCTCCACGCACTCTCCACTCTCCCCTATCATCTTACTCTACTCCCCTCTACGCACACTCCTACCTCTCTCTTCTCATCTCGCTCTACTCCACGCACTCTCCTGCCTCTCCCCTCTCATCAGAGTTGTGTTTGTGTTGAATCAGTGGTGCTGAAATTATGCACTCCCAGGAGGCCGTGTGGCTGATGGGACGTGTAGATAATATCTGCTTTGATACGGAAAGACAGATATGGAAAAGAAGCATGTTTTCAGCTTATTTGTGTAATTCTATTCTCTACAATACTGAAGATTATTTCGTGATTTTTTCCCCCAAAACCAAGGTTGTTTACGTCTCAAAAAACGGGTATTCCCACAAATCCCACATTAAGACATTGCCAGTGATGCATCATGATTTCTGTGATATGCCTTTACATCTTCACGCACATCCCTACATGGTATCTTTACCCAAGTATTTTCTAGCTTTCACCTCCAGGCATTTGTCATAAACACTGTGGCGTTAAGTAAAACATATATATAATGGGCGACATTTGACATTTTTCTCTATTTTTTTTATTCCAACACGTAAGGCCCACTGTACTGTATAGCTCTTTTTCAAAAGCTACCTGGCCACAAATGATAGTCCCACGAAGTGGCTTATCATGTCGTAATTTGTCGCAGCCAAATACTGTAAAATGCATGATTCCAAATGTAGGACCCCAAGAAAAATCCACGCGACCAAGGGGAGAGAGACACGCAAACTCCGAATATACAGTCGGCGTCAGGGTCGGAATCGAACGCCACGATGTTATAATAATAAAACATATTTATAAAATAATGTTTACCATCTGTATTATAATTAGCAGCGCTGTTACCGATATCCCCAATGCTGCCTTCGTATCTTGCTCATACGTATTGTGACCCCCTTTTAGCACCGAATCGATGACCGCTCACTTCTCCAGGAGGGCATCTTTGGTGCTCAGCGAGGCCGAAGCTAAGCGAAGGAAAGTCTCACCGAGTTTCAATGCACTTGTTTTCCAGGAGGCTCCTGCCAGGATATCGTAGGGGGCGGGGGGGGGGCAACGTTGCTGCGTCAGAGTCCCACGTGTGTAAGTTGCAATTCAACGTTTCAGCATGGGGATGTTTGGCCAATACCGCTTGCATCGCACGATTTTTTCCTGTAATCTATGCGATGAAACCGAAGAACTCAGAGGGAAACCCATAGACTAGGGCAGGGGTCGGCAACCAAAATAACAAGAAGAGCCATTTCTTTCCAATTCGGTACAAAATTCAGTATTTCAAGAGCCGCAATGCATCTGAGTACATACTGTACATACGTACATATCGTCAAGAAGCAGCCCGTAAAGAGCCGCATGCGGCTCCGGAGCCGTAGGTTGCCGACCCCTGGACTAGGGGAAGGTGGGGGGGTGAGCACATACAAACCCCACGCAGAGAGGCGCTCGAGTCAGGAATTTAATCGAGGGCCCCTTCGTGCTGTAAGGCACGGAAGTTACCCCCTGCCGCCCATAAAAACAATTTAAACCACTTGGTTTTTGAGTTCATGTTCACAAAAAACTTAATTTGGAGCTTTCGTGACTGCAGGAATTACTCTTTGGTTCTTTCGGTAAAGTCACGTATAAAGATAAAATAATAAATTAAATACTAGCATACGACGTTTCGATTGCAACACAAGCAATCATCATCAGGTATAAATGAAATAGAAACACAAATCTAGTATACTTAGAAATGTAATGTAATACAACAGAGAGTCGGAAAACATAACAGTCAACACCCTACCTGGTTGATTACGTTCTTCCTGAGAATGCTAAATTTGAGAGAGAGATAAAACACAGAACCAGAGACATATAGACAGACATATAAGTATTTAATTTATTATTTGATCTTTTTACGTGACTTTACCGAAAGAACCAAAGAGTTATTCATGTTCACGCACAAGCGTTTGCATACATCTTGTGAACTGTTCTTTTCAGAGTGTAACACCGTGCACTGATACTGATCGGTGCGGGGTCCCATTCTGCCCCTTGTACGCACGTGCACGTACACATGTACGTAGATACATACTTGTCAGTGTCGGATTATCTTCGTAGCAAAAGTAGCTAGATATGCTACGGGCTCCGCACTTTCAAGGGCCCCGCGCTAAGTGCTTTCAGGCTATCAATTCCGGTTCAGTGATTCTGCACTTGCTCTATTACTATAGTACTATACCGCCTTCAACTTTTATGAACGACCGGGTGTTTAAGGTTAGCGATTTGTCGTATTATCTGGTTGTGTAGCAAATGAAAACATACAATTGCTTTATTATGCAAGTAAAACATTTGTGTTTGAATATAAAAATGTATTTATTTATTTCGGGCCCCTTTATACGTATGCATGAACACATACGTACGTCTCTCTGTGTGTGGGTGTCCTAACGGCACTCGAAGTTTTCCCGTCTTAGCAAGGCCTGTGCCCATATGGGAACAATTTCGTGCAGAAAGCCAAACAGGTTCATCTTCTTGGTTCTTTCGGTAAAGTCACGTAGAAGGGAAGTAATAAAATAATAAAAATAAAACATAATAAAATATATTATATTATTTTATTATATTATTTTATTATAATATATTATTTTATATTATATTACTATATTATTTTATATTATTACATTCTTTTATTTTATTATGTTTTATTTTTTATTATTTTATTACTTCCCTTCTACGTGACTTTACCCGTAAGAACCAAGAAGATGAATCCCTGCAGTCACGAAAGCTTTAAATCGAAACCAAACAGGTTCTTTGAACGAAAAAAAATAAAATATTTGCATCGTGGAAAATATTGTTCAAAGGTTACACAAGAGCGTCTCCTTCCTTTCTTTGTCTCTCCACATCTAAATTACATTTATTATTATTATTATTACACGCTTTTATTTAACTCACTCTGTCTGTTGTTGTCGTTGTTGTAGTATCCTCAAATCTTGTAACTCAATTTAACCCACTTCCCAACGTGGTATCGACTGCAAACTTGGTATACTTATGTCATACTGATGACAATACTATATTCTATCCAAAAAATATATATTTTTAAACATTCTTTTTTATAGGTTAGATGTTTCGGCCTGGTTATAATTGTCCACGGTCAACTAACGTTGGCTGTAATTGTCCACGGTCCCTTATGTTACGGCAAGCTTCGGGGCCACTTCCTGGAGTCGTGAAGTTCTTCCATTACTAGTACATTTAATAAAAGCGTGTTTAAAAAAAAGATTTAAAAAAATATCACTTATTTTACACATCACATCGGCCACACGGTCTTCTGCGAGTGCATTTCATCAGCAGCTCTGGTTCAACGCACCTCCGATTAGCATGGTTGGCTACGCACGGTGTGAAAGTTCAACCTACACATGAAAAACTCTGGACGTGTTTACATTCTGCGTCTTATCAGCAACCACAGGCTTCCTAGACACCAATGAATGCTCGAGCTCCCAAATAATGGGCCATTTCCTGGCTTTAAAAAAATATATGGCAGTTCACCACCAAACCCTTTCACTCGTTCTCCTCCAGTGAGCATTGATTCTTAAGAGCATTCATGAGGACATTTAGGCCCCCCCATCCCTCCCTTTTTTACTTATCCTATAGCGGTATCAGAGCTTAAGAAGACCTCACCAGGGTCGTAGAGTTTATTGAAACGTGCGCTTCAAGACAGGTCTCCATTGCACCGTAATCCACAATTTGTGGGTTTGTGCCGGTTGTCTATCTGAATTGTCTTGTTTATAATAAAACACTTTTGGGGCAAAATAAAACAAATCCTGCAATTCGTGCATTTAACAGGCGACGTTCATATTTTTTTACTTTTACATTCTTCCTCGTGTTCAGTTTTCGTCATCAGCACTGTCCATATCAGAGCACTCGCCCCGTCAACCCAAGAAATCTCTTGTGTATGAAACGCGAGGAACGGCACATTTGTTGAGGAGCTGGCGACGACTCACTCAGAGACGGAGATGAGGTTAAGGGCTTTCGTCGTTTATTAAAGGGCTACACAAGACACGGGAGGGGTGAACCACTTCCCACTGGGTCCCAACACAGCCGGCTGCCCCGTGCTGTCTCCTCTGCGCCGGCCGTGGGATCAGCCAACACGGCCGACCGAGAAGCACAGCCATGTCCAGCCCTGGCGCTGTGCTATATCCACTATCCCTACCCTCTTGACCCTGGCTCTCCGTTTCACCCTCTCTCGACTCTTGAATCCAGCTATGACCCCGCTTACGTCACGGGGTCCCCCCTTTATCCTCGAGGAGCTGTGACGTCATGTCCGCTGTCCAGCGCGCATGACCCCACGTCCCGTGACGCCATCGCACCGGACAGCGCACGTGACGCCACTATTCTCTTCTACTCCTCTACACATTGTTAACTGTCGACTTTGTTGAGGCAACGCGGAGACGTGAAAAGCTTCATCCGATCATCGCCAGTATTTCCTCTGCACACGCAAATCAGAACCTTTATTTAGAGTGCAGGGGGGCTATAAATCTTTGTCTCACAGATGTCCAGTAAGTGGGGCGGATCAGAACGTTTCAACAACAAACAATACAAAAAGGCGATCAGAGTGCAAAGTATAGTAAAGGTGAACAAATCACTTAAAAAAAAATATAGACAAACAAAACTGAACTATTTTTTTTACTTACCGGGTAAAGCCCACCGAGCTATATAGCTTATTTTGTCAGAATCGACCCGGCCACAAATTATAGCTCAAACAAGTGGCTTATCGCGTGACAATTTATAGCAGCAACGTAATCCAAACGCACGTTGACTCTACATGTAAGTTGTGGGTAGCATGTGTGGACATGAACGACTGTACACGCTAAACTCTACATGTTCGTCAAAAACACCGTGACCTGAAAAATATGTCTCGGTAACGCTTCAGGCAATGGCACTTTTTTTTCTAGCGCTAAATAACACTTATCTACAATTCTTTAGACGTCGTCTGCTTCAGAGATGAAATGTGCTGTTTATTATGGATTTTGATGTGCTGAATTAAAATATGACAATTTAAACAACTGATTGGCTACTGTTCCCAAGATATTAAAGTGTTTACATTTTACGTGTACTGTATATTGTGTGGATAGTAGGGGTTTACTGATAAATTGTAAACCTCGGTCTCTTCATGTGTTTTTGGCTGCTTTACATGATAACATGCAACCTGTCCTGTTCATGTAACACTTAAAAAATCAGCAAAAGGGTTATATAAATCAAATGTATTATGAAACAAAAGGCAAAATATTATTATGTTAAAAAAGTACGTAGATTAGTCCTTATTCAGCTGCTTATGTTTTGTCCATGGCTTTGACAAAGTTCTTCATCAGACCCAGCTTTATGTGTAAGGGTGGTAACAAAATCTTCTTTGATTCAACAAGTGGTGGATGCTGAACACTTTTCCTCTCAGGCTCCAATTGACTGTCGGAGTGGCCAATCTATCTTGATGTAGTGGGAATCTCTCGCACGACTATCCCATTCGCAGAGAAAACAGCAGTAATTTGTGTATCCAGTCTGCAGACCAAGCAAGAAAGCAACAACCTTCAAATCGCCAAAGCTGCCACTGATGTTGGGCAGTTTATGCACCTCAAAAATTGTTTCATGTTGTCATAGGTTTCCTTCATATGGACTGCATGACCAACTGGAATTGATGACACATGTGTAATGACAGGGTGACACCTGTCTGCCTGGAGTGGTAATTACGGTTATGGGTGCATTACATAATGTCTTATTACAAGGGGGGCATATCTGGGGTAAAGGTGAAAGGCAGTCAGTCAAGAAGCTCCGGGAACCGGCTCGAAGGTTCTGGAAAGGGGGCGTGGCCAGAGGAGGGGCTTGGCCGCGCCGGGGCAGATATAAGGGGGACCGAACCAGAGGTTCGGGGCTGTTGCGGGTCCTGGGTCCTGGCTGCGTCGCTGCTCATCGTCATCTATTCGTCTCCGACCACGTGACTGTTCTTCTGCAAGACCCTCTCCGTCGCTGCCGCTATGCTAGCCGGACAGCTAGCATAGCGTATGCCAGAGATGGGCTATGTGTTAGGATCGCCTATGTGTAGCTGCGTTACGAAGTGTATCGCCCCGTGTGCTCTTAACAAATATAAAGCCTTCTGCTCGACGTGTCACGGAAGTCGCTCACTACATTTGGAGTCAGAAGTGGTTTAATTTTTTTTATTTTCTCATCGGAGGATAGAAGAAAGAATAAAGAGAAAATCTAAATATGTCAAAGTATGAAAAGAAGCGGATCCCACCTGTGGCGTCTTCCAACGATGACGAGGATGAGACACTGGACCTCCTAACAGCCCCAGGAACCGTGGTCCCGGCACTAGAAACGGCGGGACCGGCGACAGCTGCTCTGCGGCAGCAGCCCGAAATTAGATGGCGCGTGGTGTCGGATCAGCTGGAGCTCCTGAGGGCGATTGTCTCGCAAATGGTGGAGCTCCTGGCGGCGACCACGATGGCGGGGCTGACTGCACGCACCTTGCCTGGGAGAGAAGACCGGCTGCCGGAGAGCGAAGCACGGGCGGGAACGTCTGCGAGTGGAGCGGCCACCATTACGCGGGCCACAGAGACCACCCGGCCGGAGGCCGCCATTACGTGTAGCACGGGAGAAGCGCAGTCGCGGCCCGCCTTTTTCGGACACGGGTGTGATTCGCCGGATGCGACACCTGTTGCTGTCGATGCTGGAAGAGGGACTGAACGAACCCGCCGACTGCCTCCCGTCAGGAAATTCATCATGGCAGGGGGCGACTGGAGCGCCTTCACCTAGCGCTTCAAGGCGGCTTACCGGTCGATAAGGTGGTTCTCTCAGATCATGCGGCCCTTCAGTACTCCCACAGAGTAGACTAGTCCTCTGGGCAGCTCTCGCCATGGCTGGAGATTCTCCAGGAGTACTCGTTCCGAGTGATGTACCGTATAGGAATGCGGCATTCGAACGCTGATGCGTTGTCCCATTTGCCTCTAGGCAATAGTTGTGCGTGCGCATCGGGCGCGGGTCGTTATGGATCTTCGGCAGCGAGGCCCTTGGCTCTCATGGCAGCGCTTGAAGGAGTGGAGCCCGCCTAGGAGGTCGCGCTGGGGGATATTGTCCTTGCGGTGTCAAGCGGAAGTTGGACGAAAGGGGTCCGCTCCCTCTAAAGGCCTGTGACCGGTCCTAAGGGACGGTCTTTTGATGATGGACGAGGATGGTTCACGCTGTCACCGTGTCGTAGTTCCCACTGCCCTCCGAGGCAAGCTGACTCGGGGGTGCAGGAGGACAAGTTGTTATGCCTTGGGGTGTGGAAAACGTTGCTAACGTTGCAACACAATTATTATTGGCCGGGGATGTCGAGCGACATGCACCACTTCATTCAGGGTTGCACGGAATGCACGCGTAGGAGACCGCCATTGAGAAAGTCACAGTCTCCATTGCAGTCTATCTCGGTTTCACGCATCAATGAGTTGGTCAGAGAAACGTTTGTTGAAAATAGGAAAGGCCTGTGGACGGACCCCCTGTGGTACGCCGACTAAGCATGGCATAGGCGATGACTGTGCGTCACCCAGCTTGACGAACTGTGATCGACCATGGAGGTCAGACTCAATCCACCCCAGTGAACCTTGACCTTAGCCGCCTGATGAGTATCTCATGGACGATGGTGGCAAAGGCGGCTGAGATACCGAGTTCAAGCAATGCTGCAGCGCACTGTTCATCTGTCATCATGTAGAGGTCATCTTCTTGGTTCTTTCGGTAAAGTCACGTAGAAGGGAAATAATAAAATAATAAAAATTAAACATAATAAAATAATTATCACGATGTTTCGGCCACAACGCAAGCAGCCATCCTCAGGTGAAGACCAGGTCTGTCGGGGAGACAGCGTCTGAATGAAACACCACCATGCTTGGAGCGTTTATTTAAGCTGGGTTGGAAGGGGGGAAGGGCGTCTTGACAAAATAATTTGCATATCAAGAGGAATTTAGCATATTTATTGGAAATGCAGGTATGTGATTAGTACTACTTGTGAAATGCGTAGGAGGTGGGCGGGGGGTTTCAAAGTCATATTATGCCCGTGCATTATGCAGGATTAGCAGCATCAAAGGGAGGGGATAGGGGTAGTATTAATAAAGGGAAGGAATGTTAATAGTATGTAGCTGCAGTAACTAAACAACCACGTAAAAAAACTAAAGTATAAACTACATAGTATCATCAGTATACTAAATATACTCTCCAATAAGCTGAGCTACTAACAGTAAGTAATACATTACAATTCTATGTCGCAAAAAATATAATATGCTTTCAGCTAAACTTGTTTCTTACATCACACAGGTCTGACCCCGTACTATATGCTGCCATAGATAAACCCACATTAAATTATATACTGTATTACTATACCTTAGAATAATACATAGTGTAATATTACACTATGTATTATTCTATCCACCCTATTGTATATCACACTGCTGTATATTCACTATACGATTACGATACTATATATTGCCTTATACATTGTATTAAACATTACAATTTTATACTATTTATTATTATACAATCTGCTATACACTATACCATTGACCGTCGAGTGAAAAATACTAAGAGGAAGCAACGAAATATGTCAATGGGAGAGTGGTAGTAGGAGACTTGCAGCGGAGCAAAGAATCCATTCACTGCAGAGAATAAAAGATATATAGTCATGCCAGTGAGTGGACTGCGGTCTGAAAGTCACGGTAAACGTGAACACAATCAGTTAAGATCCGAAATGGTTTATTACGTCCTTCCAATGATTGCTGAGCCAGAATCCATCTTCTCGGTTGAAATTGTCTCTGTGTTTGTATATGTGGATCGCCTCATGAACGAATCTCTCATGGTAGCCAGATGGCTTGCAGAGAACCTCTGTCTTGGAGAAGTCAATTTCATGTGAGCCCACTGAATTGTAACAGTGATCTACCACGGCTGAGGTGTTTGTCCTACCGTGTTTCAGGTCTGCTTTATGTTCACGGATGCGGTCCGAGACATGCCCTTCTACGTGACTTTACCGAAAGAACCAAGAAGATGAATCCCTGCAGTCACGAAAGCTTTAAATCGAAAATGTAACATCAGCGATCTTCAGTAAAGCCATCTCAGTGCTGTGAAACTTCCGGTACACAGGTTTTAATCTGCCCGTCGCAGCAACGCGGAGAAGTAACCGCTTCAGACACAGGCGCCCTATGACCTTTGAGATCGGGCTCAGACGTGTCGTGGTCGATCAGTGAGTGAGTTTCAGCAAATAAAGCCGAAGTGCACTGCAGGGGAGCCGCAGCTCTCCTGGAAGGAGGAGCGATTATTTGGAGCATGATAAAGAGTAATAAGGAAGGAGAATAGTTTCACTTCTATATTTTTGAGTATAAGACTCACACTCGTGCAAACACACACACACACACTCGCTCACCACACGCCACCGTCCTCTGCATGAAACCACGTGTCCCGTTTCAAATCGTCGAACGAACGTAAACACTTATTTTTCATCTTCATCACTTTCATTTTAGTTTTTTGTTTATGCTGTGTCCGTCGACTTACAAGCGCAGCGTCGATCAAACCGTGAGTACTTTCAGCCTTGCTTTCTTGAACAAATGCGCGGCGGCATCGGTACTGATTGCCAATGCTATTTTAAAAATATTCGCGATTGCCTGCTCGCGATTGATATTATCGCGCACACACGCTCTCTCCCTGCGCACGCACGGCCCAGCGACCTCGTGGATTCCACTCAGAGAAGAGAGGCAGTTAAACGTGTTTTTTTAGTTTTAGTTCGTCCGAGAAACGGTCTCTCTTTATGGATGGGGGTTGGTGGCTGGAGGTTGGGGGAGTTTATCCACGTGGTTGTAATTTGTTGGTGAGCCACCATGCGGTCCGCGTTTTATTCACTTTCCCGAAGTGATGATGGGGGTTGTTTTAACTTCCAACCTTGGCATTGTGACTGTGACAAGCAACGGATAGCTTCCTATTTTCCCACGCGTTATTTGTATTGACAACCACACACTTACTGCTAACACAACTGGCATAACACTTGGTATTCTTGACCTGAAGCTGTCGTGACTGCAGGAATTCATGTTCTTTGGGTCTTTCGGTGAAGTTACGTTGATAGGTTCAAAAAAAGACTAAACAAAAAAACTACGACGTTTCGTTCGCAACACAAGCGACCGTCTCGTGGATGTTTCTCCAGGTCCTCCGGTTTTCCCCTTTGGCTGTATGAATTTCCACGCGATGATAAGCCACTTCGTTGAGCTATAATGTGTGGCCAACTCGCTTCTGAAAAAGAAGACGCTTAGTCCAGTGTGTGGTGGGCGGGGGCAGGGTCTTACCTGGTAAATTACAAAAAAATAGTTTAAATAGATTCATGTCGCGGCTGGAGTCGCAGCCAAAGTAATGGAACGCGTCAGAGAGGGTGTCCACGGAGCGACGGAATCTTCTCGGGTGCAGGCGCCGAGTAGCCACATCTCGCCATCGTGAGAGGTGGTGGCGGCTTGCATGTTGACACAATCAGCCAGCAGTGGATTGACCACGGCTGCCGATCAAAGGCGGAGTTTGACTTCTATATTTGTGGGGGTGGGTGGCAGGGGTTCGCTCTGTCCCTCACATTTGGAATTGCGGGTGTATATAATGAATTATTTTTAAATCTTAATTTTAAACTTCTGAAAATGTACGCCTATAATGAGCCAAGAATGGCTGTGTGTCCCGCGCGTGACGTCATTCCACGTCGGCCAGCCCCCCCCCCTCATTAATAATCATGAGCAGGTGATGTCCTCCACATGGATCCTCCCTCATTAATAATCATGAGCGGGTGACGTCACTCCACATGCACCCACCCACTATTAATAATCATGAGTGGGTGACGTCACTCCACATGCAGCACCCCCCCCCCCATCCATTAATAATCATGAGTGGGTTTCCATTGAGCGGGTACGATGGCTTATTTAATGGACACATTAAATGTGTGGGTTTGGGGGCCTGAAAATCACGTCACCCACTGCAATTAAAGCGAAGGCAGGGCAAGCCGTCAGCTTCTTTAGAGGAGTCAACTTCTTACGGACATTAACCTCTGATAGGCCTGAAATTGAATTATTTTGGAGCTGTGTCAGATTCTTTATGGATGGTACCAACGGTTTGCATTTGATTTGGTGAGCCCAGTAGAGGGTTATTATTACTGCGGGTATCATAAATATTTTTTATATATTACGATTTCACAGCTCCATCTCCTTGTCGGTCATTCTTCTCAGATGGATTCCGTTCCTTCGCCCCGCCGCTCCGTCACTATTGTTGGCCATCGCCCCATCGTCCCCTCCAGCGAACTGTCCTGCCCAATTCTAGATTTGAAGCTTTCGTGACTGCAATGATTCATAGTCTTAGGTTTTTTCGGTAAAGTCACGTAGGTAAAAACATTAAAAAGTAAAATAAAAAAAAATCACGACGTTTCGGAGGCAACACAAGCTTCCGTCTTCAGGTGGTACCGTCACAGCCACGACAGCTGTATCAAGTAAATGAGAGATTGCAGAAGCTACCACTCCGTATATATAATGGTTGGAGAAGGTGGTGGGACAAGGGCCGCATACTTATTAGTCTTAAGCCTCACCTTACCATATTAATAATAAGTATGCGGCCCTTGCCCCACCACCTTCTCCAACCATTATATATACGGAGTGGTAGCTTCTGCAATCTCTCATTTACTTGATACAGCTGTCGTGGCTGTGACGGTTCCACCTGAAGACGGAAGCTTGTGTTGCCTCCGAAACGTCGTGATTTTTATATTATTTTACTTTTTAATGTTTTTACCTACGTGACTTTACCGAAAAAACCTAAGAATATGTCCTGCCCAAGTCCCGGTCACTTTCCCCAACAGTTTTTACTTTTGGCTTTAACCCGCGTGTGCTTTCTAGCCCCTCCCACCCCGATCCACCGCCACGTGTTCCTCTTTCTGCCTCTCCGTTTCATTCCAATATTTGCATCCCTCCACGCGCCTTTGCACGCTTGCCAGGTTCCGTTTCTTCTTGTTGCAAACGAGTCACGTCATAGCATGTATCGCGCAATGTTTAAGGCTCAGTGGCAGGCGTATCGATGACAGTTATACTGGTAGTAACCTCCTGGTTACACCAGCCCACAGGGGATTATTGTGTCCGTCGTGCAGGGAGGGGCTGGGTGGGGAGAGAGGTGCTGGGTGGGGAGGGTTGGGAGGGGCTGGGTGGGGAGGGTGGGGAGGGGCTGGGTGGGGAGGGTGGGGCTGGGTGGGGGGTGGGAGGGGTGGGGCTGGGTGGGGAGGGGCTGGTCACCCCGTGGTGCCCTTATAAAACTCAACGCTTAACCTACTCACGCCGGCTTGTGCCCGCCCTCACAGTCGGGCATATTTGCGGAATACACCACGCCGCCGTTGACCCTGGCCATTGACCGAGCAACCCAACGTTCCTACCAGCTCCCTCCGCAGGAATGTGTTTGAGGGTGGACAAGAATTAAAGTGACGACACAATCAGGTGGATGACAGCAGGCTCTGGAGGGACGAAATTAGAAGTTAGCAGTTGTAGAAAACAATACTGGCACAGTAAAACTCCTGGAATCCACGCTAATCTCACGTGGTAATCTTAAAATTGGTGATGTCCCCAGTAAAACATCGCTACACTTCGCGACGTTTTACCGCAGCGTTAATTAAGTATGGGTGCTCAGTTTTCCAAAAATATGGAAAGTTTTTCTGCGCATTCGCATACCTGTCAACTGGTATCAGTGCCTACCTAATTACAGACCAAATTCAGACCTTATCGGTCACCCCACGAGCCCCCCCCCCCCCCAAATCTCAACGTTCATCCTACAACGTCCCATCACACAGGAAAAACACAAACAAATAGACAATTTGTATGCAACCGTATTGAAACGGCTGTATGCCGTATGGACCTGAGAGGTCAATTTCCTTGTACAAGAATACTGGGCAAACCGTGTGGGTTGACTGCTATGCATTCAAACCAGATTCGAAGCTTTCGTGACTGCAGGAGATATTACTCTTTGGTTGTTTCGGTAAAGTCACGTAGAAAATCAAATCAAATAGAATACGACGTTTCGATTGCAACGCAAGCAACCATCGGCTATGCATTCGCCACTAAGTGGCCGTGACGTCGACCACGACGCTCGTGCCAGGCTAGGTGCATTCGAAAGAGCGGCGTGGCCGAGAACGCCCGACGGGATTTCTGAGATTTATCCCCCCGCGAATTTGACCGTCGCGGTGTTTCTCCGAATCATGTCTCGGAATTTTTCGAAAGGCATCACTCCCACGCATGGTATTGACGACGCCGCCATCGTCAGATTACTCATCAACAATGGAATTCTTCCTCTTTTTAAAAAAAAATTCTCGTCGTCTGCAGGTTGAGCTCAATCGGCCGCTGCCTCTGCCGTGAATAAAGATGCGCGACTTCAACCGACAACCTTCCGTCACATTTAAAATGGTGAGTTATGCCGACACGATACGCCACCACCAACACCCCCCCCCCCCTCACATTTGTTGTAAAATAGTGTAAAAAAAAAACGAGAGATGATGATGTTGACGATAAGAATACTATATTTTTGGTTCTTTCGGTAAAGTCAAATGTTTTATATTAATATTATTTTATTATTTCCCTTCCACGTGACTTTACCGAAAGAACCAAGAATATGAATCCCTGCAGTCACGAAAGCTTGAAATCAAGATAAGAGTACTGATAATAGCAGCGTGACAATGGCAATGATGATGGTGGTGGTCATGCTGGTGACTGTGGTATGTACGTTGAACTTCTTTCGCGAATTACATAGCCAACCGTGCTGAGGTGCGGAGGAGGGAAAACAAACGAAACACAAAAGCAGTTCTCAAGAAATTAGTTTTGAATACAGATTTTTAAAGTGGATAGTGGTGGTGATGGTGGTGGTCGCCAGTCCCGGGTGGTTGGAGGGTCTTGGTGGCAGTGGATCGACAAAAGGGTGGTGATACGTTGTTTAAATGCTCTTCTGTGTTCGTAAATCATTTTATTATATTGTGCACTGTAAATCTTTCCCTTGAACGTGTCTATAAATGGATAACCCTGCACAGCACTGCTACTCACAGAATGACTTTACGTGTGTGTGTGGGAAGGGGTAGGGGGGGTTATCGGTCCTTGGCAGCTAAGTGGCTGAATGGGCACTCGGCAGGTTGTGGTTAAACATTGTGGGAAGTTAGAGAGCAGTGCACAAAAAAATTAACCCGTAAAAACAAAGTTTTTCACTATAAATCCTTTATATGCGTGGCATCGGTTTTATTTTATTATTCATTTCTGTTTTTCTTGAATAAGAGTTTCATTTTTAATCACATTGGTATTTTAAATTAAATATGAAAATGTTTTTTCCTAAAAAGTGGAAAATTTTGGAAAAAAAATTTCGCGAAAATAAATTGTCACGCACAACGAGTCTGTGTGCAAAATGTCAGCTCGATTGGATCACGGGAAGTGGGTTAAAAAACGACCGAAAGATTTGCACGGTCATAAGCGCTGCAAGCAAGCAAGCAAGTGAACTTAATATAAAGGATTTAAAAATAAGAACAGATTTGACCCTGTTTTGGCAATTAAATTGGAGGTGTTGAGATGTTCAAACGTCAAGTAGGTTCCTTTTTGCAAGGAATTAAGTCTGCGTAGAATAACACATACTTGTGGCAAAACATGTAAACAAGGACGCTATGACAATTATATAGGCGTTGTCTTTTAAATTGATTTGTCTATACCAGCGACAGCCTTCTTTATGGCCTAGTCTCACTCGTGTCAGACCAGAGAATGGCAAAAGGCGAACAGTAGGTCCCATACATATAACTTGATGTCCGAACGCATTAACCACGTGATGTTTGTAACAGACGCCAAACTGCAGTGACGCAACATTCAAATATTAAAATCTTGACTTAAAGCTTTCGTGACTGCAAGAATTCATATTCTTTTTGTGTTATTTTCTTTGAACCTATCTTCGTGACTTTTAGCGAAAGACCCAAAGAATATTAAAATATTACTTTGTCTTATTGAACCAATCCAGGTGACACTTTGCACTGCCGTGTTGGTGACGGGATGTTTAACAAAAAAAATTGTTTTTACTCAATATATGGGGACGGAAAGCTGTGACAGGAATTGCCGTCCGCTTATTTCAGTTGTTATTTCTACTCCGTTTAGTTTATGTTCAGCTGATTTTAGTTTAATGTCCTCTCTACCCCACCTTTTGGTCATAACGGGGGACATCTCACGTGGCTTTCTTGGGCCTCGTCACCTCTACTGCGAGTGGCCAGAGGCCTGTGCAGATGATGGTTCGCACACACTGACCACTGGCCTTGGTTTGCAGCGGTTAAAACAACGAGACAATGTTGAATTTAGATTTAAAGCTTTCGTGACTGCAGGGATTCATCTTCTTGGTTATTTCGGTAAAGTCACGTAGAAGGCTGCTTGTGTTGTGGCCGAAACGTCGTGAGAATTTTTATTTTATTATGTTTTATTTTTATTATTTGATTATTTCCCTTCTACGTGACTTTACCGAAAGAACCAAGAAGAGGCAATGTTGATTAAATTACAACACCGTCTGCCTCTCGACAAGCCCAGCGGTGTAAACATAAGTTCACCACGGGTTTGGGTCGATCGGCAAGATTAGCACGGATTGGCTACGTACGGTAGGAAAGAAATTCAACATGTGCACATTCAAAGTGAGGCTGCCCCCGACTCTTGCGAGGGTGTACATGTGTGTGTGCTGAACTTCTTTTGCACAGTACGTCGGCAACCGTTGCTAATCGGATGTCTGGCCTGCGTGAAAGAGGAGGCCAAGTACCCTTTTAACGGTGCCCTCTTAAGAGCACCCTTTATTCGAGACCTTGCAGGGCTGCACCTTTATCTTTTGCGGGGGGGGGGGGGTTGTGGGGGGGGGGGCGTTCAATCTCAAGGGGATTCTCACTCTAGGATACTGTACTCTGGTGAGTGGTGTGTGAGGTGAGTCGATGAGTGGTGTGTGAGGTGAGTTGATGAGTGGTGAGTGGTGTGTGGCAGGTCATGACCCCATGCATATGGCAGGCCGCCCCCTAGTATAGGTATATGTATGATAGTCCCCGGCTTACGAACAATTCGATAAGTTCCCGAGACTCGTTCGTAAGTCGATTTGTTCGTATCCCCGGAACTCAATAGTTAATCGCGCATATGGTCAGCATTATTAAATGTGTTACGGTTCAACAAAAAAGGAAGCATTGTTCAACTCATAAGTCAGAAATATTGTACATTTGCATGTATTAAGTACTGTATAGTAAGTAAAACCTAAACTAAAGTAACATGAAAAAACATTTGTTTTATATTCACCTATCTTGAGTCCCGATACTGCCGGAAGGGGCTTTAATAATTCTAGATTTGAAGCTTTTGTGACTGCTAGGATTCATATTATTAGGTTTTTTCGGTAAAGTCACATAGGTAAAAAATTAAAATTAATAAAAGTAAAATAAAAATAAAATTTTAATCACGACGTTTCGGAGGCAACACAAGCTTCCGTCTTCAGAGAAACGCTGGGACTCATTACATATCGTGCAGGATCGTTCAGCCGAACAAAATTGTTCCGCCGTTCGGCTCGTAAGCACGGCAGAATGTTCGCAAAGTCGGACGGTGAAAAGTAAGAACATCTCATGGCGGTTCGTTCGTAAGTGCGGATGTTCGTATCTTGGTGACTGCTTGCACAGAGTAAAGGGGTAAAAACCCCAAACAGGCACACTAGATACAGCGCTGCTTCAACAGGATTTCCAGATGTAAACGGGCTACCGGTCTCAGCGTATATAAATAACAAATACACCCTCTGCAACTGCTACAGCTGGAGATCTATTCTACAAAAACTAGCGGCGAGCACCGTCATACAATTTCTTTATGGAAATGTTCAACTGGATGGGCGATTAATTGTGCACGGCACAATGCATCTCGAGATCCAGCTGTATTACAGCTATGTTAAATCGGCGCTGTTGTATGGCTCTGAGAGTTGGCGTGTTGTCAAGACCGACATGAAGAGAATGGAAGTCCATCCATAACAGATTCCTCAGGAGAATCTGCTGCATCTTCTGGCCGAACAAAATCCACAACACTGAACTGTACATGAAGACCGGTTGTCCTAATATCACACACGAGACATCGAGAGACGACGACTCGGATGGCCTGGACATGTACTCAGAATGGACCAGATGGACACCACCTGGCAAAAGGAAACCTGGGAGAGCCAAGACCACCTGGCGCAAGACCGTGAAGGATGAGCTGGCAGCAGCGATCGACCTCTTGGGGCGAGGTTTCAACATGTTGGCAAGCACAGGAAGAAGTGGAGGGAACTCACTGCGGCCTTATGTCACGTATGGGATGAAGACGATTAACAAAATATGAAATGCATCGTTGCAGATGTAAAATGTTTCACTGAATGATGCAGTCGTTACGTCTTTGGTTACGCACAGAGACGATTGCCTCAGTGGACTTCCTTGAAAAAGTGAGACGTTCTCTAGTGCAAGAGACTTTGCCAATCGTGTTAATTTTTCAAATAGATAATAATTTACATTTCTTATGGTGCATTTGATCCAAGGATCCCAATGTGCCGGTGTATGGAAATCAGGGAAATAAGACAGAGCCAGCGGCATAAGTGACCAAAACGATGGGGAAAATGCCATTTCTAGAGAGGTGAGTTTTCATTGCGAGATTTAAATAGTTCTAAATATTCTGATTGTTTTATTGTCAGAGGCCAACGCGTCCCATAGTCTTGGAGCTGTACTGGCAAAATCCCGATCACCCCCCCCCCCCCGGAATGGAGCCTTGACCTCAGAAAACTATAAAGGAGGAGCTCTGAAGATTTCGAGGACCTCATTGGTGGTGTATATAAATGGATAAGTTCTTGTAAGTAATGTGGGGGCTAGCCCATTGACAGCCTTGTAGGTCCATAGCAGGACCTTATAATCAATTCGATATTTGATTGGTAGCCAATGCAAGGACATGAGAACAGGAGTGATGTGCTCACGAAATGATGTTCGCGTACAGCATCCTAGCAGCAAATTATACACGACTGTACAAACATATTTGATTTGAAGCTCTCGTGATTGCAGGAACTACTCTTTGGTTCTTTCGGTAAAGTCACGTAGAAATAAAATAAATTAAATAATAGAATAAAACGTTTCGATTGCAACACAATCAATCGTCATCAGGTAGAAAACGAACCTAGTGAATTTAGAAATACAATGCAATGCAACACTGAGAGTCGGCTAACACAACAGTCAGCACCTTACCTGGTTGATTGCGGTCTTCCAAAGATTGCTAAATTTGAGAGAGAGACAAAACACAGACACGGGGACACACAGACAGACACACAAGCAGAGAGAGACAACACAGAGACACACAACATAGACATTACTTTGATAGTGCATTTTCTTTGAGCTGTACGCCTTTTGGCGTCCTCTGGTCTAGCACCAATTGAGACGAGGCTCAAAATAAAGCTGTCTCTGGTGTGGACCAATCAGTTTCAAGGACAATGCATATATTATCAGAGTGTGTTTTTTGTTTGCATTTTGACTGAAAATATGGTGGTTAATGCACACATGATTCATTGTAAAAAGGTTTCAGTTTTGTTGCCAGAAAAAAGGGGAAAACCCCTATTATTATTTTCTGGTACTGGCAAAGGAGGTCTAATGATGAAAGAGAAATAGGCAGTTTGAGAAAACAAACTTAGCAAATTTTTGGAAATGTAATGCAATGCAACACAAACAAATCTTTATTTTGTTGTTTTCTCAGTCACAACTGCATCTTCCGTTTCTCTCATCCACAGGTCGTTTTCCTCATTTCCATCACGCTGACGGAAAGCACATGCTACGTGTTCGGACATTACTCGTGCAATGATACGTGGTCACTGGTAAGTCGATGGACCTCTGCGGTAAACGACGAACACCAAACCTGTAACACTAACGCTTCCCCGAAGAGAGAACCCAGAATAAACAACAGGCAATATTATAGACAAAGGGCTTCTCTTTACAGCACAGAGCTAAATTTCGATTTAAAGCTTTCGTGACTGCAGGGATTCATCTTCTTGGTTCTTTCGGTAAAGTCACGTAGAAGGGAAGTAATAAAATAATGAAAATAAAACATAATAAAATTCTCACGACGTTTCTTCACCTGAGGACGGCTGCTTGCGTTGTGGCCGAAACGTCGTGAGAATTATTTTATTATGTTTCATTTTTATTATTTTATTACTTCCCTTCTACGTGACTTTACCGAAAGAACCAAGAAGATGAAGCACAGAGCTAAATAAGGGTTGTTTCCTGACGCAGACCACCTACATTTATATACAGCAGACTATCGATTATCCGTGTGTGGTTTATTCGATTTGCGGATTAACTGTGCACCTGCAATAAAAAAAACACACTTTAATGAAATGTACTATCCGAGCTGCCCCTCCCCCTGCCCCCTTCCCCCATCGCCCCTCCCCTCCTCCCACATCCCCCGCCCCTGGGCGTGGCTCCCCGAGGCTTGCCGTGACGTAAGGGACCACGTGGTGATTTACAGCCAACGTGAGTTGAGCGTGGAGAATGAGAGCCGTAGAAAAGAATGTTTTAAAATATATCTATAATTTTCTATGATAGAATATAGTATTGTCATTAGTATAACATACCTATACCAAGTTTGCAGTGGATACGACATTGGGAAGTGGGTAAAAATTGAGTTACAAGATTTTTTTTTTAAATAGAACAGACGGAGTGAGTTATAAATATATATATTAATAAAAGCGGGTTAAAAGGCACTTGGCGCATTTCGGATGCCCGGTGGCAGGATGGTTGTTCCAGATTTTTTTTAATCTGAGGATGAAAGACAGCATGACAATAACAGTGCGACAATCAATTGCAAAGTCAGCGGGAAAACTGACACCGAGATAATTGCACTGTAAACTCTACTATAGCTGGCGCCGAGATTATTTGTATTGCGTCAGCAAGAATGTTGACACGCGATTATCACACATCGGGACATGCACACTAGGGCACCCTTTGCTGTCGGAGTGACATCTCCTTGCCCGTCCGTCTCTTCTGCTCACAGATGCACAACGTTGAGCGGAAACTCAACCCCTGCAGTGCCCATGACCAGGTAACAACACCACAGTGGGTGCTTCTCACAGGTGATTGGCTGTTGGCATTGGTCAAGATGACACTGGTCAACAACAAAAAATTTTTTTTTTCTGGCCTGGACTTTTGCAGCTATTTCAGACCAATTTCAGGGTGCTGATTCCAAATCTGATCTCAGATTTGCTCTATCACATCTCATTTTTATGCTATCGGCATACCCCATTTTCATTGATTTTACCCAAAATTAACTCTATGTCACTTATGATTGCAAGTTGTTGCGAGTCAGTGACTGCTTTAGTGTTAAATATGGTGCTGTATTTTAGGATGGTGTTTTTATAATATCATTTTATGTAGATATCCACATTTATTTAATATTTTTCTTCTGCAGTTTTTATTGAAAATACAATATTTGATATCTCAAAAACCTGATGTGATAGACAAAAACTGATGCTAGATTTGGAATCAGCACCCCAAAATTACCTTATAACCGTTGGAATACCGTATGCCAGAAAAAGTGTGTTGACCAGTGTGATCATTGCCAAAATGGCAACGCTGTGCCCAGAACCGCCGAGTGTCTGCGGTTTGAAGATAGGATTCGAGTGGCCGGTTGGCTCAGCGGTTTCAGTTTGACTTGGCTCATCATCCATCTGGGGGGGTCACTAAAATGAGTAACTACTTTGTGAGGAGCTCAACGATTGGCTGTCCTATAGATAACGTCGCCCCTGTCATAGGAGTGCAAACAGCAGATTAGTACCGTCTCAGATTTATAACTTTTACCTTGACTCATCTTTATGGGGCTCGCTGCGATACTACGACGAGTATGGCGTGGTTTATTATCCACGACATTCGTTTCATCCGCTTTGCTAAGCGCCGTGGGTATCAGCAAAGCGTGGGTATACTCCCACGTCTTGCAAGACGTTTAGCCAGCTGGAGAGAAGATAGGCCAAAAAACCCTCCGTGGAGGGGAGGGGAGGGGGGGCCTCTCTTGATCTCCCTCAAGTAGAGGACCTTCCACCAGCAAGTGGCGGCGGCGAGCAGTTGCAGGGGCTGTGGCTTTGCCTTTGTCATCTTGACCCTCCAGCAGTTTGACCCCCTTCTTGTGCAACGTGCCCAACGCAACGGTCGTGTTGACTCAGTAGTAGGTTTTTACCCTTTCAACTGGTACAAAACTGACACCTTTATACGAGGCATCATGTTTGCAATAACCGCAACACAAGCAGTCAAAATGCAAACAAAAAGAAACAACTCTGATAATGGTAATGATAATCACATCATTACCATTATCAGAGTTGTTTCTTTTTTCTTTTTGTTTGCATTTTGACTGCTTGTGTTGCGGTTATTGCAAACATGATGCTTTGTATAAAGGTGTCAGTTTTGTACCAGTTTAAAGGGTAAAAACCTACTACTATATTTTGCCACTGGTTAAGGAGGTTTCATAGCGTAAAGTCGTTTTGATTGCTTTGCGTGGAAGGATCGCGGCTGCTTCTCATTGAACGTCGCTCTCGCTCGCGTGTGTGTTTGCAGGTCAGCGACATCCCCCGCTATTACCTGAAGGAGAACTACGCGTCAGTGCCCATCGACGCGTTGATCCAATGGCACAGCAAATTGGTATGAACACCTCCTCCTCATCCCCTCCCTCCCCCCCCTTTACTATCAGAATCAGATTATTTTAATATATGGATGAGTAATCCGATGAGCCATGAAACTCTTTAGCACAGATGTCCAGTAGGGGCACGGCATTAGAACGTCACAGCAACAAGTAAATACAAACATTCGATAGGAGTGCAAGGTTTAGGATAGGTAAACAAATCACCCAAAAAAAAAAAACCAAACTATAAAAAAATAATTACCTGGTAAAGCCCACTGAGCTATGAACTTTTTTTTCAACATCGACCTGGCCCACAAATGATAGCTCAACAAAGTGGCTTATCACGTGGAAATGTACAGCAGCAATATTGTCTAAACCAGGGCAGCTGGTGACCTTAAACCAAACGAGGCGCCGCCCAGCAATATCACCGCCAAATTTCGAGATCGTCCAACATTTTTAAACAATGAGAGAAAAAAACAACACTCGGAACTATACTCTTAGGTTTTTTCGGTACTATTAGGTTTTTTCGGTAAAGTCACGTAGAAAGAAATGAAATAAAATAATAAAAGAATACGACGTTTCGATTTCAACACAAGCAACCATCATCAGGTACAAATGAATGAGAAAACAAACATTGTAAACTTGGAAATATAATGCAATACAACACAGAGAGTCAGCAAACACAACAGTCAACACCCCACCTGGTTGATTACGTTCCTCCAAAGATTGCTAAATTTGAGAGAGAGACAAAACATAGACACGGAGACACACAGACAGACACACAAGCAGAGAGAGACTCACACAGAGACACACAGAGAGAAACACACACATAGGCACACAGAAAGACAACGTCTCTGTGTCGAGGCCTTAAATATAGAGAGAGAGGGGGGGGCAGAGGGGGAGTTGTGTGGAATTCCTGCCCTATGTGTGTGTCTCTCTCTGTTTACTATGTTTGTTTTCTCATGCATTTGTACCTGATGATGGTTGCTTGTGTTGCAATCGAAACGTGGTATTCTATTATTATTTAATTTAATTTATTTCTACGTGACTTTACCGAAAGAACCAAACAGTAATTCCTGCAGTCACAAAAGCTTCGAATCTAACACTCAGAACTTTCATTTTGTCTGGGGAGGTAGGGCAGTCCTTAAAATGGGAAGTTTGTTCCGTTGACAACAATGTCAAAGGGAGCCCAGAGTCGCTGGCAGATGTCGCAACCAGGTACCCGATACCCGTACCCTACCCGATACCCGGCTACCCGTACCCGGCCAGGTACGGGTACCCGTTTGCGACCCTGGTGCGGCCGGGTACGGGTACGGGTAGGCCGTGAGTCACTGGTGAGTAACCGTTTGTCACTCATTTCCCAACGTCTTGTCTCTTCTCACAATTCAAGTTCCTAGAATCAACCCACCCGTGCCTGCAACATGGCTTCATCCCAGAGGTCGCAATCAGGTACCCGATACCCCTACCCTAACCGTACCCGGCCGGGTACAGGTAGGGTACGGGTACGGCCGGGTACGGGTACCCGTTTGCGACCCTGGTGCGGCCGGGTACGGGTAAGGAATCAAAACCCGTTTGCGACCTCTGGTCGCTGGGGAAGAAATTAAACGCCCACATATGCCAAAGGGAAAACAATCAAAGAAGTGGCAACACTTGTGTCCTCCACAGCAAGGAGGGGTCTGGGTTCGATTCCTGACTCGGGTGCCTTGCTGAGTGGAGTCTGTGTGTTGTCTCTCTCTCTCTCGTCCTGTTTGGCATGGGTTTCTTCCAGGTTCGCCGTTTTCCTCCCATAGCTAAAACAAAACCCCCCATAGATCGCAATGCTGAAAAATGAACCTGCAAATTACTCCTTGAGATTACACAAAGCAACACCGCCGGAGCACGACAATCCACATCCGACTATAGAAATGTAGGCAGGATCCTCGTGAAAAAAGTTGTCTCTTGACTGAGGGTTTCCTGGGTTAAACAAAGGTTATAATACTACAACTAATAATAGAATATAGTGACCGTTATCTGGAATGATTCGTGTGGAGTTGCGGCGCCGGGGATAGAAACTGAATTGTGCTTTTTGTGGACAAATCTCTTTGTTTTTTTTTTAGGTGAACGAGTGCAAAAGGTTCGCCGACCTTCATCTCATGATCTTCTCACTGAATAAGTCTCATGACCACATGAGCCACCTCATGGATTTCAAGGATTTCAAATTCGAACACTACATAGAGAACTTCACATCGCTACACGGATTAACCGAGGTAATGGACGCCGACAAATGCTTTACCCAGTTAAATTGTTATTTATTTACCCAGTTAAGTTATTGTTTAATTAAAATGTTCATGATTATTAAAAGTATTTACCCGGTTAAATGATTGCCACATCGTAGGAAAATTTCCGGATGTAGTCGGACTGTACTGTGCTAACACTGTACGCGCTTGCATCTGTTCCACGGCGTCGCTAGCAGATCTTGAGCAGCACATCAAGCGGAACAGCATTCATTGATATTTGCCAAATAAATTTGGAAGAATTGTATCATTATTATTATTGCTATAACCAGAAGAGAACCCGTTGTTCCTCAGCAATAGAAAATAAGAAACAGCTGTTGCCATGGTTCTTACTGAGTTTAATACGTAGGCTTTATTATGAATGGTTCTTACTATTCTCACGATCCCTCGGAGCACTAAAAGTAATCGCCTTTTTTACGCGATAAAATTCCAAGATAATAAAAATTGAGATTTTTTTAAAATTCATATTTTCTAGGTTTTAAAAGAACATTCTGGAGAAAAGAATTAATTACGTGAATATCAGTACAAATGCAGATGCGAGAGCGATTTCAAAATGAACCGTGTCGGTCATCTGCACATTGTTACTGCCACTTCGTTGGTGTCACTTCCAAATGTTTGTGTCTTCCGAACTTCCTCCACCGTTTCGGTTGGCGACGGCCCACAGCCACAAGCAACAGAGTTACTGGTGGGGGGTGGACAGGAGCCCAGCCAGAAGCCAGCCAGGAAACTCATGGCATAGATTGTATTTGTTATAGTAATATTATTATTAGTCGAGGGCCCTATTTAATACATAGGCTTTCGCGACCAACATCCATAATAGAGGTTTTTGGGTTAGATGGTGTGAATATACATGTGTCGTTAAACCCGCCACCACCTGACGCAGCCAATTAGGAAGGTCGCCTGATGATGCTGGTTGTAATTACCGGCGAAACGTCGTACTCGAATTGTACATTTTATGGGTTTACTCTCCAACACACCGGTGTGCTGTACTAGTAACGAATTGACACGTTTTGTTTACGTGACAAACCTTACTAAAAACTTAAAACACAGGATCGCCCCAAACCCCTCCTTTCAGAAGTTTATAGATCAGCTTCTGACTAGCATAATGAAGTATGGTCACATAACCCCTCCCCACCATGATCTGTACAGGCCATCATCCAGCATCGGATTGACCCCACCGCCCCCCGTAACAGTTGGTATCCGTGGTGACAAGGCCACTTTTTAATCTCGTGCTGTGTCAGCATTGACACGTTATCCGTCCCTGCAACCATACTCCTTGGCCGCACTAATCGAGTGCTGCGGGGTAAAATGTTTTCGACCGGGCAACCACAAAATGAACCGTATGAAAAATAAGAATAGGCTTTACCCTATTCTAATATAATGCAAGTATCGGAAACACTTATAGCTCGGGCCGAGCAGTTATATCTATGGGACCTTTTTGCCAGTATCAAAAATAGATATAGCTCGTATAAGTGATCCAATACTTCCAGTGCTTACATTGTCTTTGTACTGTTCACCGTTTGGCATTCTCTTGTCTAACACTGGTGGGACAAGGTCATAAAGAAGGCTGTATCTGGTATAGGCCAATCGGTTTCAAAGACAATGCCTATATCATCATTATCAGAGCATGTTTGTTTACATGTTTTGCCAGAAGTAGTTAGTGTGGTTATTGCAAACTTGATGCCTTGTAAAAGGTGGCGTTCAAACATCATAACACCTGTTTTATTTCTAGAAAGGGTAACATTTATTTTTATTGTTCATACCACTGTGGTTATAATTTTAACGACGCGCCCAGTCACTACAATTCCTGAAAGGCACATGTCTATCGCTTGCCGTGACAAAAGTGATAAGGGTGTGTGTGTGTGTGCACGTTTTGGTGTGTGGTTGCCCACAAAAGGTATCTAAAAGCCACATTTTTACCCGAAGTAAAGAAAAAGTTTCCCACTCCTATGGTAAATAAAACTTCGGGTCACCTCCCGATTGCTTTAACTCGTAAGAAGCATTTGTCTGCAGAACCCGATCGCTGATCGTAATCAGTCGTGGTCGCACGCCAGCGTCACGATCCCCATGGCATATCATGCAAAAGTTCATATGTGCTCGCTAAACAATTGTCGACAACATACGGCCCATGGGCTGGATAGGGCCTGTGACATAATTGAATCTGCCACCGTGAGTGACCATTCGATGCCTATTGCTTCAAACCGCCCTCCGAACGATCTTTATCCGTCACCAAAAGCATCTTGGCCACACCGACCAGCTACGAGAGGGTGCATATTTTCAACCCTGGCAAAATCGGTGTGCTACGTTTTGACGTTCAGTGTTAAAACCCGGTCCCGAGTTTGCTCGTGTTGATCCAATACTGATGAAACGATGCACTCCCAGAGGGCGGTGTGGCTGATGGAATGTGTAAAATATTTATTTTTATTGTCGAGGAGTAAGGGAAAAGCTAGATTTGAAGCTTTCGTGACTGCAAGGATTCATATTCTTAGGGTTTTTTCGGTAAAGTCACGTAGGTAAAAAATAAAAATTAATAAAAGTAAAATAAAAATAAAATAAAAATCACGACGTTTCGGAGGCAACACAAGCTTCCGTCTTCAGGTGGAACCGTCACAGCACGATAGCCGAAACGTCGTGATTTTTATTTTACTTTTATTAATTTAAATTTTTTACCTACGTGACTTTACCGAAAAAACCTAAGAAAAAGGGAAAAGCTGTTGACCCCAGCTATAAAAGAGATGTGGGGTCGCCTCCGATGTTTGAACATGCGTTACGTTTTTGTTTATTTGCAGAACTTGATCCCAGAAAAAATGGATGCAAGAAATCAATCAACAATGGAATTCTTCAGGGAGTTACTCAGGCTCATGAAAGAGGCCACAAATTTCACCAACAGCGAGGCCTGCTATGGAAACTGGTCAACAATTTGCCACATTGGTGGGTGCGATGCTATTTTGAAGTCCGCGAATAACCAACGATGTATGTGATTGCCGGTTGTGCAGCATAGCTGCCTGATGTGTTTTCGGGTTGCGCTGCCATGCATTGCTTGGCACGGCCAACGTGTGTTTGTTTTGTACGCTGGTGGGTGATGAAGCCCAAGCGAAAGCAGGTTCGCCGATTATCGCAGAGGTTCACGATTAGCACCACTACCCCACCACGTGGTGGTGAGGAGCTGATATAATCGTTGTAATCACTCGCTGCCTTATATCAGATGTGTTTGTAGCAAGTAAAAACAAACTAAAAAAAACTATCAATGAAATTTTACCAGGCAAGGCCCACTGAGTTACAGAGGGCAATCGAGGGCACTGTGGCGGCTGGTCACTCAAGAGGAAAATGTAAATAAACGAAACAAAACCTGCACATTTTAAAGTTTAGAAACTGCACGTTAAATAATAACAGCAATGTGGCTGAAAGAATAATGTTTGCAATCAGCGTGCACTGCCTGCTGTAACACATAGTTCAGAAACACATCATGAACAAACTGAAAATATACAGAAACCAAAATGTGCACAAAGAAGCAAGGAGAGACGCATGCTTGGAATTGCACCGAGAGACAGAGGAGCCCGTTGATTTGAGGATGTACTCACCTTAATGACAGGGACACGTCACGGCTAGAAGGATCGATGGATGATCGTCAGGGATAATAACGGAGTGGCAGCCAAGATAATGGAACGCGTCACCAACGAGGGATGTTCAGCGGACAATTGGAGCGGTGAAATCAGTTCGCGAGCAGGTGCCGGGTGGGTAGTTACATCGCAGTATCATGAGAGGCAACAACAGCTTCGGGAGGCCATAATCCAGCGGTGGATCGACCACGGCCGATAAATCAGGATGAGGGCAACGTTGAAATTGGCGCAAGCTGTGATTTCTCCACCGTTTGTGTTCACAGTGCCTCGCCTGAAGGAGAGGGACACCGTGAATGAGGAACCCGACGCCAGAGGTAACCACCGTGAGCGCTAATTACGCACAGCGACTCAAAGCGCCTTAACACCACAACTCGATTGAGGCATTCGAGGGGCACCCCAAGTGGCCGCTGTCCCCGTGCGGCACAGCGTGACCGGGCACCTGGTCCTTCGAGAAGGCCCATCCGTTTGCTGTGTGGTGTCATCCGAAATTAAGTCATCTACGGTGCATTTTTTCAAATTCGTACCGTGACGCCAGCACACAGTGGCCTACTCCTTTCGAGTGGCGTCAGGATCATCCTTTGAAGGTCCACAGCTTCCCGTTATAGTTTTTTGTCGGAGAACTAGCGCACAGATGGCGTAGGGAGTGTTTCACTTCTCTCTTTGGTAACAAGTATAACCCGTAAAAACAAAGTTTTTCACTATAAATCCTTTATATGCGTGGCGGCTAGAGTCCTCTCGTCCTCTGGCTTGAGATGGCTGCCACCTATGGGTCAGATGATTGCATGGCAGCATTAAGCAATTGGTAATTAAATATAAATTTTTTGTCCTAAAAAGTGTAAAATTTTGGAATTTTTATTTTTTCACGAACATTAATTGTCACGCACAACGAGTCTGTGTGCAAAATGTCAGCTCGATTGGATCACGGGAAGTGGGTTAAAAAACGACCGAAAGATTTGCACGGTCCTAAGCAAGCAAGCAAGCGAACTTAATATAAAGGATTTAATAAGTTTAACCCGTAAAAACAAAGTTTTTCACTATAAATCCTTTATATGCGTGGCGGCTAGAGTCCTCTCGTCCTCTGGCTTGAGATGGCTGCCACCTAAGGGTTAGATGATTGTCTGCCAGTATTAAGCAATTGGTAATTAAATATTTAATTAGTTTTCCCTAAAAAGTGTAAAATTTTGGAAAAAAATGTTCACGAACATTAATTGTCTGGCACAACGAGTCTGTGTGCAAAATGTCAGCTCGATTGGATCACGGGAAGTGGGTTAAAAAACGACCGAAAGATTTGCACGGTCCTAAGCAAGAAAGCAAGCGAACTTAATATAAAGGATTTTAAAATGCCTTAGCTCTCTCTCTCCCCGAGTGTCTGTGGGCTATTACTGCTGCACGTTCATTCAGCGTGTCTGGATGGGTGTTCGTTTCGCATGTGGCAATCGATAATACATCGCCCTTGAGCTTTGTGATGCGGAAGGACTCACGACAGAGCTTACGCTGTATTTGTTCTTTTTGTCCATTCCCACGATGTTTTCGCAAACCGCGCTTCTTGGCACTGGCCCAGAGAGTATTACGTTTGGCTCCACTCCATAGTACGCTCACGTTTTGTGCCGCCTAGTCGTCTGTTCGTGTCTTTATTTTATTAAACAGATTGTCACAGTCGCGTCCTTTATTAAGAGGCGGGAGGTGCAATGGTGCAAGTTGTTGCCTGGGTCTCCGTTGCAAAACAACACGCGGCTTAGTGGGTAAATGAAGGCGCAGCCTTGCAATACTAATAATAGTCGATATTGTATCAAGCGTCTTTCATGTTGAAGTATCTTAAAGCGCTGTGCATAAAGAAAAATAAAACTACACTCGCAACTATCGATTAAAAATGTAAGCCATATCAATGACTCCACTCGAAATCCCCCCCCCCCTCCCCCCCAAAAATGAAGAACTATGATAAAAGCGAATAAATAATTGCAGAGAAATCCAATCAGACGACACAATTTGTTTCTGTTTTAAAATCTTAAGTTACAGGGAAAGCTCGGTTTACAAATGGCTGAGTTTCAAGACA
Organism: Lethenteron reissneri; assembly: GCF_015708825.2. Taxonomy (NCBI): domain Eukaryota; kingdom Metazoa; phylum Chordata; class Hyperoartia; order Petromyzontiformes; family Petromyzontidae; genus Lethenteron; species Lethenteron reissneri. Next base: position 10,405,979 of record NC_083780.1, on the reverse strand, counting down.
CTGATTTGAGAAGTGAAACAGATTCGGCCCCGCTCACATCGCTCCTGGCGGAAGCGCCTCCACTCGAGGGAGACCCCCAGAAAGAGCCACTTCGGCTGGATATTTCTGCCCTCCTCTTCAACACTGGCCATGTACCTTGGAAGAGTTGGGAGTGACCAGAGGTGGGACAAAGTCATTGTTATGCAAGTCCAAGTCGAGTCTGAAGTCATCAAATTCATGACTCGAGTCTGACTCGAGTCCAAGTCACATGACTCGAGTCCACACCTCAGAGGTGGGACAAAGTCATTGTTATGCAAGTCCAAGTCGAGTCTGAAGTCATCAAATTCATGACTCGAGTCTGACTCGAGTCCAAGTCACATGACTCGAGTCCACACCTCAGGGAGTGACCCACACTTTTCCTCGCCGCACGCGAATTACCGATCCACCCAGGCTGTACCCCTTTATTCTGCTGGGTGGACCGGGGCGGTAGAGAGTTTGGGGTGGGGGGCGGCGGCTATTTAAGAAACTCGCCCCCCCCCCCCCTATTGTTTCAACTGCCGTGCCGGGAAATGTTACTCGAAAACCTGCGAGCCTTTGGATTGCAGTGCGCCCATCCCATAACTCTTATGCCAGAGAGGGATGTTTTCGTTTCAGGAAGCTGTACTTGTACAAATAACAACAACAACAACAATCCACTGCTTTAAAAGGAGAAGACAAATACAAACCATACACAAGAGATGACATTTCGCACAATGGCCCTTGAATTATATAGATGGATTTCTGCATCGTGAGCAGAGGTCACAAACGGTTTTTGATTCCTTACCCGTACCCGGCCGCACCAAGGTTCCCTACCCTTACCCGTACCCTACCCGAAATGAGTGACAAACGGCTACTCACCAGTGACTCACGGCCTACCCGTACCCGTACCCGGCCGCACCAGGGTCGCAAACGGCCAGGTATTGGGTAGGGTACGGGTATCGGGTACCCGGTTGCGACCTCTGATCGTGAGACCGTGATAGAAATGGCCGACAGGTTGGGGAGATTTTCATCCAGCAGTGGATGGACCATGGCTGATGATGATGGTGGTAAAAAAGAAAAAACTACTGGAAAATTAGTTCCGGTCGTGGAGGTCGGACCGTTCGACCATACTTCACCATGCGGGTCGGTTAAGGAGCGCGTCGAGAATTGGTTGAGAGGAAATCATCAACCATGATCTATACACAAAGTGCTACCGATTTTATAGGCTCCACAGGGTTGAGGTTCTGGGTCAACCGCTCAAATCATGATTTAAACTCGTAACCTTACGACTGCAAGCCGCTCACGCCACGACCACAGAGCCACCGGTATTCCTACCATGGCCTAAAAAGAGAAAAAAGGCACCGTCAGTGATTTCCATAAATGCGTCCCAGGAATGCATCACTAAGTGGATTGTATAAATTATCGTATCATTGACCTCCCAAGAGCGGCACTGTTACCCATAACGACTGCATGGCAGCAAAATTTCATAATGTAGTTTCAACATCATTTTTATTCTATGAGACATCTCCTTTACCAGTGGCAAAATATAGTAGTAGGGTTTTACCCTTTAAACTGGTACAAAACTGACACCTTTATACAAGGCACCATGTTTGCAATAACCGCAACACAAGCAGTCAAAATGCAAACAAAAAGAAAACAACTCTGATAATAGTAATGATATGCACTGTCCTTGAAGTTGATTGGTCCACACCCGAGACAGCTTTCCTTAGAGCCTAGTCTCTATTGGTGTTGGACCAACACTATCATTTTTATTGTGTATAACTGTAGGCTTTCTTACGCAAACTCAAGAAGCAAGTCAGCTCTTGCCTCACACAAATCACGTGACTTCTGTGTGGGTCCCCTGCCCGACTCCCTCGGCTCTCTCCACCGTCAGTTTAACACGTATCAGGCTTTCGCGACCAATATTCATAATAAACGTTTTTGGGTTAGATCGCGTTATTTATAAATGTGTCATAACCCTCCACCACCCAACACGGCCAATCAGCAAAAAAGTGTCACGTTGACAAAAGACAAATAGTTCACTACTTTAGCCCACCGGTGTGTTGAAGAGTGAATCCACAACAAATATAGAATTGTTATAATAACACTAATTGTTATAACAACACTCCTACAACATCAGAGTGCAGCGCCACATTAAATACGCACTACAATGACAATAGTTTAAAGCGATTTGAAGCATGTTTTATTTTCAAAATGGAAATATGGTTTTGGGGGGGGGGCAGAGCTTTGTGACATCATATTTTAGGGGGGGGTCTGACTTTTTGTGACGCCGTGTGACGAAGGGGGGGGGGGGGCTAAAAATCGTCCAACATCGCGTGACGTCATTTATGGACGGCCCCCAAGTGCAAAACTCAATTTTAGGTCAGGCATGTTGTGAACTGGCGTCTTTGTGGTGTGTGTGTGTTAGACCATCTCGCTCTAAACCGAGGAGCTGCGATGGTTACACGCACTCCGGTAAAAGCTGAGGTTCGGTGGATCACACAAATGTCGTGTGGAACAATCCCTTCCCGTGAGCTTCGTGGTGCCGCAGTACCCTGGCTCGCCAGGAGATGGCGGTACAGCGAGTGTGGGCTTAATCTCCATCTGCACCTCCAATTTGCACAGTTGGCAACGTGCGGTGCGAAAGAAGTTCGACGCACACGTACATTGCGAAAACAGACGCAGCCGCGTGCCAGATCGCTTCTGTTCGCTCGTTTTCTTTCCCTCCTCGCCCTCTGTTCCCCTCCCCTGCCATCACCACCATCACCACCACCACCACCACCACAACCATCATAATTTCATATTCTTAGGTTTTTTCGGTAAAGTCACGTAGGTAAAACATTAAAATTAATAAAAGTAAAATAAAATAGTAGTCACAAACCGTACCTCTCCATAACAAAGGCTCACCCTCTTAAGCCTCACCTTACCATATGAATAAAAAGTGTGCCGTACTTGGCCCTTCCCCCCTCTCCAACCATTATATATACGGAGTGGTAGCTCTTGCAATCTCTCATTTACTTGATACAGCTGTCGTGGCTGTGACGGTTCCACCTGAAGACGGAAGCTTGTGTTGCCTCCGAAACGTCGTGTTTTTTATTTTTATGTTATTTTACTTTTATTAATTTTAATGTTTTACCTACGTGACTTTACCTAAAAAAACCTAAGAATATGAATCCTTGCAGTCACGAAAGCTTCAAATCTAGAAACATCATAATTTCATCAACATTTGGAGATGGTGGGGTTTTGAGACCGCGTGTTTTTATGTGAAATGACGCCAGTTTCTATGCTCCCTTCGCGATGGGGAATGTGGAAATTGAAACACGTGCTCGGGACTGCAAACAGGAAATTAGCACCAACCTCATCGCTCATTTGGGAGCGAAGGACTCTGCTTCACAGGGGCATTGTGTTTTTTTTGTTCTTCGAATTTTTTGGATGATTTCCCAAAAAACTGTCATCGCAAACGTATATTTTCCTTTTGCGATAGCCTCTCGCTCTATGGATGCCGTGAACACGAGATCTCCTAAAGTAGTGGTGTTTAACCCTTGTTGCAGCCTTGTACCCCTTCGTTCTCAATCATGAAAAAATGTACAATGTTAATAAATACATCTCGCAACCCCAGGGGGTGCGTGCATACCGGGTTTAAGAACCATTGTCCAAAACGCATTAAATAACTCGCATTGTCATGTCAAAGGTAGGCAACTTTCAATTTCTTCTCGACACGTTAAGATTGTTATTATCTAAAATAAATCCCCAAAAATCTGGCTTTCATAAACACCACACCTAACCGCGATTTAAGCAAGGAAATCCCGAGGGCTTATGCACTACAGTTACCAGAACTTGCATCACACACGGTGCTTGACTCGGTGTCACGTAGGTCACGATGAATGAGGTGTGCGGCGTAGCTTTGGCTCGCGCCAAGTCGCCCAGAATGTGTGCGATGTCGTCACATCTCGGAAGACCTCAGAAGCCAAGCAGGCGTTCAAGTTGCGACCTGCAGTGCATACAACGGTGGGGGGAGGAGGGTTCTAGGCTGTGCCAGCAGGGCTACTTTGTGGACAGCAAAAGGTAGCACAGCAAAATCCACTGTTTCAGTTTTCAGTTTCATTTATTAGGTATATAACCCTGTGAGCCATGCGGCTCTTGACTCGGGTGCAACCGCGACAAACAAAAACATGAACAAGAAACATCTTAATGTGACTACACGCGACAGAAAAATCCAGGAAAAAACAGCAAAGTCTTCCAGAAAAAGCACCGTATTTCAACGCTGTGTGCAAATCTCCCAGTGGGATGCAAGTCAAACAATAACAACCATAAGACAATTTAGATTAAAAGGCGCACAATACCTGCATTATGACTGCAGGTATTGTGGTCTATGCAAACATGACTCCTTGTAAAAAAGGTGTCAGTTTTGTTGCCAGATAAAAGGGTAATAAACCAATTATCATATTTTTTCTTCTGGCAAATGAGGTTCCAATGGTGCTTACCCCGAGCTCTCATACTCTGATGGTGCATTGTCTTTGAGTTGTGCGCCTTTTGGTGTCATCTGGTCCAACGCCATGTGAGACTAGGCTCTAAGGAAAGCTGTCTCGGGTGTGGACCAATCAACTTCAAGGACAGTGCATACATTATCAGAGTTATGTTTATTGTTTGCATTATGACTGCAGGTATTGTGGTCTATGCAAACATGACTCCTTGTAAAAAAAGATGTCAGTTTTGTTGCCAGATAAAAGGGTAAAACACCAATTATCATATATTTTCTTCTGGCAAATGAGGTTCCAATGGTGAGTCAAGCTTCTTCAATATAGTACTGGGGGTTGATTTATATACGATGTCACAGTAATCAAGTAGAGGCAGTATGGTAGCTTTGATCAATTCTAAGCAGACCACAGGGGGAAGCAGTGCTTGTGTCGATACAGAAAGCCAATTTAAAATGTTGTCTTTTTACCAATATAATAAATGTGATCTTGAAAATTCAGTTTTGAATCAAAGATGACCCCAAGATACTTATAGATCTTGACTTGCTCTATTTGATGATTATTTAAGGAATATAATTGGGGAAAAATCACTTCATGCTTTAGTCCTGGTGAGAAGCTTAGCACCTTGGTTTTGGAGGTATTCAGGACTAGTTTAAGAGCAACTAGCTGATGTTGTAGTTTGTTGAAATCACCCTGGAGCTTAGCAATCACGTCATTCGGATAGCGGCCAGCAGTAATTAGTATCGTGTCATCTGCAAACAGATTTACCCTGGAATGATCCAGGTCAGTGCCCAAGACATTGACATGAAGAGAGAACAAGAGGGGGCCGAGGATGGAACCCTGTGGGACCCCTTTTGTTATCTTAACACTGTTTGACCTCCAACCATCTATGAATACAGTTTGGGTGCGAGAAGAGAGGGACATTTTTAACCATTCTACTGCGTGTTTGGAGAAACGGAGGCAGGGTGTTGTGGTTGACTGTATCAAAGGCTTTGGACAAGTCAAGAAAAAAGACTGGCGCAGTACTTCTTATTATCAAGGCTACTGTAAATGTGATTCAGAGAGTCGAATGCAGCAGATGTGGTGCTGTTATTTTTTCCGGAACCCAGATTGTTTTCGATGTAATAGATTGTTGTCGGACAGAAAACTGCTAATTTGGTAGTTCAAGAATTTTTTTAAAAATTTCATCAACGAGGACAAAAGTGAGATAGGCCGGTAGTTATTTGGATCATCTTTAGGGCCCCCTTTGTGAAGTGGACGAACATAGGAATGTTGATTTAAAGCTTTCGTGACTGCAGGGATTCATATTCTTGGTTCTTTCGGTAAAGTCACGTAGAAGAGAAATAATAAAGTAATAATAAATAATAATAAAAATTTAAAACAATAAAATGTTACTGCTTTATATATATTATTATATTATTTCCCTTCTACGTGACTTTACAGAAATAACCAAGAATATGAACATAGGAATGTTTCCATTCTAGAGGTTACTGATGCTTTTTTGATGGACAGGTTGAACATGTGGGCTATAGGTTCGTACCATACTTCTCCGCACGCACGCGTCTGCTCTCCTCCTTCGCCAAACCCACGTGGACCATTGTGGTGATGTATGGTCATGAAAGAGAGAGAGGTTAAATATGTACAAATTACCTTTCACCCAGGCGCCTCACTATGACCCGCATGGCACAGGGAGGCCCTCATCCAGCTGCATTGGCCAAAGGGAAGTAGGCGTGCATGTGTAGTGTTGTAAAGGACGGACTCCTAAACGTCTTTATGGCACACACTGTTTATTATCTTAATACACAGTCCCTATCACACTAAGGGTAATATGGTCCCCTCACCCGTTACCTTCAGAAGGTACAGCCTCCGGACCTTGCAGGCTATCTAATCTCCCTGCTATCCCAGCGTTCTCTGGCTGGACCTAGGGGATCTCTCCCCGACCACTGGTTACTCTGAGCCCTAGCCCTGATAAGGGCTGGAAGGCTTGGTCCAGGGTCCTAGATGTCTTCGGCCGACTTGGGTCTTCGTGTAGCAGAACTCGCCAAGAGCTCTCAGCGCTCCGGCTTTTATACCTGTTCGTGGCCGGGTTGTCCAATCCCCGGCCACCTTGTGGGACCCACTGATTGGTCCTTCCCAATCTAGCGTTTGGATCCTACCTCACCCCATTTGACCCTGACCGTTTGTTTGAGCGGAAAAACCTTGTTTACGATCTGCTCTCACAGTTTGTGAACAGCGAGTAGTTAACACCACTACACGTGTATTCATCCAGAGTACGTGCACCTTCAGTCCTCTCCCCCACACCTCCGATTTTCACGGTTGGCTAAGTACGGTTCGAAAGAAGTTCAACATGCGTACACACGTACGTAGATACATGGATTCTTTGTAATAACCGGGGAATTACCTAAAACCGCTCCTTCTTATAAACTCCACTGGGGAAACTGAAAACCCCAAGGTTACATATGTGAAAACGCACTGGGGGGTATTGTTTTTGTTTTACTAAAAGGGAAGTTGTCACATTCCATGAAAGGTTCAAAATGCGGTCTGCATGACTTCCGCGCATGGCGACCCTGTTACGTTACGCCATCGCCAGCAGTATTGCCTGTGCTCGTGTGCAGGCTCCGGGGAGCTCTATCTGCTCTTCAGTTTATTCCACCGAGCGCATCTCTGTGGACCGGTGGTTCTCAAGAGTGTGATCCCCAGGGTGTCCGCGACGGTCCTCCAGTGAGGTCGGCGGAGGCTGCGATGCAAACGCAGCTTGATCCCGACAACGATGACGACGTTTATTAAACCCTTTTGTTTCATTCTAGATTTGAATTCTAGATTTGAAGCTTTCGTGACTGCAAGGATTTATATTCTTAGGTTTTTTTCGGTAAAGTCACGTAGGTAAAAATTTATAAATTATAAAAGTTAAATAAAAATAAAATAAAAATCACGACGTTTCGGAGGCAACACAAGCTTCCGTCTTCAGGTGGAACCGTCACAGCACGATAGCTGTATCAAGTGAGAGAAATTCCAAGAAAACAATCCTTGTGTATATATACTGGTTGAGGGTGGGAGGAGCCAAGGTAGGCCCCTGGATATTATTATTGTGAGGTTCGGTGCGGCTGAAGCACGCTGTTAGGAATGAGCCTTTGTTGTGTAAACTAGGTTCAGACACCAATCAATGTTTTACCCTCATGACGGGGGTTTTCCCTCCGCATTTTAGAATCGTGCGTTTTAGAGTGTTTCTCTGCAAAAAAAATGTTCACGTAAATGAGTCACTTTCGTTGAGCTATTATTTGTGATAGCCAGGTTGCTTGTGAAAAATATATATATATATTCATAGCTCATTGGGCCTTGCCTGGTAAAATAAAAAAAAACTGTTTTTCATAGTTTAGAGTGATTTATGCGTTTAGAAGCCATTACCTAAAACGTCACCTATCCGTACAAACCATGGAAGCAGATGCGGGTGATACCTGATGTACAAATGGAAAATTTAAACCTCTCCAGTAGTGTTGCGATTGTGGTCATCCAGAACAGAGACCTTAACAACGCAATGCCCCATCCACAAATGCAAGGGAGACATCACAAAATAAAAATGGTAAAAGAAAGTTAAAATTAAGTTACGTAAACTACCCTGATGAAACTACCCTACCCCTAACATCTAAATGCCTCCCATCCCCTCCTAAACAAACGGCTGCTTTAATAGAAGGGAAATCATAAAACAATAAAAATAAAACAATAAAATAATTCTCACGACGTTTCGGCCACAACGCAAGCAGCCGTCCTCAGGTGAAGACCAGGTCTGTCGGGGAGACAGCGTCTGAATGACATACCTGGTCTTCACCTGAGGACGGCTGCTTGCGTTGTGGCCGAAACGTCGTGATAATTATTTTATTATGTTTTATTTTTATTATTTTATTATTTCCCTTCTACGTGACTTTACTGAAAGAACCAAGAAGATGAATCCCTGCAGTCACGAAAGCTTTAAATCGAAATTTGCCTTAATAGAGTTTTGATGTGCATAATATACATAATTTTTTACTTGCCGGAATTTACAGAGATAAGCGGTTGCGTTTTCTCACCAGGGGGTGGGAAGTTGGGCGACCCGCGGTAATGTTTGCATCGGCTGGGGAGCCCCAGCGGGGCCAAAGGAATATGGGAGCCGCTGCTCTGTGCTGACATTTGCAAGGAGGCCAGGTCTATCTGACGTCACCACTGATCTGGCACCGCTGAAATTAAACGAGACTCGAATTTTAGCGAGTCGATTGATGGCCTCAGCCCAGTCGCCGATGACTGCACGAAAACAAAAATTAACCCGTAAAAACAAAGTTTTTCACTATAAATCCTTTATATGCGTGGCATCGGGGCGGCTAGAGTATTCTCGTCCTCTGGCTTGAGATGGCTGCCACCTATGGGTCAGATGATTGTGTGCCAGCATTAACCAATTGGTAAATAAATATTTAATGATTTTTCCCTAAACTGTGTAACATTTTGGAAAAAAAATTTCACGAAAATTCATTGTCACGCACAACGAGTCTGTGTGCAAAATGTCAGCTCGATTGGACCACGGGAAGTGGGTTAAAAAACGACCGAAAGATTTGCACGGTCCTAAGCAAGCAAGCAAGCGAACTTAATATAAAGGATTTAATAAGTATAACCCGTAAAAACAAAGTTTTTCAATATAAATCCTTTATATGCGTGGCGACTAGAGTCCTCTTGTCCTCTGGCTTGAGATGGCTGCCACCTACGGGTCAGATGATTGTCTGCCAGTATTAAGCAATTGGTAATTAAATATTTTACTTGTTTTCCCTAAACAGTGTAAAATTTAGGTAAAAAATTTTCACGAACATTAATTGTCTCGCACAACGAGTCTGTGTGCAAAATGTCAGCTCGATTTGATCACGGGAAGTGGGTTAAAAAACGACCGAAAGATTTGCACGGTCGTAAGCAAGCAAGCACGCAAGCAAGCAAGCAAGCGAACTTAATATAAAGGATTTAAAAAAGAAACCCCACTAACTTTAGTTCTACACTCAAATTGGGTGAATTTCAGTTTTCAAGAATAACATTTATTAGGTCGTATATCAGAATCGGGACATTTATTTATACTGGAGGATTTCGATGCGCTATAAAGCAATTTTGTCACGGATGTCCAGTAAGTCGCGTGTGTTGGGATAAAATGTCGGTACGCCCACCTCCTCCACGATGTCTGGGCAGCCTGGAAGAGTAGGCCAAATACACCTCGAGAGCTCTTTCTTGCGGAGGCCCTTCCTCCGGCAGTGGCATGAGCAAGAACATTGCAGGAATGCACCTTCACCTTTTAAACTGAGGAACTAATCGGGGACCCCCCCCCACCCCCCATTCTTTGATCGGCAGTTCAGCACCATTGATTCACCGAAAATTCGCGGTGCACGAGGAGGAAACCGTTCTGGGTATCGCCTGCTCACCCGCGTCAGGCACATCACATCTGCCGCTGCCTCTGCTGCGATGCAAATGACCGTTACGATACGAGGTCCCGCGGCAATCGCGTCGTTCACTTTTGCACAAATGCGCCGGGGATTTCTCCTTGGGAAAAGGGGGGGGGGGGGGACAGAAAAACCGTGCGAAGGGAAGGGGGGGGGAGCTTACCAGTGCTTGCACAAAGTCTAGGAATGTGGGAGAACGACATTGAACGACATTGGCCGGTAGCCCCCACTCAGAGGGGTGCCCTCCGACAGGGTGGGTGATTCAAATGCAATAGGTGGGGTAAAGTGTGAGTACCAACACCCTCTCCCCTCCCCCACTGAAGATAATAAATTATATTGTCGTCCGTCTTGCAGGGAATGAAGCATCATCTTCAGAAAGCAAATCCTCGGTGGGAATTCACGCCCAGACGGGGACACTGGTCGCCAGCCTCTTGTTCAATGTCTTGCTGATCGGCATCGTCTCCAAACTGTGGGTACGTACGACGTGTTATTCCATCATCATCATCATTATTATTACAACATCTACAAAGCTGTTGTGCTGACCACTCTCCTGTATGGCGCTGAGTCCTGGGTCACGTACCGTCATCACCTGAGTCTCCTCTGGCGTTTCCATCAGCGCTGCCTACGCACAATCTTCAATATTCACTGGAGTGACTTCGTCGCCAACACTGAAGTCCTCGAGTCAGCGGAGGTCATCAGCATCGAGGCCATGGTCCTCAAGATACAGCTTCGTTGGGCAGGGCACATCGCCAGGATGGAGAACCACCGCTTACCTAAGATTGTGCTGTATGGGGAACTGTCCTCTGGCCATCGTGACATAGGGGCACCACGAAAGCGATACAAAGAAGATTCCCTGAAAAATCCCTCACTGCTTGCTGCATCGATCACCATCAGTGGGCAACACAAGCAGCTGATCGCAACTCCTGGCGGCACACAGTCCACCCGGCCACCTCCTTCTTCGAAGATACCCGCAGGGCCCGTATGGAGGACAAAAGGAGAAGGAGGAAGAACCATGATCCCTCAGCACCCATCCCAGATGAGACCTATACTTGCAGCCGTTGTGGCAGGACCTGCTTGTCCCGCATAGGCCTCGTCAGCCACCAGCGTGCCTGCTGAAGACGTGGATGTCCTTCCTAGATCTTCGTTCACGAAGCCAAGCCATGACGATTATTATTACAATTATTTACCCAGGGACTGCTCAACTGGGCGTCATGACTTTTGTGGGAAGAAAGGTCACTGACACGTGTTTTTTTTATCGACGCCAATGGCCTGCCCGGTTATAATGATGCTGCAGGAACTTTTACCTCTGCGAAGCGGACCGCGCGGAGTAATGTACGGTTGATACAAGCCCAACACAGGACCACAGCGATTGGGGAATTGTTGGTTCGGACCGTCTTTTGTTGAGGGACTGTGTCCGTTGTGTTGGTGTGGTCTGGGACTGTGTTTGCTGTTGTTTTGCTGCCTTGCCCAAGCTTGAGTATTGATGTACTTGTGTGAGTTTAGCTTATACACTTTACGCTTAGTGATTTGCTTAGCTTTTCTATACTTTGCGCACCGATCGTTTTTCGTATTGTTTGTTGTTGTAACTGTGTGACCCACCCTTATTGGACATCTGTCAAAAAAGAGATCCACAGCTCATTGGATTTTCTCTCGGTTGAATAAAGATTATGATTCTGTCTTCTTGGTTCTTTCGGTAAAGTCACGTAGAATGGAAATAATAAAATAATAAAAATTAAACATAATAGAATAATTCTCACGACGTTTCGGCTTGCGCTGTGGCCAAAACGTCGTGAGAATTATTTTATAATGTTTTATTTTTATTATTTTATTATTTCCATTCTACGTGACTTTACCGAAGGAACCAAGAAGATGAATCCCTGCAGTCACGAAAGCTTTAAATCGAAATTTTATTCTGATTCTGCTCCGTGGTTTCTCACGCCTCCGAATCTACGGAATTTGGTGGGCGTTGCAAAAATGTGAAACTTAACCAGAGTCACTCATTACTGGTCTGTGTTGTGCGCAGTGCACTCTAAGGACGTCTCGCGCTGCGCTGAGCCAATCCGTCAACGCAAGCGAGGGAAGACAGAATGATCAAAGAACCAAATTGACCATCGGAGGAGACCGAACGGTTTATCACCAAACACATGACAAATGCGAGTTTCTACTCGAACCACCACTCACTGAGCAGTGTTGAACCACTGCCAGCGCTCCACTGAGGAGGGCAAGCAACTCGGCTTCAGCGGTTCATAATAAAGGTAAAGGCTCAGCCCTGCAATTGCTCGCTTACGCCACTTGCTGGAGGAAAGGGGCCTTTCGCCAGAGGGCTTTCTTTGAGTTCCCCCCTCTTTCTGGACGGTATTTTTTTGGCCTGCTCTTCCACACTGGCCAGGCGTCTCTGGAAGAGGTGGTGGTGGTGGTGGTACCCACGTTGGAGTGCACCGTACACGATTTGGCCATCGAATGACCGTGGCCAACCCGTTCGTAACGCTGGGTGGATGGCAGAGGTCGCAAACGGGTTTTGATTCCTTACCCGTACCCGGCCGCACCAGGGTCGCAAATGGGTACCCGTACCCGGCCGGGTACCCGTACCCGGCCGGGTACGGGTACCCGTACGCTACCCGTACCCTACCCAAAATGAGTGACAAACGGTTACTCACCGGTGACTCACGGCCTACCTGTACCCGTACCCGGCCGGGTACTCCTCTCTCCCCCCACACCCCCCCCACCCCCTCTCCCCTCCCCACCTCCTCTCTCCCCCCCACCCCCTCTCTCCCCCCACCTCCTCTCTCCCCCCCACCTCCTCTCTCCCCCCACCTCCTCTCTCCCCCACCCCCTCTCTCCCCCCACACCATCTCTCCCCCCACCCCCTCTCTCTCCCCCACCCCCTCTCTCCCCCCACCTCCTCTCTCCCCCACCTCCTCTCTCCCCCCCACCCCCTCTCTCCCCCCACCCCCTCTCTCCCCCCACCCTCTCCCCCCCCCACCCCCTCTCTCTCCCACCCCCTCTCCCCCCCCACCTCCTATCTCCCCCCCACCTCCTCTCTCCCCCACCCCCTCTCTCCACCCACCTCCTCTCTCCCCCCCACCCCCCACCCCCTCTCTCCCCCCCCCACCTCCTCACTCCCCCCCTCCTATCTCCCACCCCACCCCCCCACCCCCTCTCTCCCCCTACCCCCTCTCTCCCCCCCCCTCCTCTCTTCCCCGACCCCCTCTCTCCCCCCCACCTCCTCACTCCCCCCCCCCCCTACTGCCGAGGCCTATATAACCTCGTGCCACGGCAGATCTCTCGCCTACTGCAGCAGTTTTTTGCTTGCTGTGGTTGTCCCACCTGATGACGGTTGCTTGTGTTGCGATCGAAACGTCGTGATCTATTATTTTTCTACCTACGTGACTTTGCCGAAGGAACCAAAGAGTATGTGTGGCTCATTGTTGATTGTAACTGTCTCCGACTGGATAGAATTTTTCAAATGTACATCATTTACTGTGTTATAAATTCATTTTATATAGAGGATTTGCGTATACGTTTTATATATTTCTAGAAAAAAAAGTTTTCTACGCGTTATGTGATAAAGAAAAAGACTCCGAACTTATTTTCAGTTCAAATAAAAAAAGAAAGTGAACATCGTGAATAAACAATCACCCTTTAATGTGAATGCTAACGCCCAATAAATGACTATGTAGTTTATGTTGTTTCCAGTGTTGTGCACAGTACCGAATGTATATATTCCTATCGTTCGCTCGTATTGTATTGCTGCGTAGAGAATGCCCGTACGCACATGCCAATTGTTGAGCTACATCCCAGAACCATTGGTGGAAAATCCACATTCCTCTGGCGGGGGCGGGGGATGTGTTCCCTTTACGACAACCGCCAACGACTTGCCACAAATTCATAATACAGATTTTTTTTTCGGGTTCGATCGCGTAAATATATAAATGTTTCGTTAAACCCGCCACCACCCGCCACACCTTACCAATCAACTTACTAATTGGCTGTGTCGGGTGGTGGCGGGTTTAACGACACATTTAGATATTTACGCGATCTAACCCAAAAAATACCTCTATAATGGATGGTATTGGTCGCGAAAGCCTACTGCGTGTTAAATTGTCACAAATTGGTTGGCATTGTATTGGCCCGAAAGGATGACGGTGGCTGCGGTGACCACGGACTGGGATTGGAACTGATTGGGGAGCATGCAAACTGCCAGAAGTTGATCGAGGCAAGGGCCCTCTGTGTAAGCTATGGGTCCTGACCAATGTACTATCCATCATCATGAGTTCGTTAATCCTCTTTTCATTGTGGTACCACAGTGGTGAGATGTTAACTACCTCACCTGGTATACAGGAGGTCGTGGGTTCGATCCAGACCCCCTGACGCCTGCTGTATATTTGGAGTTTGCGTGTTTTTCTCCCCGTGATCTCGTGGATTTTTCTCCGGGTTCTCCGGTTTTTCCTCTCCATAATTAGAAACACGCAGTAAACTTCTACACGATGATAAGCCACTGGTTGAGCTATCATTTGTGGCCAGATTGCTTCTGAAAACAAGCTATATAGCTCAGTGGGCCTTATTTGGTAAATGTTTGTTTTGTTTAATAGTCTTAATGATGACTCGTAATATTCACTGACCAAAAATGTGTGAACATGATGGGTCCTGATAATTGTTTTTTTACCCTTTTATCTGGCATCAAAACTGACACCTTATCATATTTTGCTACTGGCAAAGGAGGTTCCAATGGTGTAAATGATTGCATTTCCAAGAATCTTTTTTTCAGGAGGGTCCTGCGGTCCAGCCAATTCTATTACTTGCAAAACTCATCACTCTGAGCATGACTTTGACGTTGACCTAACGTTGACCTAACGTTGACCTAACGTCACTAGAATTACGGAGAGCTCTCCACCGGGCGATCTTCGTTGGCATACTTCTTACATCCAAATGAGCTCAGTATTTTTAATTGACATTCTCCATCCATTAAAAAATCCAAGGAATCTTCACGACGGACCTCCGATTGTCTGTCGATCATTCCTTGGTCGAGAACTCGGTCTGATTCCAGAGCCAATCTAACTTGAGGCCACGCTGCACAGTCGCCTCTGCCATAATTTGTGAAAGATTTCAACAAGCTGCGCGGTCTGGTGTCGTATGTATGATTTATTTATATTCACCTGTGACGAGGTTGTCGACACAATTGTTTTGTATTTTGTTATTAAGCACGTTATTCTTTATCCCGTTTTGCAGTAAGTGTTGACGCGTGTTTTCTTTAAATAAATCAGTTTTTGCTTTTTTTGTTTGCACTTTCCCAACATGCAACGTCCTGTAACCTGCCACAGCCGACAGTCTCGGGCTGCGGTGGTCTTTTAGAAACGAGTTGTTCAGCTCAACGTGGGGCCTTTCCGGCAGAAAGAGTGAAACCGAGTCTCAGGAACAAACTTGAGAACACGGGTGTTCGGTTATGTCGGTGTCAGCTGGAGCTCGGCGTTGGGTTTATAGAGGTCGAGTTAGAGGCGGGGCGAGGAGACGTTTGACCAAGCTGCTCGCCGATGTCAAGAATCTGAAGACCAAACCTTCAGACTAACGAGATGCTGGAAGTGTACGCCCCGTTTCAAGCAAGTCATGGTGGGGGACAACGCGACCGACGCTCCAGGCATGCTCGACTTTAAAGGAAAAGCCAAGTGGAATGCGTGGAACGCCAAGAAAGGCAAAAGCAAGGACGATGCCATAGCAGCATACATTGCATTTCGATTTAAAGCGTTCGTGACTGCAGGGATTCATCTTCTTGGTTCTTTCGGTAAAGTCACGTAGAAGGGAAATAATAAAATAATAAAAATAAAGTCGCTCATCCATATTTTATTATGTTTGATTTTTATTATTTTATTATTTCCCTTCTACTTGACTTTACCGAAATAACCAAGAAGATGAATCCCTGCAGTCACTTTGCCGAAATAACGTCGTGAGAATTGTATTTTATAATGTTTTATCTTTATTATTTTATTATTTCCCTTCTACGTGACTTTACCGAAAGAACCAAGAAGATGAATCCCTGCAGTCACTTTGCCGAAATAACGTCGTGAGAATTGTATTTTATTATGTTTTATTATTATTATTATTTTATTATTTCCCTTCTACCTGACTTTACCGAAAGAACCAAGAAGATGAATCCCTGCAGTCACTTTGCCGAAATAACGTCGTGAGAATTGTATTTTATTATGTTTTATTATTATTATTATTTTATTATTTCCCTTCTACGTGACTTTACCGAAAGAAACAAGAAGATGAGCATACATTGCGTTGGTGTAAGAACTCAAAGCGAAATACGGATTTTAGTAAAGTCCTGGCGATAGTGTGAGCCCACTCATCCACCCACACACCTTACTATATGCTGGTGACTTTTGAGCCAATCATGAACTTTAAATATCAATAACATTTGTCATGCTTTTCATTTCCATGTTAGTTTTTTTTTTATTGTGATGTAACATCGAATAAGAGTCACTAAAACCTAAAAAAAGAGAACACGGAGAACACTATTCTACAGTCGCTCATCCAAGTATGTAGCACAATAAATACAAAACAAGACGTCTCCTTTACATGTCTCTGCACATCAAAATAATCATCATATTAACGTATTCTTTTTTACACATCCCACCGGCCAAATGGCCTTCTGGGAGTGATGTATTTTAGGAGCATTGGTTTAATACGAGAGCACATTCTGGATTGACATTTATTGTCTCGGCAGCAGATGGGCTTTTGCTTGATTCAATCCTTGTGAACTCCCAGATGGTTATGGGCAAGCACTGGCATTCAACATTCGGGGTTTCATCAGCAGCGAGGCTTGAACGCGTACAAACAAAGTAAAGACTCAGTCAATAGACCACTATTGAGAAAGAGCCCACTGCATGACAAAAACACATCGAATCTGCTATTCATCTTGTCTAGTGTTTTGTTTAACATTGAGCCGTGTCGTGCCACCCTCACTGCGACAAGCCCCCAGATGCAGCAAGGTGAAAGCTACGGGACGGCTATATGCTCGCGTGAGCGTGACGACGCGCGTGTTGTGTACGTTGCCAGAGTCTGACCAGGCAGTGCTCAGGCGTGGGAAGAGGGGGGCTTCTGCCAGGCAGAGTGTGGAGAAATCTACATGTGGTCATGCCTCCTCGCTTTTTTCACAGAGCTTGCGCACGTAACAAAGAATGTCATGTAGATACTCATACTCTTAGTTCTTTCGGTAAAGTCACGTAGGTAAAAAAAATAAATTGAAATTAATAAAAATACAAATAACACAATTTGTGTTGCCTCCGAAACGTCGTGATTTTATTATTTTATGTGTTGCCTCCGAAACGTCGTGATTTTATTATTTTATTAATTTTAATTTCATTTTTGTTACCTACGTGACTTTATCGAAAGAACTAAGAGTATGAATCCTTGCAGTCACGAAAGCTTCAAATCTAGACTGTCATGTAGACATTGCCGGGGCTTTGCGTCGGTAAGTGTCACCAATGAAGGCCGGCACGACGCACGCAGACAGCTGCGTGGCCCAAAGCTCCGCACGCCACTCGTGTCAGGACGAGTGGACCTAGGGGACCGGTCCGGATATTCATGGCCCAAGTTGACTCTTGAATGGGAATTGATCTCGGGTCGCCGGGGTGCGCACGTGACCACGCACCCGGAGGCAAAGGGCACGCTGCCTCGAATGATAATTGTCGCGGTAGTGCAGCTTGCACTCCGAACCTGGCGACCCGGGTTCGATTCCCGCTCACGGCCAACACCGGTAACGATGATCTGAACCGGTCCTGGGCCTCTCCCTAGGTCGACTCAGCCTCAAAATGAATTCCTGATGCGGTGTGTAAACATTGGTGCTGGCCACCGACCCCATCGTGTGCCGTGTCGGCCTGCATAGGCGCTGCTGCTGCTGCCGCTAGCTAACAGCACTTGGCCCCAACAGTCTGTTAAAGCGATGTGTCTGAACCTGGCCTTTGTCCCGTCATGCGTGTGGTATGGCATCATTACACTGTATTTACATACTCCATCTATCCCGGGGTGGCAGAGGGCTATTTCACGAAACAGCTATAACCGCATTTTTCAGAATACAATAGACACGCAAGCCTCTCCCTCTCTGCAAGTGCATTTTAAAGCAGAAGTTGTTGTGCGAGAATGCAATGCGTTTTCCAGGAGGTGTGTTTTCTCAATATAATCTGTTTGAGAAAACTCTCTCCACGGTGATACATGACCTCCAGCCAGAGGTCAGGAGACAACACCACCGGCTGGTCGCAATCATCTTATACAAGAAGACGGTCTCTAATCTCCATTTCCAAACTGTTTATTTTAAATCGACTTGTTGGGGGGGGGGGGGGGTGCGGTAAGTTTTGGGGGGGGGGGGAGTGCGTCTTACTTTCCGAAGCGTCTTATAATCCGGAGCAAGGCCGTAGCCATGGAGTCAACAACATTGGGGGGGGGGGGGGGGGCAAATCTTTAAGGGTTTCTGGGGGTCCCAACCCAGAAAAAAAATCTAAATTTTAAAACTAATTTCCTGCCTAAAATATAAAAAAAATTCACTAACACATGGGATGGACTTATTATTTATTTTTCACAATAATGTCTAATAGTGTATTGTATTACATTGCTCTGTTTTTACTTTTTTACCATTTCTTGTTTCATTGTATGTAATGGCAGAGATTAGCGATTAATAAAGTGCAACCATAACCACAATCATATAAACAGAAATCTATGCATTGATTGTTTTAAAGACAAGTCCAGATATTGTGGCCAAGGTTTAGCAAATTATTGTTTTTATTTACAAAGCATAATAATTATTTACATAGCATAACATTTTTTTTTTATATATCATAATATTGGGGGGGGGGACATTTTGAGCATATTTGAATATTGGGGGGGGGGTGGGATGTGTACAATTACGGCCTTGATCCGGAGTAATACAGCACGAGTGTGTATCACCCGCACGTTCAATGAAACACACACGCACGCGCCGCTAAAATACTCTCCGATCATTGGCAACAAACCAAGCACAGGCTGAAGGGCTTCCCAAGTAGCTAGAGCAGCAGTTATTCTTCTTCTTCACCTGGCTGGAGAGTCGCGAGCCAACTGCAGCGGTGGATCAAGCCTGACGGGTGGACAGCTCTTTGAGTGTCCAGCGAGCCGCGTGTTCGCAGGACGCAGCAGCAGCAGCGCTCCCTGGTGGGACTTGGGGTGTTTTCGGATACGGAGAAGACAGAAGGTCGAACGCCAGAGGTCGCAAACGGTTTTGATTCCTTACCCGTACCCGGCCGCACCAGGGTCGCAAACGGGTAGGGTACGGGTATCGGGTAGCTGATTGCGACCTCTGGGATGAAGCCATGTTGCAGGCGCGGGTGGGTTGATTCTAGGAACTTGAATTGTGAGAAGAGACAAGACGTTGGGAAATGTAAGACAGTTACTCACCAGTGACTCACGGCCTACCCGTACCCGTACCCGGCCGCACCAGGGTCGCAAACGGGTACCCGTACCCGGCCGGGTACGGGTAGCCGGGTATCGGGTAGGGTACGGGTATCGGGTACCCGGTTGCGACCTCTGCCAAACGCTGACTCCCACGGGCACCACACATCATGAGTGGTGTAGAGCGAGTGTCATGATTGCCACCCTGATACAAAACTCCAAAGTATCGGGATGAATACGATCATTTTTAGATAGAAGCTGTTTGTTTTCCTTTTAATCGCATAATCTTGCTAATTCGATCGTTGATGTTTTATAACCCTTTGACAAGCATTCCATTTATGAAGCCATATGCCTGCGTGAATACTATGATTTTTAGATAGTATTTATTATTTTCCTTTTAATCGCATAATCTTGCTAATTTGATCGTTGATGTTTTATAACAATTTGATAAGCATTCAATTTATTAAGCCATATGCCTGCGTGAATACTATGATTTTTAGATAGTAGCTGTTTGCTTTCAATCGTATAATCTTGCAAATCTGATCGTTGATGACTTCTAAACATTTGATACGGATACATTTTTTTGAACACGTATGCTGACATTGATACTGTTGTTGTGGGTTAGCCTGTAAGTATTCTTTGATAACGTGGTCGTGAGATCCGATTGTTGATGCTTCTGACCATTTGATATGCATATTTCTTTTATGGACACACATTCCATACGAATATTGCTATTTTAGGGTTTGGCTACGTTTTTTTTAATCACGTTATCGTGCATATTAGCCAATTCTTGTTTTTTGTCATTTCATACGGATTGATGAGTACGTATTTTTGCATGGGTACTGTCGTTGATATTAATTCCTGTTGATAAGAATTTGATGTTAGAGTAAGTGAGATTAAAGTTGATAATTGTGTTTTTACCCTTTTATCTGGCAACAAAACTGACACCTTTTTTTTACAAGGAGTCATGTTTGCATTGACCACAATACCTGCGGTCGGAATGCAAACAAAAAACACAACTCTGGTAATGTATGCACTGTCCTTGAAATTGATTGGTCCACACCCGAGACAGCTTTTCTTAGAGTCTAGTCTCACATGGTATTGGACTAGATGACGCCAAAAGGCGCACAACTCAAAGACAATGCACCCATCAGAGTATGAGAGCTAGGGGTAAGCATTTACAGGTGTCAGTTTTGTTGCCAGATAAAAGGGTAAAAAAACAATTATCATATATTGCTACTGGAAAAGGAGGTTCCAATTGAGATCAAAGTTGCTTCGATTAAAAACAGGTTCCGAGTGCTTCTTTCAGAAACTCATGCATCATTGTTATAATGACGAACTGTATCCTGCGGCGAGATCTGAATCCCGAGCCCTTACATAATTACACAGAATAATTGTTCAAGCGAGAATCATTGATATTATCACAATTGGTGATATATACCCCTAGACAACGAGAAAGTCAATAATAATGACACCACATAATAATCACACCCACACACATAATCACACACACACAATCACACACAATCACACCCACACACATAATAATCACACACACAATCACATACACGCACATTAATCATTATTTTTTAAAACACATATTCTTACTTATACTGAACACACATTTTTAGATAATCACACTTAATTCCATACATTATCATATTTTTGCATCATTTAATAAATGTTTGATTTATTTTATTATTTGAAAAAATTATAATTGTTTGTAATTAATATAAACTTTTTTAACAATATATACAACATTGCTACTTACCGACGCTTTGAACCGAGCTCCGTGGAATTTCTAGAGGCACAGCGCAAACACTTCCCGAGATTTCGATTTAAAGCTTTCGTGACTGCAGGGATTCATCTTCTTGGTTCTTTCGGTAAAGTCACGTAGAAGGGAAATAATAAAGTAATAAAAATAAAAATAATAAAATAATAACATAAAAGCTTTTTATTTTATTATTTTATTATTTCCCTTCTACGTGACTTTACCAAAAGAACCAAGAAGACTTCCCGAGATGGTGAAGGTCATTTTCTAGGCCCAGTCCCCGCAGTGCAGGAAACTGGTTGTGAGAAAGTCCCAACCGATGTACATGTCGGCATGCGGCGAACGGTGCATTTTTCTTACGCTCGACTAAATGGTTTTGTCACTTTGTAAAATTCCTAAACGCAAGCCACCCACGGTCATGCAAGATTTATTTTCCAATAAAGCAGACAGGCCTGGATGAGCATGAATGGACCAAACAAAATCTGTTATCGCATGCAAGTTCCTGGCCATGTGAACATGGCAGACTGAAAATTGTCTCAGAATGCGTGCAGTGCATTATAATTCTTATGAATACAGAATTTGTATTGCATACGGATTTCCTTAATCTTCCTTCGAGAGAGACGACCGACCATCTATATATCCAGCCATCCTTCCTGCCCTGCAGCCAGCTAGCGGGTAAAACGTTTGGCGAATGTGGTAAGGCCTATAACATCACGAGGGTTAAGTGCCTGAAAATTTGCACGAAAATAGAATTCGTGAATGTCGATCAGAATCAGAAGTTTATTTCCCGAATAAACTTACATTTTTTGTCATTTTAATCGAGTCAGTTTAAATGAGGGCAGATATGGCGGAATGGAGATGCCAATAAACTAAGCTAGGCGGTTCCAAAACGTTTGGGCAGTTACATTAAATGCTTTCGATCCAAACTGAATAAAATTAACCCATGTGTAGTATCAACGATTCAGAGACAGTTTCTTCGAGGAACCTTCTTTATTAAACAACTTCAACAACGACCCACGCCCTCGTTGCATGACATCCATCACTCCCAGTCTAATGATATTATACACACAAAGATAACGAGAAACAGACACAAAGACACGGAGACAGAGAGACAAGGAAATAGCATTTGTCAGTTTGGGCAGGACACGATGTTAGTCACTAACACCTACAGTACATCTTGGTGTTAGAGGACACGAGTGGAGAGACTCGTGTACTGTCACACCTGTAACTTTGTGTTTTTCTTTCTGCCTCTGTATGTCCATCTCCTTGATCACACAGTGACTGAGATAGACACGTGTCCTTCAAGCAGCGCATGATTGCATTCACATGCATGAATTTACTACTTTGTTTCTGTGACATTGAAAGGAATAAAATAGATAATTTTGAATCCAATGTTAAATAACATGCCCATTTTAGAAAATTATTACCACGTAAAATTTGAAATGCAGAGGTCACTGTGTTGAACTCAAGTGAATACAGGAAAGGAATGAGTCCCCTAAATAAATAATTAACACATAGCGACGCTTGTGACGTCACAGTCGCATTTCTAAACCACGTGTCACAACAGGAAATCTCTAACCGCGCGTCACGACCGGAAATGATGACGTCACTACACAGGACTCTCTGAGCACGTGATCACACTCGGACTTTGGCGACACCAGCGGGAAGATGCTGCTGCTGCTGCTCCTGCTGCTGCTGAAGTTGGGCTCCGTGTCTGTTGGGAACGTCTTCCCCCTCTTCGCGGGCAAGGATAGAGGCGACGTCGACTACCCCATACGAATGCCACCATGCCCGAACCCCAACGTGGTCGTGATGTCATGGACTCTGGCTTTGCTCGCGAGTGGATTCATATTGATGGCGATTACAATAATAGGCGTCATGTCGTGCCATCGTCAGTGCTTCGGAATATTTCCCGTGCCTGTCGCTTTCAAAACTAATCCTTTTTACCCATGTCTTTTTTCGGATATGTCAACGCACAAAAAAAACTACGAGCTGCTGCGTCAGGCGAACGAGGTGCAGGAAGAGCGAATTGCGACGATGTTTCAGAAGAACAAGGTGCTGCGCGAGCAGATGGAGTCGGCCCTTCGGGAGATGGAGGCGTTGCGACGGGAGAATGTCCTGCAACAGCGAGCGATCGTCTACCACGAGACGCTGCGTCAAGAAAACCAGACACTGCACGAGGAGAACGTGACGCTGTATCAGGAGATCGTGGTGCTGTTTCAGCGGAAGGAGACGCTCCACCAGGAGATGGAGATGCTGCGTCTTGCCGCCACCACAGACGATGCCGCCACGGACACCGCTGCCGCCAACGCCACGACCACCCTCACCACGGCCGCCACCGCTGCCACCACGGCCGCCACGAACACCCTCACCACGGCCACCACCGCTGCCACCACGGCCGCCACGAACACCCTCACCACGGCCACCACCGCTGCCACCACGGCCGCCACGAACACCCTTACCACGGCCACCACCGCTGCCGCCTCCACGGCCACCACCTCCACGACCACCCTCACCAGCAGCATCCTCACGACGAGAGCCAAGACATCTAAATTTAGATGGCTCAGACAATTCTTCCTGTAAACTTTTCCATTCGGGCAGTTTAAAAATCGCTTTAGCTTCAAGTTGCCCCAATTTAAAGGTAACGGAAAGAATATACGAAAAAGATCCCGCATCCAGCCTTGAACAGACTTGGACAAGTGCTATTAGCAAGACCCAATCAAGGCCAGCATCGACACACGAAGCGGTTGTTGATCAATGCCATGCCTGAAGATCTTTATCGTCCCAGTGCTGAAGTTTATGCACCGCATTAAGAACTAATTTTAGGGTAAAATAAAAAAAAATTCCCAACTATTATTGATCGTAAGTGAGAATCGAACTCCGGTGGGCGGGTTCTTAACACTGAGCTAACTACAGTGTCACCGCTCTTGACACAGACATACACTCACACACATGTTATGAATGAACACGCGTTTCGAAAGTCAATTTGTTTGGACCTCAGAACTCATTATTACATTATATGTACTGCACATACTGGACGTAAAAATTAAGCATTGTTAAACTCGTAAATAAGAAGTAATATTGTACAATAGCACGTAAAACTATGACAAATGCTGTATGGTATATAAGTTATAAAATAAAGTAAAGTAACTTGAAAAGACAAATATCTGTTTATTTTCACTTTGAGTGCTGATGCTGATTTGCTTGTTAGAAGGGGCATAACTACGTCCTCACAAATGCACACACACACACACACGGGAGCACGCATACACAAAGACTTTATTGTATGTAGAAATTTATTTTGGCTACAAATTTAAACAAAATTGGGGGGGGGGGGTGGAAGTGAATTTTTTGGGGGGTCGACAATTTTTGGAAACCTGTTGGATCAACTTTTATTCCCACATGTTGGGGGGGGGGGGGGGTTCACTTTCAACTCTTGAACCGGCCCATGTCAAACTCCCATGACCGCTCTCTCTCTCTCTCGAATCCACTTGTGCTACCCTGGCGTTCTCTCCCCATACTCTTAGTTCTTTCGGTAAAGTCACGTAGGTAAAAAATGAAATAAAAATAAAAAACAATAAAATCACGACGTTTCGGAGGCAACACAAGCTTCCGTCTTCAGCTGAAGCTTGGGTTGCCTCCGAAACGTCGTGATTTTATTGTTTTTGTTTTTTATTTTTATTAATTTTGATTTCATTTTTTACCTACGTGACTTTACCGAAAGAACTAAGAGTGTGAATCCTTGCAGTCACGAAAGCTGCAAATCTAGAAGTTCTCTCCCCACTTTGTCGCACTCCTGTGTCCACTCATGCCACACTCTGACTCTCCTCCAAATCTCATTTACACCCTCTCTGTAAATCGAATCGCTATTTCGAACCCACCAACGTTGCAATATTTTTCACCTCGGTTCTTGACATCTGCTATCCTATCAGCTACCAGTTTCCTACTGATTAATTCTTTACCAATATAATTTCTACCCCTTCTCATACTGTTCAGCGTACCCGTACGGCCTTGTCAACCTTGAACATCCCCGTTGTTATGCTTAACATCACTATCCTTACCCTGGCTTTTATGCTCACCATGCGTCCCCAATACTTGTTCAACCCCTACCCACGGTCTCGCTGCATGTCATCCATCATTCACAGACACGGGCGTACACACAAAGATAAGGAGAAACAGACAAACAGACACGGGACAGAGAGACAGAGAAATTGCATTTTTCTATAGTCGGTTTGGGCAGGACACGCTGTGTAAGTCACTAACACCTACAGTATATCTTGGTATTACAGTACATCTAGGTGTTAGAGGACACGAGTGGAGAGACTCGTGTACTGTCACACCTGTAACTTTGTGTTTATCTTTCTGTCTCTATGTGTCCATCTCCTTGATCATACAGTGACTGAGATAGACACGTGTCCTTCAAGCAGCGCAGGATTGCATTCACATGCAGGAATTTACTACTTTGTTTCTGTGACATTGAAAGGAATAAAATAGTTTATTTTGAATCCAATGTTAAATAAAATGCCCATTTTAGAAAATTATTACCACGTAAAATTTGTAATGCAGAGGTCACTGTGTTGAACTCAAGTGAGTACAGGAAAGGAATGAGTCCCTTAAATAAATAAATAACACATAGCGACGCTTGTGACGTCACAGTCGCATTTCTAAACCACGTGTCACAACAGGAAATCTCTAACCCCCGCGTCACGGCCGGAAATGGTGACGTCACTACAGGGGCTGTGAGCACGTGATCACACTCGGACTTTGGCGACACCAGCGGCAAGATGCTGCTGAAGTTGTACTCCGTGTCTTTTGGGAAGATCTTCCCCCTCTTCGCGGGCAAGTAGGGAGGCGAAGTGGACTACCCCATACCAGTGGCGGCTCCTGCAAAATCTCTCAGGGGGGGCAAATGTTGGAATGATTGATAAGGATAAGGTCCACCCATGCAATGGATAAATTAACAGCTTAAGCATGTAAAGGCCACTTCACTACTTTAATATTAATGAAAAATAAAGTGACTCTTACAATACATCTCCTTGTTTGTTTCTATACTCACTATTATTACACTGCTTACATCACATTACTCGCTTAATACACTGCTTACTTATACTGAAATTTTCCTCTTCTCTCTTTCAAAGTAGCAAAGTGATCAATTACTCTCTCATTGAAAGCAGGCATGTTCCTGACTAGTTCCCTCTCCATGGAAAGCATAGCCATTGCATTCAGACGTTCCTGTCCCATTACATTTCTCAGGAATGTCTTGATTCTCTTTAAGGTTGAGAAACACCTCTCAGCTTCAGCAGTTGTCATGGGAGTGGTTATGAGGATGTTCAACAGAGCAACAGTCTCTGAAAAAGTATCCTGGAGGTTGTACTTCAGCAAAACCTGGTACAGCGCTAGTGCACCACAGGAGCCCTTGAATTCTGGACTCTCATAAATGAGAGACAGTTCAGTCTTCAGCTTCGCCTTATTTAACATAGGGTATGCCCTGACAGTGATGTTCAGAGCCTCAACAGGGAATGTATGGCCATGCTGTTTAAACATCTCTCCTTGTAGCAGCGTGGCACTTACAAGGTGGTCGGTAAAGGAGAACCTTTCTTTGGTGTGGACCAAGATTGTGTCGCAGACCTGACAAAATAAATACATTTATTTTAGTTATAAAATAAATTATTTATTATAATATAAATATGGAGATACAAGGTTTCCATCCCGACAGCAACAATGTATCAGGCAGAATCCATATTTTATATCTCCATATTTTTTCAAAAATTAATGCTATTGGTCACCCTTTACATCTGTCAATGTGTTTTACAAATATTTAACCAATGAAAAGCATTAAAAGAGCTTGGAAATTATTTTGGGGAAAAAACAGGTTTTCTTTCGTTTCCTGAAAAGTAACAGTTTTGGACATACAAGGCTTCCGTCCGACAGCGATGATTTGTGTGTGTGTTATTACGTTAATTAACATTTTACGAAAATTAAAGCTCAAATGGAGTTTGACAAGGGTTTTTAATCAGTAAATGTACAGTATTTTCAATCCACTCAGTTTATTTTATTAAAGATTCCACTAGGTGGCGACAAATAATATTGTTGACTGAAACGTCCTTACGTATGATGACGTAAGCACGTTAGTGCGAGCCCTCCCGGAAGCCATAGAGAATGCATTGCAGCGCCTGAAGTTCGAAAAAAAACATCTTTGAATGTAAGTCTATGGGAACACTCTGGGCGATTCTCAGCCAGAGTGAAATCGCCCAAAAAGAGGCGGTACTCCACAGAACGTGACATGACGCTGATTGGACTATATCCAGAGGCACAGTGACGGCTAGCGCAACTCTGTGGTTGAATGAGGTTGTGAATGTGATTGAAAAAGTCCCTTTCACACTTTGGTGGTGCGTCACCCAATCGCCCTAATGAAGAAACCGCCCCTGCCCCATACCAATGCCACCATGCCCAATCCCCGATATGGTCGTAATGTCATGGACTCTGGCGTTGCTTGCGAGTGAGTTCATATTGATGGCTATTACAATAATAGGCGTCATGTCGTGCCATCGTCAGTGCTTCGGTATATTTCCCGTGCCTGTCGCTTTCCAAACTATTCGTTTTTATTCTCGTCTATTTTCGGCTACGTCAACGCACAAACAAAACTACGAGCTGCTACGTCAGAGACTAGAGGGGGCTGTGTTTTAAGCTGTGCGGTTTTGGTTTTCTATGTTGCGTTTGAAATAAACTAGGATAATTTTACCGATAGGTGATGACTGCTGGTCACACTACAGCCACAGGTACGAACCCCGCACCTCTGATTTAGCACGGGTTGGCTACCTCCAGGGCGAAAGACGTTCAACATACATATGTATTGTCATTCCAGTGCCCGCTGCATATAGCAACGTGAATCTTGTGTTGAACTGGCACTGGGGATTCATCATCAGCCATGATCAATGCATTGCCGGATGAAAACTTGCCCAGGTCACTTCTCACTCACGACCCTACAATGCCATAATCCCCCGAGCACTCGCGCACGGACTCATTTCACCGCTCCGTCTCCTCGGTGGGCATCTTTCCCAATCGCGTTCTACCGCTTGACTAGCACTCCGTTATTATCCTTGCCCTCCATCGACCCACCTTCATTACAATGGAGCTTCGAAGCGAGACGTCCACTGTGTGAGCGGCCGGAGTGTCCCGAGTTGCGGGAAGATCTGAACGTCAGAATATTTGGGCTCCTCGGCCATCGACTGGAAGCAATCCCGGCGCACCGATCAACGCAGATGTCAACCTCGTGAGATGGACAGCGGCGAGGACGACGATGGGACACGTTCGTTGTCGAGGTGACGAGGCTTGAGTGCCTGCAGACTCAAGCAGCGCCACTCGATTGGGTGAACCACCGCAGTCAGGTGCTCAGCAAGGGGCGAGCGTTCCCTTCACCAACCCGGCATGGTCAAGTATGGCCAAAACCCCCCGCTGCATAACCAATGGGTTAACCCCAAGGTTAACCCCGAGGTTAACCTGGTGTGATGTGAAACACGCTCATAAAGCAGGCCACCAAGTGAAGATTCATTCTGTGTTTTAATGCGGCGTGAAACAAACCGGAATTTAACTTTATTGTGCTGTTATTTTGTGAGACCCAAACGGCCGTTCTAATTATCTGCCCATGCCCTTATTGCGTATGCGTGCATTCAAATATCAACACATTCCTTTACCAGGGATGGGCAGTGCTCACAACTTCAATTTTCCCACTGCGAACCAGCAAATCTGGCTGTGACGGTTCCACGTGATGACGGAGACTTGTGTTGCCTCCGAAACGTCGTGATTTTTATTGTTTTATTTTTTATTAATTTCA
The DNA here is from genome assembly GCF_015708825.2 of Lethenteron reissneri. NCBI lineage: Eukaryota > Metazoa > Chordata > Hyperoartia > Petromyzontiformes > Petromyzontidae > Lethenteron > Lethenteron reissneri. The sequence goes on along the minus strand of NC_083780.1, from coordinate 10,377,041 downwards.
ATCCCAACCAATTGTTGTGTGTGTGTCTGTTTAAAGCTGGGCCCACACTCGAGCGACGAGTTGTGAATCTCCTCGCAAGCGAGATCATCGCCCGCAACCGCTTTGTCCACATCTGAGCGGGTAGTTGCGCAACGAGGAAATAAAGCCACCCTGGTCAGGGATTGCAGCGATCAATACAAATTGCAAATGAAATACGTGGCCACAAATTGCCGAGCAGATAGATTACTTTAAAGTAGAGTCCCTCTACTGTGAGCAACCGGTTGCGCAACTGCTCCCAACCGCTTGCAATGACGTCTACAAAAGAGTGATTCGGTTGCCTGCAACCACGTTGCACAACTTATGGCTTTAAGAATTCGAAACGCACGTATATTTGCATTAGTTTTTTTATGCGCGAAATGAAAATTCCAACTTCATTTCAATTATTTCTGTACATTTAATAAGCAGTGCTTTTACGATTCATTGTGTGTGCAGTCCGCAGTGGCCAGGTCATTACAATCATATCTCACTGCACTGGAGAAGACGGTTTTAATCATGGGTGGCTGGCACGGATTTCAAACCCAGAATCTCAGTGGCGTTGGCTGTTGCTCTGACATGGCCATTGAGTCCCCCCAGAGCCACTCAGCCACCTCGCATCACGATAAATAAAGACAAAGCGGGCACACTACATTTGAACAAATTGCGCACGCGTTAAGACATATGGCTTGAAAGCGCCGGATAATTACCACATCTCGGCTACGCATCCGGCAGCACATTTCTTTCTCTATACATATGCAGCGATCACTGAAGCAAATAATCACAGCTGCTCTACATCTTTAAAGGAAGACCGCGCGACCCGCAAACACAATTGGGAGCCATTTGACTCGATGAGAACATTAATTTCGATCAACGGCAATGGGGCATTATTTTCCCGATCTACTGCTCAAATCCCGGCTCCCCGGGTTTTTTGTTGTTGTTGTCACCATCGGCGAGTTTCAAATTCCTGCTCCCGTGTGCCAAGCCCCCCTCAATTGGCCAACGTGTTGATCGATGATTCCACTTGGCTCTATCCTTTTCACTTTTGCTTTGCATCTCACTTTTAGAGTTTACAGTTCCGCAAACATTGGTCACGAACATTTTACATCGATCTTTAAGCAACACGCTTTCATAACTGATTACAATGGTCCATATTCATATATGGGCCAATATTCTTGTCGCTAACCCTCCACCAAACCGACAATATTGCCACGATTACAAAGATATTATTGTTCAGACCTGGCCAATGTATCGTCTCTCTCCGGTGGCTTAAAATTTCTCACGACCGAATGCAACATCGGCGTACGATGGCGTTTCGCTCCTCGATTTCTGAGTTCACGGTTTGATGACGCTCCCAATCAGTAGGAGCGAAAAGCCACCTATGAAATAATATCGTTGTCAATGTGAAAATCTTTGTCCGGTGGTGGAGCATTAATGACAAGAATATCGGCAAAAATTATCACGTGGCCGAAAATCCAAGAACAAACGTGGATCGCTTCACAACTGAGGTTGAAAGCGTTGTGCATGTATGTTGAACTTCTTTCGCACCGTACGTAGCTAACCATGCTATGTGGGTGGGGGAAGGACAACAATGCATTAGCTGTCTCCGTCTGTCTGTAGAGGGAGGTCAGGATAACGCTCGTAAAGATTACACCATATAATGTAATGTTAGCGTAAACTAGCTTTACTATTCGGGGAAACCCGACAAAATTGATCAAAAGGTTGCGCCGTGTGACGTCATCTCGTTGTGTGGCTCGGAAGGTAACAAAGGTAACTCTTTGCCAATTAAATACTTGCGAGGCCGAACGTGCACGTGAGAAGAAGGATTATGGAAGCCATGTGCGATGTTTTTTCTTCATGATTGCGATTCTAAATTCTACTTTCTACCCGTGAGCGATTCACCTTGATTGCAATATTAACAAACAGTGCCCCCCCATCCCCCCACCAATAGCCACTTCTGCTTTATCTACACCAGTCCCAGACAGTTTTAGCACTGCGAGAGACCGCAGTCACACGGGACGACACACAGACTGCATTTCCACATCCGACAATCGGCGAGGAGTGGTAACGTCGAACGAGGTTTGACTCAAGGAACCAGCCTGAGCTTAAACGGCACCCTGAGTCCATCGAAGAATGTAAGCCCCCTTAAGGGAGAATCGTAATCTTGGGTCTAACCTGGAGACAATTGTCATCAGGGGGATCCCCTCCAGGCGAAAATAAAAACAACTACAGCTGGGCATTAGATCGTGCAAGGCTGTTTAAGATATTGGTGCTTGTGTAAGCGTCCAATACGCACAAATAAATGTTCATAATTTCAGAATGGGCCCGTCAAGTATCTTGTCTTTGTTTGTTTTTTGTGTTACCTCCATAATATAAGTTTTTTTTGGTAGGACCACGAAAATATAAATATTGTTAAACCCGCCACCACCCGACACAGCCAATTAGTAAGGTTTGTCACGTAAACAAAACATGCCAATTCGTTACGAGTACAGAACACCGGTGTGTTGGAGAGTAAACCCACAACATTTACAATTCGAATTCTGCTGTTGTCCTACTTCTGTACTACTTTTTGTTACGTGATCTAACCCAAAAACCTCTTATGGACAATATTGGTCGCGAAAGCCTACTACATGTTAAACGGTGTGTTACCTCTTGACTTAAAGCTTTCGTGACTAGGAATTAATATTCTCTGGGTCTTTCGGTAAAGTCACGTAGATAGGTTGAAAGAAAATAACAAAAAACTACGACGTTTCGATCGCAACACAAGCGGTCATCTTCAGGAAAAGGGGGTTAGCTTGCAAAGGCAAACTGTTTGTAAGGGTTTAAAATGGGCATAGCCCAAATGTCAGCAGCCAATGTTAATGCAAGTGGTGGTTAATGTGGTGGGCTCACACGAAATTGATTTCTCTAAGACAAAGGTACTTTGCAAGCCCACTGGCTATCAACAAAGATTCGTTCATGAAGCCATCCATACTGTATATATAGACACAGACACAATTTCAACCGAGAAGATGGGTACAAACCGAGCAATCATTGGAAGGACGTTATCAACCAGTTTAAGTCATAATTGGCTATGATGTTCCCATCCTACCACCTTCCGATGTTAGTTGTGCTTCACGCCCATTTCAAACTTGCACTTTCACAGTCACTTCGCGCGCCGACCCCTCGGTTTGCCTCCCTGCGAGTTATCATTAACATGCTAATCTCTCTTTAACATGCTCATTTTCACCAGGCAGACCTTTGATTGGTGGAAAACGAACCACTGGCGGGCTCGCTGCCGAACACTTACATTATCATTGGCTGCTGACATTTGGGCCACGCCTATTTCAAACCTTTATACATTTCGATTTCCTCCTACGCATTTCCCATGAATATGCTAAATTCCTCTTCATATGCACATTCTTTTTGTTAAGGCGCTCTTCTTGCACCTCCAACCCAGCGTATATATAAGCTCCTAGCTTGGTAGTGTCTCATTCTTCACCTGAAGACGGCTGCTTGCGTTGTAGCCGAAACGTCGTGAGAATTATTTTATTATGTTTTATTTTTTATTATTTTATTACTTCCCTTCTACGTGACTTTACCGAAAGAACCAAGAAAAAGAACTTTATGCACAGTTTGCCTCTGGAAGCTAAACCCCCCTTTTCCTGAAAACGACCGCTTGTGTTGCGATCGAAACGTCGTAGTTTTTTGTTATTTTCTTTGAACCCATCTACGTGACTTTACCGTTACCGTAAGACCCAAAGAATGTGTGTTACCTGTTGGACACACCTCACCTCTGTGGTGCATCTGTCAAATCAGTTAAAACTGTGGAAGTTCACTGTATTTATACATTTTTGGCACCCCTTGCAGCCTTGCGCATGTTATTCGGCCATCCTGATCGCCCACGCCCTAATGCCATTCGCACAGAACATGTGTTTGGCTCAAGGAGACGTTCAGCTGTTGTGCACGAACAAATCCGACCACATAGGTTGTTAAAAAAGTCAAGGAACTACACTTCGCCAGACCACAAAACAGCAAAACCCTTGCCCCACCTCCCCCCGCTTTAGTTTTACGCTGCCCTACAATGACCCCCAACACATTAAACAGGAAGCATTTTGAGTGTAAAATATATTTTGTAGTGTTAAAATATAACTTGTACGGTGAATGTATAGAATGATTTTGTTTTAAATGTAGTATACAAGACTGTACGCGTGGTATCCGTGTACAGTGCTGTACAAAACGGGAAGAAAAATTGATAGTGGCTGAACCTTGCTGCCTCCTCTTGACTGGAGGCTGGGATCACCGCGTGGCCTGGCACCCGCGATGGGCCACTTGGGAGACAAGATGGAGACAAGATGGCGCCGCGTGTGTTCTTCTGCGGCAGCGTCACCGCGAGCAGCGCAGTTACGACGAGCCACAGGGGCGCGATCATCGACGAACTCTGTACCTCAACAAGTCTGGCGCGCAGTTGCAAAACCGTGATAGCTAAACCTGCGAGACGGAAGGGTTTGCTGTACTTGATGTCCCCAATAGACCAACTGCAGTATAACGGGCAGTTGGCGTAATGAGTGAAATTTGCTTTCCTCGACTGGGATTCAAACCCATTTCATTTGCTTTACAATATCGGCGTGCTCACCACTGTACCGGGATGAAACTTGTAACAGGGAAGGTTTGTGGATGTGGAACGTTGGGTTCTGAGTGGTCTTTGAGGTGTAAGAGTTTGGAGCCCTGGTAGAGTCATGGTGACTGAAATGTTTTCTCTTGGAATGATGATGGGTTTGTAGCTAATTGTACTTCGGCATCATGAGCATTCGCCTCCCCAGATCGTTGCTGAAATTCTGGTCCTGAGCGAAAACACAAACATGATCCAACGTGAAAACTCACAGCACGTCACGAGGCCGTCACCCGGTACGGCGCGCTGGATTGCAATCCCAGCGTGCCCACTGTTACACGACGGCACCATCCACGACTACCGGGTAGCTGTGGGCATCATCGGTTTGTAGGTGGGTGGCTGTGGGTATCGGGCGTGTAGCTGTGGGTGTTGTCGTGGTGCGTTTACGAGTCTCGCCGTGACCGGCGGAGGTTGAGCGCCACAGTGGCTAGGAGATGCTAACTAGCTCGCCTGGTATACAGGAGGTCGTGGGTTCGATCCTGACCTCGACGCCTGCTGCTGTATATTTGGAGTTTGCGTATTTTTCCCTCCCCATGCTCACGTGGATTTTTCTCCGCGGTCCTCCGGTTTTCCCCTCCACATTTAGAATCAACATCGCGCATTTCGAGTTATTTGGCTGCTGCTATAGATTCCACGTGAGAAGCCGCTTCGTTGACCTATCATTTGTGATAGCCAGGTTGCTTCTGAAAAAGAGCTACATAATCTGGTTTAAAAATTTACCCATAAAAACAAAGTTTTTCACTATAAATCCTTTATATGCGTGGCGGCTAGAGTCCTCTCATCCTCTGGCTTAAGATGGCTGCCACCTATGGGTCAGATGATTGCCTGCCACCATTAAGCAATTGGTAATTAAATATCATTTTTTTTCCCTAAAAAGTGTAACATTTTGGGAAAAAAATTTCACGAAAATTAATTGTCACGCACAACGAGTCTGTGTGGAAAATGTCAGCTCGATTGGATCACGGGAAGTGGGTTAAAAACGACCGAAAGATTTGCACGGTCGTAAGCACGCAAGCAAGCAAGCAAGCAAGTGAACTTAATATAAAAGATTAAAAAATGAAAATTGTTTAGTGTTATTGTGGTGGAGATGGTGCGCGTGAGTCCTGTTGCTTGGTAAGGATGGAGAGCGGGAGGGGAGGGGGGATCATTGTGTCCACTCACCCAGCTGTGAGGTCTGTACTGGTCCAGTCGGCTGTAGAGCTGAGCTCCCTCCTCAGGGCAGACTACCATCATGTAATCGCGTGACATGGCAAACAGCTGATCCCCATTGATGCCAGTCAGGTGGGCCTGAGTCCTGTATACCCACAACAAATACGAAGATCCCCCGTATAGCCTTAACACACTGTTGGGGCAAGTGCTGTCCTTCCTCACACCTCCGATGAGCACAGTTGGCTGCGTACGGTGCGAAAGAAGTTCAACGTACATTCATACAAGGCTGGCATGGCACACAAGGGGTGGTTGGCTAGCACCACGCCCGGCCGCCTCTGTCTCCCCGGTGCTGATGGTTACACACTGCACCAGGGAATCAATTAATGCCGAGTCGACCTAGGGAAGACCCAGCATCAGTTCAGATATTCGTCCCTGGTGTTGGCCGTGAGCGGGAACTGAACTCGGGTCGCTGGGTTTGTAGCGCAGTGCGCTAACCACTGCATTATACTCTCGTTTCATCGTTTAAAACCCAGGACAGGGGGTGGGCAACGCCAAGCGCCCTCTGGCCCAGAGGTTACAAACGGGTTTTGTTTCCTTACCCGTACCCGGCCGCACCAGGGTCGCAAATGGGTACCCGTACCCATACCCGGCCAGGTACGGGTACCCGTTCCCTACCCGTACCCGTACCTACCCGAAATGAGTGACAAACGGTTACTGACCAGTGACTCACGGCCTACCCGTACCCATACCCGGCTGCACCAGGGTCGCAAATGGGTACCCGTACCCATACCCGGCCGGGTACGGGTAGCCGGGTATCGGGTAGGGTACGGGTATCGGGTACCCGATTGCGACCTCTGCTCTGGCCTTTTTTCCAGCTCTGACGTTTGACGCGGGAAGGTGGCGGCGGAAGTTTGTTCGCGACCCACCGATGGTGGTAGCCCTGCGTGCTGAGCCACAGCTGAACGTCGGCTGGCTGCGAGTGGATCGAGATCTCGGACATTGAATCCCGGGTCACGTGGTTCGTCTGGCTCACGGGCGGCTTGGCTGCCAGCAGGAGCCGGTTCTGCAGCTCCATCGTGAGGAGGTCCATCTGTGTGGTGCGGCCTGGAGTGAGGTGGGGGGGGGAGCAAAACGTGAGACACAGAACACACGCAGAGAGAGAGAGAAATGGGAGGGGTGGGTGCAGAGAGATGGTGAATCAGAGAGAAATACGTGCTTGATAATTGTTTTTTTACCCTTCTATCTGGCAACAAAACTGACACCTTTTTTACAAGGAGTCATGTTTGCATAGACCACAATACCTGCAAACAAAAAACATAACTCTGATAATGTATGCACTGTCCTTGAAGTTGATTGGTCCACACCCGAGACAGCTTTCCTTAGAGCCTAGTCTCGCATGGGTTGGACCAGATGACGCCAAAAGGCACAAAAAAAGGTGTCAGTTTTGTTGCCAGATAGAAGGGTAAAAAAACAATTATCATATTTTTTACTGGCAAATGAGGTTCCAATGGTATAGATACATGGTTGTGTAGAAGCTTTTTTTTTATAAACACTTTTTTTAATTTTACCAGGTAAAGCTCACTGAGCCGTTAGCTCTTTATCAGAAGCGACCTGGTCACACATGACAGCTCAACGAAGTGGCTTATCACGTGGAAATTTAAAGCAGCCAAATACTCGAAACGCGTGTTAATTCTAAATGTGGAGGTGGAAAAACTGGAGGTCCCGGAGACAAATCCACGCGACCACTGGGAGAGAGAGAGACACGCAAACTCAAATATACAGCAGCAGGCGTCAGGATCAGGATTTAACCCACGACCTCCATACCTGCCAGTAAAAACGATGGGTCACTGTGCGGTAGCTATTTGACTACATTCGTTATGTTGTCTGACTGTGCGCTGATCAGATCGTTGTGTTGTCTGACTGTGCGCTGATCAGATCGTTGTGTTGTCTGACTGTGCGCTGATCAGATCGTTGTGTTGTCTGACTGTGCGCTGATCAGATCGTTGTGTTGTCTGACTGCGCTGCTCAGATCGAGAGAGAGAGAGACTCTCTCTCGACAAAACACCACATGAAGGTCATGCCATCTTGCTCCCTCTCGATGTCCTCAAATAATTTTGCAAATCTTCACTTTGCCATTCGAAAGGAGACGTCTGAACAAGTAAAGCCACTGGTGATGTAGCAACTGGTCGTTTGTTATTATTTATTGGTCATGTTTCTGTTTTTTTTAACCGGAAATAAAATAATTCGCTGGTCGATTCTGAGCGACTGAGACACCAAGAGAGATAGCGTGCCATGTGTCTAGGATATATTTGTAATGGGTTCCGGAGACACTTGTAGAGGTAACTTCTTTATTACAATACAACACTCCAACAGTCCTGATACTCTGTTACAGCCTAGGTACACAGCCTAGGTACACAGTCTAGATACACAGCCTAGATACACTACTCTAGCTACGCTCTGGGGTCCTCCGGCTACAATTACCCTAGGGGAGGCTATCTGACCCGACCGAGCCAAGGTGCATGTCTGGACTCTGGCTTCCTCGGAACTCGCCCTTACAAGGACGTAGAGCCGGGAGTCCCAGAGTCCCACCACTGGCCCTCATAGCGTCCCGGCCCTTACAAGGACAAGCGGGACGAGGGGGTCCAGGGTCCTAAGCTGACTGGCTGGCGGGTCTTGGGTCTTGAGCTGCGACTGGCCTCGATCGGCCAGGGAGCTGCCCTTTTATGCCTCGTCCCCAACGAGGGGTGGGGTTGTGTGCGCCCCCAGATATCCCACAGAGCACAAACAGCCCCCACTCCGTTGGTGGCGCCAAGGGGCTTAAGCGTCTGGGTTGCCTGGGATCCTAGCGCCTGGCGCCAAGGCTTATCTGTCTAGGGTCCCAGAGCCCCCAGCAGCCCCTCCCCTCTTATGGCACTACATATTCACCGAACCTTCTCTCAGGCCGGTCATCGTCGATCTGAGGCAACGGCCAACAACAACGACGTTCTGCCTGGCCATTGCAGGTTGGCTGTGCTCCTCTTTCGGGCAGCCTCGCTGACCATGCCCCCACGCACCCTCCACAATTAAGCCAAAGCTCCGATTCGGAGTTCCACCACGGCTGCCGAGCACAGCCCCCCCCCCCCCCCCAAGATTAAAAATTGCCAGGGCACCTAGCAAACAAACGGCGTAAAACGGTGCCTGAATGTTAACCGATTTTATGTTTGAATACTTACGGTCGAATGGGTCTTTTCTTCGTTCAGGCGCGCTGTCTGTCGTCGGAAGGACGGGACGGGGAATTATTAGTTTCTGTTGCCGACCACGCAATGCGCAGCACGGCAATTTGTGACGCTTCTCTCAACGTCCGCAATTTGAGATCAACATTTTCACCCACGGTGGGCGAGGCGAGTGGTGAGACAGGGGCCTCCGCCTCGCCTCGAACACTGATGCCACCCTCTGCCACCAGTTCCTCATTTGCGAGAACAGTGGCAATGCCACGTGACTCATGCCCCATAGGGCCCAGGCGTCAACCCCCAACGAGGCTCCTAAATTAAAAACTAATTTCTTTAGCACTCTTGTTCGCTACGTACAAAACAAGTTCAACGTACATACACACATATACGATGGGTGAGCACGACTCACTCCACGGTGCATTTAATAAAACTCAGCACATTGGTCAACAACACTGTGGCCTTTAAAGGAAGGGTATGTAGTAGACGACGTTTTGGGCAATGGCCCTTATTCAGAGCAAATAGCATTTCTCTCGTAACACGAAATAACACATTCCTGCGGAGGGAGCTGGTAGGAACGTTGGGTTGCTCGGTCAATGGCCAGGGTCAACGGCGGCGTGGTGTATTCCGCAAATATGCCCGACTGTGAGGGCGGGCGAGTAGGTTAAACGTTGAGTTTTATAAGGGCACCACGGGGTGACCAGCCCCTCCCTACTCAGCCCCACCCCTCCCACCCCCCACCCAGCCCCACCCTCCCCACCCAGCCCCTCCCCACCATCCCCACCCAGCCCCTCCCCACCCTCCCCTCCCCACCCAGCCCCTCCCCTCCCCACCCAGCCCCTCCCCCCCCAACCAGCCCCTCCCTGCACGACGGACGGACACAATAATCCCCTGTGGGCTGGTGGAACCAGGAGGTTCCTACCAGTATTAGTGATGGATATAGCAGGAATGGTGGTGGTAGCAACGATGGTGGTGGTTGTGGTGATGGTGGGTCTTAGTGGTGATGGTGGTGATGGAGATATTAGAGACGTTGATGGTATTGATAGTGGTAGTGGTTGTTGTTGGTGGTAGTGCTGATAGCAGCGATAGAGGTCGCGGTAGTGGTCGTGGTGGTAGTGGTCATGGTAGTGATGGTAGAGGTAGTGGTGATGGTGGTGCTCACAGATTGCGTTGTCGTCAAAGAAGTGCCTATCCAGTCCGGCGGAATGGGGGCTTCTGCCTTTCCTCTGCAATGAGATCATCATTATCATAATCATCATCCAATACCAATACCTGCCATTCACCACAGCGCCTGTGCCAGGCCAGGTGCACTTTGAGGCCACGTGAAGTGTTGAAGGCTCGCTGACAGGAGGTCTCGGGACAGATCATCATCACCACTACCATCATCATCATTATCACAATCAGCACAATCATCATCATCATCAGCAACAACCACCATCATCATGATCAATCCTGCCACCACCCCCACTATCACCATAAACATCCCCACCATAAGCATTATCGTAATATTCATCATCACTATCATCATCAATATGATCAATGTCATCGTCATTATCAACACCATTGTCATTGTGATGGTCATTATCGTCACCACCATCATCATCATCGTCTTCATCATCATCACCACCACCACCCAGTTTCAAGACCATCATAATCATTGTCACTCCATCAAAAAAATGATCACCACCACTTGTGTGAATTCGACAGCACGTGGTCTGTGAATTCGTGACACGGGTAGTGCTGGATCGTGCGATCCATGGTCTGGCTCTGGTGACCGCAGTTATAAACCCGCTCCGTTCACAAGACGCCGCTGACCGCTCACCAGGGGCTCAACCATGTTGCTGGGAACAAAGCCAACGGATCCGTTCTCGTTCTGCACCTTCCACCAGTTGCTGCTGTCATCCAGGACCTGGGAGGAAGCAAAGAGGCCAGTCACTGGAGGCGTTTGTGCAAGTCCTTATTATGTATGTCAGTTGAACACGTAGGCTTTCGCGACCAATATCATCCATAGAATAGTTTTTTTGGGTTAGATCGCGTACATATATAAATGTGTCGTTAAACCCACCACCACCCGACACATCCAAGCGGTATCGTGTAGAACTTAATTACAGTTCTTGAATACTGCGCAGTTCGGATAGATCTCGGCTGACCAAGAAATATGTCTCTGGGTTTGTTCGGTAAAAAAAAAGTGGCAACCCTTCCATTCGTACAAAAATGTTTTGTTGCAGGGTCAGACAGATATGCGTCAGGAGGTGTAGTTTTTGCACCGAGTAATGTAATCGCCTTTTTTTAAAAACTTAACTTGATTGCACCACTGCCAACGCAGCGACGTCACCGAACGATTCGTTTTACCTCGAGAGTCTCCTCCCTGTTGATTGACAGCTCTGCGCTGCTCCGGGCCACAAAATCGTACTTTGCCTTCACGAACTTTATCAGCGGAGGCCGTGAGCTGATAAGACGCAACAGACGAGACACGCAAGATAGAATTGGACGTTACTGAATGAGTACGTGTTCGACGGCGTGAACTGAAACTCAAAACGTGTGGGCTTTCAAAAGTAAGGAGGCGATGATTGCTGTGTACAGGGACTCCTCTACTGACGAACATTCGACTTACGAACTTTCAGAGATACGAACAAACTTGTCTGTATGTCCAGTTGCCTGTTAGGACCGAGAGTTCGTAAGTTCAACCACCGCGCAGTAGATGGCGGCGGCGGTGGCATCTACATATGCAGAACGTGAAGAACCGGTGGCATCTACATCTACAGGAGATTATACAACTTTAAAAGCCATTCCCCGTGTTTAGTTTACACGCCGTACAACGTGTTTGGAATCGAAAGAAGTAAAGTTGGACTTACGAACAAATCGACTTACGAACAGACCTCTGGAGCCGAACTCGTCCATAGGTAGAGGAATCCCTGTACTGTAATTTTAAAAGGGTGTTTTTTTCTTCACATTTGGCACATTTGGCCCGCGGCGAGTGATGTCACGTGATCTTTAATGTCCACTGTGAAGCCGATAGCCCGTATTTTATGATCGATACGTTTGCATCATTATTTGGGGCTGCCAATGGATTCGGACTGAGAACCTCCGCAGCAAGCGGCGAAGGCCCTGCCGCTGGGCCGCTGTCACGGTCCTGTCGGGGCCGTTCTCCAACACGGGGTGATGCACTACTCTCTGCGATGGTTTCAGAACGGGACGCTCACGTCTCAGGAAATTACGCCGGTAGGACGGTCGGAATGAAATTGAGAAAAAACGCGATGAGTAACAAAAAAGTTGGACCATTGGAACCTCATTTGCCAGTAGAAAAATATGATAATTGGTTTTTTACCCTTTAATCTGGCAACAAAACTGACACCTTTTTTTTTTACAAGGAGTCATGTTGCATAGACCACAATACCTGCAGTCGTAATGCAAACAAAAAACATAACTCTAATAATGTATGCACTGTCCTTGAAGTTGATTGGTCCACACCCGAGACAGCTTTCCTTAAAGCCTAGTCTCACATGGTGTTGGACCAGATGACGCCAAAAGGCACGCCTTGTGGTCTATGCAACATGACTCCTTGTAAACAAAAAAAGGTGTCAGTTTTGTTACCAGATAAAAGGGTAAAAAACCAACGATCAATTATCAAAAAAGTTGGACTTCAAGGTTGGATTCTGAGGTGACAAGGCCTTGGTGGTGGGGGAGTTGGACGTACGGTTGTGGCGGAGATGCTGCCATGCCTGGGTTCAGCCTCTGAAAAAACACAAAGCAAACCCTTCATCAGCATCATTATCAGCTATAATTATTAATGACACATATAATCAGCAGCATCTTTATCGGTTTGGACTCAGTTTGCAATCATACAACAACCGCCATTCGCCACTAAGTGGCGGCGATGTCACCACGGCACTTGTACCAGGCTAAGTGCACTTTTTCTTTCAACATACGTATACATATAGCCTTGCACAGACTGTTGGGGCAAGTATTGTTAGTGAGCACCTATGAAGGCCAGCATGGCACACGAGGGAGTGATGTGGCCAGGACCACTCCTGGCCGCCTTTGTCTCCCCAGTGCTGGTGTCTACACACCGCACCAGGTACTTATTTAAAGCTGAGTCGACCCAATGGAGGCCCAGGACTGGTTCAGATATTCCAGTCATGAGCAGGAGTCAAACTCTGGTCGCCGGGTTCGTAGCGTGGCACGCTAACCGCTACACCACCGCTCCCCATACACGCACAAATACAAAGCAAAGATCCCCCACATAGCCTCAACAGACTGTTGGGGCAAGTGTTCTTAGCGAGCACCTATGAAAATACACACACATACACGCTTGCACACCCACACCAACACATTTGTATATGCACCGACATTTTCTCCCTGCAACAGCGGATGCGGGGAAAAAACCCGATCTGGTGCCACTTGACCCGCGCTGGGGCCAGCTCGGTACGGGCCCCGGCACGGCTCGAGTTTGCACAGTGGAAAAAACGACCTGGTGCCACCTGACCCGCGCTGGGGCCAACTCGGTATGGGCCCTGGCATTGCTCGAGTTTGCGTAGTGGAAAAAACGACCTGGTGCCACCTGACCCGCGCTGGGGCTAGTTCGGCACGGGCCCCAGCATGGCTCCAGTTTGGGCAGTGGAAAAAACGACCTGGTGCCACCTGACCCGCGCTGGGGCCAGCTCGGCACGGGCCCCAGCATGGCTCCAGTTTGGGCAGTGGAAAAAACGACCTGGTGCCACCTGACCCGCGCTGGGGCCAGCTTGGCACGGGCCCTGGCATTACTCGAGTTAGCGTAGTGGGAAAAACGACTCCCCCCCCCCCGGCCTCCGTCGTCGTCGTCTCTCTCCCGCACTCACCTCCCCGCGATCCAGCGACCCCGACTTGTGGGCGACGGCGTGCGACGCCACTGCCATCGACTCCGGCGGCTCCGTGGGCGCGGGTTGCGCCGGTGGCGGGTGTGCCGGCGGCGGGTGCCCTGGCGGCGGATACGCGGTGGGGGGGTGCGTCGTGGAGGACGATGGGGGCATGTGCGGCGCCGGCGCCGGCTGCGCTGGGAAGCCGAGCTGGTTCCCGATCGGTTCCTTGAGTCGGGGCGTGTAGGGGCTCGACTTCCAGCCCTTTGGCCACTCGGACCTGTGCGTGATAACGGGGCGTTACCACGCGGGGGTTAGCGCGCCTCGCCCCCCGAATAGCCAGGGCTCCCGTGGACATTCCGCATTCCTATGGCAACTGACGAGATCTCAGGATTGGATGCGTCAGTGTCATTGCCACGTGATGGGGTAGGTGAGAAGTGAGACGCCGGACGAACCCGGCCAACTGAGTTGCGATTCGCGGCCACGGCGAACATCAGTCGCGGGTGAAAGCAGAACCAATCCCGGTCCTCCCCACGGGGAACTCAGCCTTAAATGAGTAAAGATGTGTAACGTCATTGCCTTTGCCGTCAGTACTTGTTGTTCATTGCAATTCAAATAGGTCGTCCAAAATTACGTATATCCAAGGCCTGATTTCGGATTGTGTGTACAATGTGTATATGTATACATGTGTGCATGTGTGTGGGGGGAGCAGTAGTGGAATGGTTGGCAACCCGAGTTCGATTCCCACTCACGACCAGCACCAGTGACGATTATCTGAACCGGTCCTGGGCCTCCCCTAGGTCGACTCAGCCTTAAATGAGTACCTGGTGCGGTGTGTACAAATCGCCACTGGGTAGACAATGGCGGCCGGACGTAGTGTTGGCCACCCACCCCCTCATGTGCCGTGCCGGCCTTCATTGGTGCTCACAAACAGCACTTGCTCCAAAAGTCTGTGAAGGCTATACGGGGGATCTTTGTGTGTGTGTGTGCACTTAGACAAAGACAAAGGGCCTCACTCTGGCTTAGTCCAGGCCTCTCCCAGGGAGCTCCAAAGCATCTTCTCCTGCGATGTGAGGGTCGCCTTCATAAAATCCACCGTGTTCTTTGACAGAGGAGGTGACAAGATTGTCCGTCCCGTATCTGGCCCTCCAGACATCAATACCATCTGCAGCAGCATCATCGACCATAATCAACAGTCATCGTCACCATCTTTATAATAATCACCACCACCATCAGTTCTATTACCACCACCGCCACAACTATAATCATCACCAACATAATCATCATCAATATCACTGCCATCACAATAACACACTCACGCGCAATCACACCATGGGCTTTCAGCTTATTCCCGGCTCAGCTCAGGCTTGAGCGGCTCAGGTGGTTTTAAAGATGCTCAGCTGTGGCCTGGCTCAGGCTCAGTTCACGGAGATCCTGAAGCCTGGCTGGTACCGTGCTTTGAGCCGGCTCATGTTAAGCGTGGCTTTGAGCTGTGGCTCACTTGAGTCAGATCCAAGCCTGAGCCAAGTCGTGACGTAGAACTCTGGCCTCAGCCCTTGCGCACACTCATTCACACACGCCATCGATCTCACCATTTGCAGTGGCCTCATGAGGTGATGGAGCATGTCGTTGGCGGGAGGATTCTTCAGTTGAAGCTTCATATCCGACTGCAAGATCAAACCAACGAAACAAAAGCAACCAAGGCGTGAGATGCCAGGACACGCGTCTTAAATTTGTATTCTTATTTTACCAGGTAAGGCCCACTGAGTTATAAATATTTTTTTCAGGAACGACCTGGCCACAAATGATAGCCCAACGAAGTGGCTTATTACGTGGAAATGTATAGCAGACAAATACTCTAAACGCATATTGATTCTAAATGTGGAGAGAAAAACCTGAGGGCCCGGAGAAAAATCCACGCAACCACGGGGAGAACATACAATCTCCAAATATATCGGCGTCAGGATTTGGATCGAACCCTGAACCTCCTGTATACCAGGCAAAGTAGTTAACATCTCACCACCATGGCATCTTACCATGGGCAGTGTGCCACGCGTGGTAGCGCGCGCCGGTAATCTGCCAACAGTGTGGTTTGGGGTGACGGATGGTGAAGGCTTTCGCAAGTCACTTGGTCAGTTTAATTTGGGTAAGGCCTGTTGAGCTGAGGCGCTCTTCTCTCAACGGCGGCCATGTTTGTTTGTTGTAGCACAGAGTTAGACTGATGGCCTTAATCTAAGTTGTCTTGTGGTTGTTGTTGTTTGACTTGCAACCCACTGGGATTTTTGCACACAGCGTTGGTGTCCGGTGCTTTTTCTGCAATGTTTTGCTGTCTTTTCTTGGATTTTCTGTTTGCACTCAGTCACATAGCCACTTTAAGATGTTTTCTTGTTCATGTTTTAGTTTTCTGTTTGTTGCGGTTGCACCCGATTCAAGAGCCGAATGGCTCACAGGGCTATACCTAACAAATGAACTTGAACTTAAACTTGAAGTAGGTCGCACGGGGGGGGGGGTTACGGGGGACAGAGCCATGGTGGCCTCGTGAGGTTGGTATGGGCCCTCTCGTGAACGAAGCGGAGCCCCCTGCATTTCGCTCCTGTAAATTTCTACGTGATAAGCCACTTTTGTTGAGCTATCGTTTGTGATAGCAAGGTCACTTCTGGAAAATAAGTCAATACCTCAGTGGCCTTTATCTGGTAAGAAAAAAAATAGTTCAGTTTAATTTGTATGTTTTTTTAAAAGTGATTTGTTTATCTTTCCTATACTTTGCACTCCTATTGTATTTATGTATTGTTTGTTCGAAAATTCTGACCCGCCCCTACTAGAAATCTGTGAAAAAGAGCTTCATAGCTCATCGGATTCCTCCAGTTTAAATAAATATTCTGATTCCGATTCTGAAATATTCTCTCTCCTTGCGCCTCCGCGTGCCGATAGCGCCTCTCCTCCCAACGACGGCATGAGCAGGTCGCGTGACACACCACCCACCGATCGGAGCCACTTTGGCCGCGAAACTTGACATCGCTGCCCCTCCCGAGTTCACTGACAAAATGCCAACGTTGCGTTGAAAGCATGGCGAACCCCTCCTAGCGCTCGCCCCCCTCACCCCTCCAGCCCGTGGGTCCCTGGTGCAGTTGCACCACCCTTCGCACCTCCGATTAGCACGGTTGGCTACGTACGGTGCGAAAGAAGTTCAACGTACATACGTAAAACGCCCGGTCAGATGATGGTGACGGTGCGTCGTGTGGGTTCCTGTTGCAGGATCGCTAAGCAGTGCTGTGTGAGCCAACCGCAAGGAAGACGATTTAAAGCTTTCGTGACTGCAGGGATTCATATTCTTGGTTCTTTCGGTAAAGTCACGTAGAAGGGAAATAATAAAATAATAAAAATAAAACATAATAATAGAAGGGAAATAATAAAATAATAAAAAATAAAACACACACGTACACACGCACACATAATAAAATAATAAAAAGAAAACATCATACTATTTTATTATGTTTTATTTTTATTATTTTATTATTTCCCTTCTACGTGACTTTACTGAAAGAACCAAGAAGACGCAAGGAAGCCGTGGTGCTGCCCCGTCTCACCAGAAGGTTAAGAAGGAGCTTGTATTTCTGAAAGTGGTCTGTAAACTCTTCTATGGTGGGCGGCTTGGCTCGTAGCGTGAGCACGCCCTCTGTGCACACACACAAAGGCAGCAATAAAGAAAATCCAGATTTAGGCACGCCGGTGCTATTAGCGAGCATCACGCTTGGCATGCAAAGCAGCCTGCGTGCAATCACAACCTCCTCCCTTAATGTCCCTTGCCCAACGCTTCGACCAGTTCCAGACTGCGAGTTTCCATTCATGCCTGCCGAGGGAGTTTAGTTTAAGTTGAGGTGGCACAGCAGCCAGCTGGTTACAAGGGTTGGCGACTTCTTCCAACCTTTTGGGGCTCCGCAAACCCTCACAGGGTCAGCTACCCCTTACCCCACGATGCTGTTCAAGCTGTGGGACTCCATCTCTCCCTGCGCACAAGACAAAGACACACCGCGCCGGCGTAGGCATTTGCGGCTGAGTCGACCTAGGGGAGGCCCAGCACCGGTGGCCGTGAGCGGGAAACCAACTTGGGTCGCTGGGTTCGTAGCAAAACACGCTTACCGCTACGCCACCATTCCCCATGCACACACGCACACACGTACACACGCACACACGCACACACGCCCACACGTACACAAGCACACACGTACACACGCACACACGCACACACGCACACACGCGCGCGCGTGCACGCGTCCACTCACCGCCAGAACTCTTCTTCTTTCCTTTGGACTTTTTATTCTTCCTTTTCCCCATTTCGTTCAGCGCCTCCTGGATTTTTTGCAGCCTCCGGACAAATGCCTCGATCTCGTCGAGCAAGTTGTTCATCAACTTCTGCACTCACATCATCATCGTCGTCGTGGTCGTCAATTACATCATCATGATCATCGTTGCCTGTAGCAGTAGCGTCTTTGTCGTCAACAACAGCAGCAGCGGCGGCATCATTAGCGATAGCCCGTCGTCATGTCCTGCTTTAGAGGCGTTCGCCACGTGCCAATCAAGCTGAAAATGTTGCAATCCCATCAAAGCAGTTGAAATCCTGAGTACATTTTGGTTTTAGTGCCATTCTCATAGCGCAAGGTTATCACACAGGTGACGTTTTTCAGACGGCGGTCGTCTGCCGTAGTTACGAAGTAGGGGGGCGATGTTGCTATGTGGCCCTTGCCGAGTTGGTAATTTGCGATGTGATTTTTAGAATTTGGCAAATTTGGACCGCGGCGCCAGCAAACGTGGGCTGCGCTCTTTCGAATGACGTCACCGGATCGGTCAACGTCCAGTGTGAAGCAAGGCGATGCATGCCACAGTATTCACGGTGAATACACCCACCCGCGGTATTAACCAGGGTGGCCCACAGGGCTCGAAGCGTGAACCTCAAAGTTGAATTGTCATGGTAAACGCCACCATCGCCGTCGTCGTCAGAACCGCAGCCTCACTCACCAAATTTGAGTCCTTGTCGTGCGACGATGGGGGTGGTTGCATTCCTGCACAGCGCATACACACTCAATGTTACACATTGCCAACAGTCTGGAGTTTTCCTTTAGTTGTCACCTGTCCTAGTGTCGAAGAAGAAGAATTCAAATAAACTACAAAAAAAATATTGTTATTTTACCAGCTACATGGCTCGTTTTCAGAAGCGACCTGGCCACAAATGATAGCTCAACGAAGTGGCTTACCACGTGGAAATTTATAGCAGACAAATACTCGAAACGCGTATTGATTCTAAATGTGGAGGGAAAATCGGAGGCCCCGGTGAAAAATTCCATGCGACCACGGGGAAAGAGAGACATGCAAACTCCAAATATACGACGGGCATCAGGGGTCGGGGTCAAACCCATGAACCTCCTGCCTACCAGGCAAGGCCGTTAACATCTCGCCAGCGTGGCGTGGCCGGGGAAGGGGGCTTAAACCATGCTCATCTGCAATAAGCGGCAGTCAAGGTGCTCATCGCTCCAGGTTCGGAAATGCTACAAAAAGTCCACCCTGGTGAATTTCGTCATCCCGGATGAGGCCCTCGCTGTGAGCGGAGAGAGACGGGTACCTTGGTCCATGAAGGGCATGGGCGGGCGTGAGTGCGAGCCCCGGGATCGGCCCTGGGACAGCTGCGCGGAGCCAATGTCCGTGCCGTCCTCTCGAATACCCATCCGCTCCAACTTCTCCTTGTTCAGCCTGGAAACGCCGATCGGATCACATGACTGGGGTGCGGTTTTGGCATTCGTGCCATTGTTCCAGTGCTAGTTTGTCGCGGAGGAAGGCGATTTTGTTTTCACGGATGGGTACAGTCTGCGGTAGTTTCATAGCTCTACCCAATCAGGTGATTTTTTTTCCCTGGCAAATTTGGAGCGTGACACTGGCACTTATTGTCTACTCTCGCTCCAACGACGCCAAAGGGACCTTTTAAATGTCTGCTGCAAAGCCGACGGTGCGTATGCATGCACGAGTAAAAGTTCAACATACAAACGTACAATAAACCTGCAGTGTCGTGATGATTCATCAAATCGCTGAAGCGTGTATGTGTATGTATTGTCACCGGTCATCGAGTGCTCACCGTAACGTCTCAGGCCTGATCTTCTTGACTGTGCTGCGTGCATCTGCAACTCCGGATTCGATGTCCGACTGGATGATGTTGGCCTTTGGAGGGCGGACACGCGGACAGCGTTAAGAGCAACGGGAATCAACCATCACGCGCGAAAGCCACCGCAACAAAACACAATTGCAAAAACCATAGCAAGCACGATAACCACAACAACACCACCACGCTACCACCACCACCACAAATCAGCCAGCACACATCAACCGCCATGACTACCGCAACAACACTTCGAGCACCTAACAACAATCACAAAAATACTTTGCTACTACCACCACCACCACACAGCACACGTGATCAATAACATAACTACCACAACAACAACAACAACAGTCACAACCACCACCACCACCACTGCCGAACAACGACGGGCGGGTCAGCAAGTCACAACAACAACAAACCAATGCAAAAAACTAACTGCGACAGGATTTGCGTGAAAGGGGTTACCTCTGCCGTCTGGAAGAGGTAAATGTCGGGGAAGTCCTCCTGCGGGTCTTTCAAGACGAGCGCCAGCAGTCGGCCAATGCTGGCGTCCCCAGCCTCTACCTTGCACTGCTCGATCCACAGCATGTCGAATTTCTCCAGCTGCTCCTGGAAACACACAAACGACACCCCCCGCCCCCCACCGACTCGTTAGCAGAGGTCGCAACAGGGTACCCGATAGCCGTACCCTACCCGATGCCCGGCTACCCGTTTGTGACCCTGGTGCGGCCGGGTACGGGTACGGGTAGACCGTGAGTCACTGGTGAGTCACCGTTTGTCACTCATTTCCCAACGTCTTGTCTCTTCTCACAATTCAAGTTCCTAGAGTCAACCCACCAGCACCTGCAACATGGCCTGCAACATGGCTTCATCCCAGAGGTCGCAATCAGGTACCCAATACCCGTACCCTATCCGTACCCGACCGGGTACGGGTAGGGTACGGGTACGGCTGGGTACGGGTACCCGTTTGCGACCCTGGTGCGGCCGGGTACGGGTAAGGAATCAAAACCCGTTTGCGACCTCTGCACATTAGCCTCGTAAACTGCCGGGGGTGCATTCTGTGAGCGAGAGCCTGTTAAGGCCAGCGTTGTGGCACGATGAGGGTAGGGTGTCACGGTGGCTGGGAAATGTTAACTACCTCGCCTGGTATGCAGGAGGTCGTGGGTTTGATTCCCACCCTGACGCCTGCTGCTGTATGTTTGGAGTTTGCGTGTCTCTCTCCCCGTGGTCACGTGGATTTTTCTCTGGGTCCTCCGGTTTTCCCCTCCATATTTACAATCAACGTGCATTTAAAGTATTCGGCTGATATAAATTTCCACGTGATAAGCCGCTTTGTTGCGCTATCATTTGCGGCCAGGTCGCTTTTTGAAAAATAACGATATAGCTAAGTGGACCTTACATGGCAAAATATAAAAAAAATTGTTCAGTTTATTCTTGATTTGAAGCTTTCGTGACGGCAGGAATCCATACTGTTTGGTTCTTTCGGTAAATTCACGTAGGTAGAAAAATAATAGATCAGTTTATGTGTTGCCAGCCCACTAAAGGGAGAGAGCCTCGACTGGGTTGATTGAGGTTACCTTGGTGTGACAGTCCAGCAAGCTGATACTGTTGGGCTCCACCTGCAGATACATCTCCTGGACCCAGATCCTGCCCGTGGTGTTGAGAAAGACGAGGCGTTTCAGTGCATCCTTCACCGTGACGAGGCCTTCATCCGGGTCCAGGATGATTGTCACCAGGTGCTGACAACCACGACCGCGGGAGAAACCCAGCAAGCAAGTGAGTCTCAAGGTGAAACACTGCGTTTGTTAACACATTTGTATATATATTTTTTTAAATAAAAACGATGATTTTTTTTACCAGGTAACGCCCACTGAGCTATGTAGCTCTTTTTCAGAAGCGATTTGGCCACAAATTATAGCCCAATAAAGTGGCGTATCACGTGGAATCAAATACTCTCAACGCATGTTTCTAAATGTGGAGGGAAAAACCGGACGACCCGGAGAAAAATCCACGCGACCACGGGGAGAACATGCAAACTCCAAATATACAGCAGCAGCAGGCGTCAGGATCGGGATGGAACCCACGACCTCCTGTATACCAGGCGAGGTAGTTAACATCTCGCCAACTGGCGTGCCGCGAGACACCAGTGTGCCACACAGACGTCCCAGGTGTACTGCGGTATATTCTGAAATTATAGCAAAGAACCTCACGATACTCTTTGATTATTTCGATAAAGTCACGTAGGTAGAAAAAAATAATAGATGACAACGTTTCGATCGCAACGCAAGCGATCGTCATCAGGCGACTTTCTACCCACGTGACTTTACCGAAAGAACCAAAGAGTATGGATTCCTGCAGGTCACGAAAGCTTTCAAATCAAGAAACGAACCTCACTGTTCGCAAGCAAGGACAGATTAACTCTCCGCGCCGTTCAGTGGCTGATTTCAGCTCCCATCTGTATCCCGCCCTCCCCTATCCATCGATCTCGGAGCGGTACGGCAGAAGTCTGTCAACCCCCCCCTCCCCGGCCCTCTGAACCAGAAGTCGCAAACGGGTTTTGATTCCTTACCCTTACCCGGCCGCACCAGGGTCGCAAATGGGTACCCGTACCCGGCCGGGTACGGGTAGCCGGGTATCGGGTAGGGTACGGGTATCGGGTACCCGGTTGCGACCTCTGCTCTGAACTCCCTCTGTCGCGAATGCGCGTTCGGGCACGCAGCTGAGGGTTAGTGGATGACACAAATGTTGTGAAAATCCCTTCCCCTGGGCACTGAGGATCCATACCACGGACTTGCCAGCAGAAGGCGGTACAGCAAAAATGTGGACTGATGTCATGTGTCCCTTCCGTATGACTGTCTTGCCGCTTGTTTAATTCATTCTCTCTCTCTCTCTTCGAGAGTGAGCCAACACTGTGCAGCGCATTACAAGTTAAAATTATGATTCCGTGCAGTATGTATCGTGTGTTTTTGTGTGTGTGTCTGTGCTCGACAAACTGGCTCAATCGAGTTTTTCGGTCACGATTTTAAACCCGCTGAGAATGACGTTTCCCACCATCACGTGCTAGTTCTCAAATGTATATAGATATTTTTTATAATGGGCAGGGTGGGATTAATGTAAGGCCGTAATTATAATATTATAATATTCAAATGTGCTCAAAATGTCACCCCAATATATTGCTATAAAATAGATTTATGTTCATATGATTGCGGTTATGGTTGTTCTTTATTAATCCCTATTATCTCCTATTACATACAATGAAACAAGAAAAGGTAAAAAAAACAGAGCAATGTAATACAATACACTATTAGACATTGTAAAAAATAAATAAAAAGTCCATCCCATGTGTTAATGAATTTTTAAAATATTTTAGGCAGGAAATTAGTTTTCAAATTTAGATTTTTTCTCGGGGGGGGGGGGGGACCCTCAGACCCCCTTGAAGATTTGGTCCCCCCCAATGTTGACTCCATGGCTACGGCCTTGGATTAATGCCCCCCGCCACCACCCCGTTATGACGTTCCTTTCAAACAGCCGCACGTTACTCATTCACGAGCTTCAAAGCGAATTCGTCTCCTCGCGAAGGCGACGGTTGGGCAGCGATGGACGTATTTGTCGCCACAGGAGTAAAGGTGGCGGTGGTTTATTGTGCCCGTGAAGGGTGGCGAGGCGTTGTGCGCAGAGCGAGGAGGGGGGGTGGCAGCCCACCTCCACGTGGTACTGTGACGTCTCTCCTTGCAACGTGCCTCTTCCCAGTTTCTTCCTTTGTTCTGCAACACGAGAAATCACCGTCGTCGTCACCACCACCACCATCATCATCATAATCATCAAGGCATTCGTGATTCTCGTGATATGTTAGAAGCGAATTTTAGCGGCACTCCATTGCTGTTTCTCCACATTGATATTGATGATTGTTTTTTTTACGCAGGAAAGTCCGGGGATGGGCACTTGCAGCGTTCGGCTAGCGATAATCGATTTGTATCGAGATATTGACACCGGTATTGTTGAATGCACTGTTTTGATAACAGGCCAACGCTGAGCGAGCAATGGGTTCGGGTTTGGTCTACAGTGGTAAAAGGTGGCAACTCTAGAGGCGTTCTACTGCTGGATGAAGGTCTCCTTCATCCTTGGGGTACTGCTTTATTGAGTGCATTGTAGGCTTGAGCTGCTGTACTGACATCCGTCCCCCCTCCCCCCTCATTTCCAAGTCATGCACTGGGCGAGGTGGTGAGACAAAATGCGTTCCCTTCACCAAACTAAACTATTCAACATAAATTTTACTTTACCAGGTAAGGCCCACTGAACTGCATAGCTCGTTTTCAGAAGCGACCCTTGGCACAAATGATAGCTCAATGAAGTGGCTTACCACGGGGACATTTATAGCAGGCAAATACTCTAAACGCGCGTTGATTCTAAATGTGGAGGGGGAAACCGGAGGGCCCGAAGACAAATCCACGCAACCACGGGGAGAGAGAGAGACACGCAAACTCCAAATAATCATTCGTCGGGTTCGGGATCGAACCCGCGACCTCTTGCATACTAGGCGAGATGTTAACAACCCACACAGGCCAGCTTGGGGGCCGTCCATAAATGACGTCACGCACCTGGGGGGGGGGGGGGTCAGACACTTGTGACGATGTGCGACGAGGGGGGGGGGGGTGTTGAGAAATGTGACGCCACAGCAAAATGCGCAACTTTAAATAAATATAGACAACACGTTCTACTTCATTAAATAGACTTTTTAATACATGTTTTCTCCTACAACATCAGAGTGCAGCGTCACATTAAATACGCACTACAATGACAATAGTTTAAAGCGAATTGAAGCATGTTTTATTTATTTTGGGGGAGGGGCAGAGCTTCGTGACGTCATATTTGAGGGGGGTGGGTCTGACTTTTTGTGACGCCGTGTGACGGGGGGGGGGTAAAAAATCGTCCAAAATAGCGTGACGTCATTTATGGACGGCCCCTTGGTCCAATATGGTAGAATCACCACCCCCCCTCACAATTGACGTACCCAAAACAAACTTACACCCGGGGATGAATTCACGGTGGGTGAGCCGTGGGTGACGATCAAGGGGAATAGAGGAGGGAGAGGGGGGACACACACACACTCTCTGTAGTTGAGTTCTGTCCAGAGGTCGCAACCGGGTACCCGATACCCGTACCCTACCCGATACCCGGCTACCTTGAGTCACCGGTGAGTAACTGTCACTCATTTCGGGTAGGGTACGGGTACGGGTAGGGAACGGGTACCCGTACACGGCCGGGTACGGGTACCCATTTGCGACCCTGGTGCGGCGGGGTACGGGTAAGGAATCAAAACCCGTTTGCGACCTCTGGTTTTGTCGAAGAACTCGCTCACCGTAAATTGTCTTGGCGCTCTTCTCTGGATAGCCGGCACCTCCACCTCCCCCAGGCGCCCCGTAGCCCCTGCGACACGAGCAGATTTGACGCAAGATCAGAACATCGGCAGGTAAGCGAGTAAACTCGTGATTGGTTCATCTCCTTGGTTCTTTCGGTAAAGTCACGTAGAAGGGAAAAAATACAATAATAAAAATAAAACATAATAAAATAATTCTCACGACGTTTCGGCCACAACGCAAGCAGCCGTCCTCAGGTGAAGACCAGGTCTGTCGGGGAGACAGCGTTTGTCTTTCCGACAGACCTGTTCTTCACCAGACAGCATCTGTCTTTCCAACAGACCTGTTCTTCACCTGAGGACGGCTGCTTGCGTTGTGGCCGAAACGTCGTGAAATTATTTTATTATGTTTTGTTTTTATTATTTTATTATTTTCCTTCTACGTGACTTTACCGAAAGAACCAAGAAGAAGCTACTGCGTTTTAGGGGAACAAGCCGAAGGACCGATTTTACCTATCCACATTTTGTGTAGCGACTTTCTCCTGGCGATGCGGCGCATGGCATCCCCTTGACATACACGGGAAGGGCGTTTCGCAGCGTTCGTGCGATGATCTGCCGACCGTCGCCTACCCAGGGCTGAATGACAGGCCGCGTGCGTAGCCGCCACGGCCGCCGCGGCTACGGAAGCGAAGCTTCGCAAAGTCCGGACAAGAACGCGGCCGATGCGTTGCCAGCACCACGTGGCTTGCCCAGGGGTTGCCGTCGCTTGAACGCACGAGGTCAAGAAGCGGACTCAACCGGTGCGCAAATGTGGCGATACGCGCCGCCGCCGCGACAAATTGCCACGTCAGGTGGACGCTTGACAAGTCCAGTCTGTCTCCACTGCGAGCAACCGGTTGCAGTTGCACGCAACCGATCGCTCGGGCGTGGACCTGGCTTAACCGACATGGGCTCGGGGGCGTTTGTCCGTGGCCGCGCGCGCGCGCGTCAGATCTCGCTAAATTTAGAGGCGCTGCACTTTGCAACAGGGCGCTATTTGCGCGTCTTATCGAGGCAACCTTAGGACCACATTTACGGCCGCCTCCCGGGCTCGTTAAGCCGCACGGCGTTCGTGAAACCAACCGCGTCGTCGCGACCACCTCCATGGGGGGGGGGGGGGGGGGGGGGGGTCGGTGTAAGGTTCAGTTACTAAATCGGTGACACGGAGCGAGCGGCAGCGCGTCGCAGGGGGGCTCGCGGTTTCGAAACCGCACGGCCGCCCTGGATAATACCCGCGGCCGTGTGAAGAGCTGTCTGCTTCGCGGTGGACATTACATGTCTCCGGACGTCATCGAAACGTTACTCGAAAGCAGTAGGCCGTTGCGTGCTGCCATCATGAATCGAACTTTGTCAATTTGAATAAGTGAATTTTAAAAATTCCATTAAAAACCGGCAATCATTTATTATTTCCCTTCTAAGTGACTTTACCGAAAGAACCAAGAAGATGAATCCCTGCAGTCACTAAAGCTTTAAATCGAAACTCGGTAGCTGTTGCCTTCCTGAAGAACACTGGGTACAACATCAAGTGAAGCACAGTCCGCGATAGCACGTGAGGTGTGCACGCAGACCGAACAAAGGCTGAGGCGCGTGGGTAGCGTCTAGGAACATCCAACAGCATCCCGCCTTGTGTGATACTATGCCCAGGCAGCCGTACGAACACTCAGTCTTACTCGCGCGAAGTAGTTCTGTTCACACAATCGCGTTGTATCCAATTCACATCAGCGTCATTAAAAAATTAACCCGTAAAAACAAAGTTTTTCACTATAAATCCTTTATATGCGTGGCATCGGTTTTATTTGATTATTCATTTCCGTTTTTCTTGAGTAAGAGTTTCATTTTTATCACATTGGTATTTTAAATTAAATATGAATATTTTTTTTTCCTAAAAAGTGGAAAATTTTGGAAACATTTTTTCACGAAAATAAATTGTCACGCACAACGAGTCTGTGTGCAAAATGTCAGCTCGATTGGATCACGGGAAGTGGGTTAAAAAACGACCGAAAGATTTGCACGGTCGTAAGCGCGCAAGCAAGCAAGCAAGTGAACTTAATATAAAGGATTTAAAAATATATATGTTCCCGAATACATCAAGAGCCTTATATCCAGTTCGCGCTTTGAAAACCACACGCGTTATAGGAGAACAGACTGTATCTGCACGGGGATAGAGTGTTTCCCCCTCGCACGCGTGGATTTTCGACGCGTGATCCATTTCCTCCGACACGTATGAACACCCGTTATTTGGCTGAAAACATTTAAAGCACTCAGGTGTGGACCCACCTCTTGGAAATACAGTATTTCATAACAATTAAATGTTTAACACGTAGGCTTTCGCAACCAATATCATCCATAATACAGGTTATTTTGGTTTAGATCGCGTAAGTATATAAATGTGTCGTTAAACCCCCACCACCCGACACAGCCTATTAGTAAGGTTTGTGACGTAAACAGAACGTGGCCAATTCGTTACTAGTACAGCACACTGGTGTGTTGGAGAGCCAAGCCACACCATAAATGTGGTTTGGCTCTATATTTAAACTATTAACGGATAGTTTATATATATATTTTCTATCTACGTGACTTTATCGAAAGAACCAAAGAATATGAATTCCTGCAGTCACGAAAGTTTCAAGTCAAAATGTATAATTCACTAATTCAAAGTGAAATAAGCGAAGAGTTCCAACTCAATATGGGGCAGTGAATATCTCCCTTGACATTGCTGCGCCAGTAAAATTCGATATTCCTATGCCGAGTACCATTCTGTCCATAAGACGACCACATTTAACTTCCCACAAAGTGGTACTCGTTTATCGATCCCAAAAATTATTATGGTCCGACTCCCCCGAGTGGCATTTGAACCAATTTCCTTCTGCTTGTGAGTTGCGTGCCCTAACCCCCCAGTGGTACTGAGACACGTGACATTGGAAAAAGTTGTCGGTCCACTACTGGATGAATGCCTCTCCGTGTCACGCCAGTCATGGTGGTCACGTGGTCATACTTCACCACGTGGTCAGCGAGTGTTGGTGAAGGAGGGGAACTCCAGATCCAGATCACAACTGATGGAAGCCGTGGACGGGAATCAAACGTAGGTAAAGCTCATGGTTTCAGTCTGCTAAGGTGCCGTCCATAAATGACGTCACGCGATTTTTGACGATTTTTGACCCCCCTCCCCCCCTCGTCACACGGCGAAAATAAAACATGCTTCAAATCGCTTTAAACTATTGTCATTGTAGTGCGTATTTAATGTGGCGCTGCACTCTGATGTTGTAGGATGAAACATTTATTGAAAAGTCTATTTAATGAAGTAGAATTTGCATTGTTTTATATTTATATTATTTTATTATTTCCCTTCTACGTGACTTTACCGAAAGAACTAAGAATATGAAGTAGAACGTGTTGTCTATATTTATTTAAAGTTGCGCATTTTGATGTGACGTCACATTTCTCAAACCCCCTTCCCCTCCCTCGTCACACATCGTCACAAATGTCTGACCCCCCCCCCCCCTAGGTGCGTGACGTCATTTATGAACGGCCCCTAACTACTGAGGTGCCACTCCTCCCCCACACCCCGGACTCTTACCCAAGTCTGGCACGTCTACGTTTATCACCCAAGACTATTTATTAGCTGCTGTGATGAGGCACTTGTTGTATGGTGGAGATAGGCGGTCGAGAGGCAGAGATAATTAGTTTCCAATGATAAGTTGCGATTAAGACGGCAAGGGTGGAGGTGGGTTCTACATCATCCTGCTTTCACCTGGGCGAGACCGCTTGCGAGATAACGCAACGGAAATTTCAACCTTGTGACGTGCAACACGATACAGCAGTCGTGCTGTGATGGTTCCAGCTGAAGACGGAGGCTTGTGTTGCCTCCGAAACGTCGTGATTTTTTATGGAACTTTTATTAATTTAAATTGTATTTTTTAGTGTGCGACACGAATTTGCTCGCTCTCGTCACCACAGGCATGTGAAAGGTGAGAAGGCACACCATTCCCCCCAAGCTCTGCGGTCCTCTGTGCACGGAGATGTTTTCAGCCGAATAATGAGCGTTCACATGTGTCGGAGGAAACCAGAGCATCCGGACCACACACACACACGTGTGCGAGGGGGCAACACTCGATCCCACACTGGTGGGACAGGTGGAGGAGATTCGTCCTCTCTCCCCATGATTGCGTGGATTTTTCTCCAGGTCCACCGGTTTTCCCCTCCACATTTAGAATCAACACGCGTTCAGAGTATTTTGTTGCTACATATTTCCACGTGGTAAGCCACTTGCTCTGTCAAAAAATTTCACCTGGAAAATTCCCTTCGGGCAGAACGTCACCATTTGCAAAGGTGTCCTGCGTGGTGGTTGCACACGTGCATCGCAAGCGTGTGATGTCGTGCAAACATGCATTTACAATCGATCATCTACATCGTACGCTATCTGAATCAATTGGAAATGCCCCAAAAACACTTAAGAAAATTTGTAAAATTTGCCATTTTTGACTTAAATTCTGGAATTTTATTGTTTTTAAATTATTCTTTAACAAGCTCGGCTTTAAAAACAATAGTGGTGTGTGTCATATTTTTGTTTCTATTCAAGTGAAAAAAATTAAAGTAGATTTTTAGGTGGGATCCTGCCCCACCCGATTTCCGTGACCTTTCCGTGAATAAATTGTTATTTCGTGCCACTCGGTTATGAATTTAAGCACAAGCATTCACCCGAACGAAACGCAGCCCTGGAAAATGGGACACGAGCGTGCTGCGTTCTTAGGGGCCGTCCATAAATGACGTCACGTGATTTTGGACGATTTTTGACCCCCCCCCCCCCTCGTTACGCGGCGTCACAAAAAGTCAGACCCCCCCCTCAAGTATGACGTCACAAAGCTCTGCTCCCCCCCCCCCCGCCATAACCATATTTCCATTTTGAAAATAAAACGTGCTTCAAATCGCTTTAAACTATTGTCATTGTAGTGCGTATTTAATGTGGCGCTGCACTCTATTTAAAGTTGCGCATTTTGATGTGACGTCACATTTCTCCCTCCTCCCCCCCTCGTCACACATCGTCACAAATGTCTGACCCCCCCCCTCCCCCCAGGTGCGTGACGTCATTTATGGACGGCCCCTTAATGGCGCCGTGAATGGGCCCACAGGTCCCGCGGTTCGAGCCCCCATGGCCGCCCTTGTTAATTCTGCCTTCGTCTCCAGCTCCAGTCCATCATGCTCGGCAATGATGATGGGTCTGGGTGAAGTCCCTCCATTGCTGCCTGTCATCCACCATGTCTTTCACGGCTTTGCCCATCACCAATCCCCTCTGCTTGACGTCTCTCTTCGCATCATGAATCCAACGCGTTGTCTCTCTCTCCGTCTCTGCTTCTTCTTATTCTCGATCTTTGTAAGTGTAGTACGGAGTAATACTGATGGCCTTAATCTAAGTTGTCTTGTGGTTGTTGTTGTTGCTTGACTTGCATCCCACTGGGATTTTTGCACGCAAGCGTTGGTGTACGGTGTTTTTTTCTGCAATATTTTGCTGTCTTTTCTTGGATTTTCTGTTTGCACTTAGTCACATATTCACTTTAAGATGTTTTCTTGTTCATGTTTTGTTGTTGTTGCGGTTGCACCCGATTCAAGAGCAGAATGGCTCACCGGGCTATACCTAATAAATGAACTTGTATCCTAGAGTGGTGTGCATCACCATATTCTGGTGTGCGTGGCCACATTTGGTGGTCTTGTCAGGGTTCCTACCGTGAGTTTATTTGCCGCAAATGCCACGCGCCGCCTGCGTCACAGTTGAACGTTAAAGATCCCCATGACGTCACTCGGAAACGAGTAGGCCACGTGTTATCAGCGTCAGGGTCAAACTTTGCCACGTTTTTTTATCTACCGGCAAATGACCTCATTGAATAGAGCCACAGTGCTATGGCTACATCCAACTGTGAAAACTTAGCAGGACCCTCCTGCACGCATGCACGCACGTTGAACATCTTTCGCACCGTACGTAGCCAACCGTGCTAATCGAAGGTGCCTCGGGCAAGGACAATCAACTGAACACAACAAAAAGCTTTTCGATTTAAAGCTTTCGTGACTGCAGGGATTCATCTTCTTGGTTCTTTCGGTAAAGTCACGTAGAAGGGAAATAAAATAATAATAAAAATAAAACATTATAAAATACAATTCTCACGGCGTTTCGGCCACAACGCAAGCAGCCGTCCTCAGGTGAAGAACAGGTCTGACTTTACCGAAAGAACTAAGAAGACAACAAGAAGCAGTTGTACAGAAATGAGGAGGATACTAGAGCCACTTGAAGGATGTTTTGGAGGAGAACTTATGTGAACCAAATGCTTCCGCGGGTCGTTCTCTGGCACAATGGACGCATTTCTCTGTGACATTTCCAAACGGATTATAATTTCTATTGCAACACTAGCAATCGTCATCAGGTGGAACAACCACAGCAAGAAAAAACTGCCTACTTCAGCAGTTTTGACGATTGCTTGTGTTGCGATCGAAACGTCGTGATCTATTATTTTTCTACCCACGTGACTTTACCGAAAGAACCAAAGAGTATGGATTCCTGCAGTCACGAAAGCTTCAAATCAAGATTGGATTATAATTAGTCTCATGACACCATGACCTTGATAGCACAACTGGAATGATTTTTTTTGTGGAAAATATGCAGGAAGCGCCGGGTGGCTTGTGGGAATATCATTTGATGGTCCGAATAAAAACAACGAATTCAAATCATCGGTACGTTTTGGTTATTCGGGATATTCTTGGAGCGTCAGGGCTATCGCGAAGCAATGGTGCTGCTGTGGTTTCACGTGCAAGTATCGTCTGTCAAGGCCGTAGCCACGGAGTCAACATTGGGGGGGGGGGGGGCAAATCTCCCAGGCGGTGTTGGGTCCCCCCTCCAGTAAAAAAAAAAAATATCTAAATTTGAAAACGAATTTCCTGCCTAAAATATAAAAAAATCACTAACACATAGGATGGACTTTTTTTTTTTACAATAATGTCTAATAGTGTATTGTATTACATTGCTCTGTTTTTTCTTTTTTACCTTTACTTGTTTCATTGTATGTAATGGCAAAGATTAGGGATTAATAAGTACAACCATAACCACAATCATATAATTCTAGATTTGAAGCTTTCGTGATTGCAAGGATTCATACTCTGTTTTTTTCGGTAAAGTCACGTAGGTAAAAAAGTGAAATAAAATAAATGAAAACAACTAAATTAAACCACGACGATTCGGGCGCAACACAAGCGTCCTTGACAATCATATAAACAGAATTGTATTTTATAGCAATATATTGTGGGGTATGCTGGATTCCTCTTGATATGCAAATTATTTTGTCAAGGCGCTCCCTTTCCCCCCCCCCCTTCCAACCCAGCTTATATACATGCTCCAAGCACGTGTGCTGTTTCATTCAGACGCTGTCGCCTCGACAGACCTGGTTTCACCTGAGGACGGCTGCTTGCGTTGTGGCCGAAACGTCGTGAGAATTATTTTATTATGTTTATTTTTATTATTTGATTACTTCCCTTCTACGTGACTTTACCGAAAGAACCAAGAAGAAAAAAGTTGTGGGGGACATTTTGAACATATTTGAATATTGGTGGGGAGGGGATGTCTGCCCCCCCCCCCCCAATATACTGTATATTATAATTACGGCCTTGTCGTCTGCAGTAGTTCCGCAGTAGGGGGGCAATTTTGCTGCGTGGTTTTAGCCAATGAGGCCAGTGGAGCGGTTGCGGTTGTAGTTGTGGGCCAGACCGCTAAGGAGAATTAACTTTGGGTGGGCCAAACCGATGTCCGGCATCGGAGGGCCCAGACACAGCACCCACCCCTCAGCACGAGGCCTGTTTGAGACCCAGTGAGGCTGCCTTTCCTGGGTAGAAATAAAAGTTAATAATGCACCACGCGCACCGCTGGCCCTCGCCATTACGGCATTTACGACTGGTGCCTCGTGCTCAAGAACTTTAGTCCGTCGCGTGGAAGGCGTACGAGCGAGTTGGGAGATAACGTATCTCCAAGTGGCAGAGGGATAACCGCGTGTATATATATCTCTCTCTGCTTCCATGTTTTACGGTAGGGCACTGCCTCAATCGGGATGCACGGGGCAAGATTTGCATCTTGACAATTAAAATTTAAAAAACCCCCACGTCTTGCTCGGCGATTCATCTGGCTAGCTCTCCGCTGCGTCTGCGGGTTGCATGGAACGTTGGGTTGGAACGTTGGGTTGGTCCAACGTTAGCTCAACGTCGACTCAGTGGTTCCAACCACGTGGCCAACGTTGGCCCCACGTGGCATGTCTGGCACGATGTCCGACGTTTCGCAGCACGTGTCGGGAGCTTCTCCGGGAAACAGGGGACAACCCAGCAGCACATCGCACAGAGTTGTACAGTGCTACTGCGACAAACCCTATTCTCACCCCACCTCGTTGTCAGTCTTGGAGAGATGTTGTTTGTTTTGGGTACGAGTTTTACACTTTGCGGGTACATGTAACAATTCACCCACCCCTCCCCCTTTGGGCACCCCCCCCCCCCAACCCCGCACCCGGCTAATGGGTACAGGGCGGGGGGAGGGCTCAGAAAATATTCCATGAGAAATTAAG
The DNA here is from genome assembly GCF_015708825.2 of Lethenteron reissneri. Classification (NCBI taxonomy): domain Eukaryota; kingdom Metazoa; phylum Chordata; class Hyperoartia; order Petromyzontiformes; family Petromyzontidae; genus Lethenteron; species Lethenteron reissneri. Next base: position 10,343,057 of record NC_083780.1, on the reverse strand, counting down.
CCCTGGGTTACAGGGTTGCAATTAAATTGATGAACGAATCAATCGTTTGGGCTTATTGCCTTTGTGGTGATCGCACGACCGGTGAGAACGGCGTCGGATGATAATTTGTGTGGATGTAGCTGATACTCGGTGTGGATCAGTGGTGCAGCGGTTAGCACACCACTGCACCCGGCGATCTGAGTTAGATTCCCAACCAGAGCTAACATGGGTGCCGAGTGATATCTATAACCGGCATGGTGAAGTATGGTCAAACAGCCTCCGTGGACCGACGCAGTTTTGGGAGCACTTCATCCAGCAGTGGAATTCCGATCGCAACATCATCTCAGAGGTCTTGTTATAATTAGGCGTGTGACGGTACGTCGATACATCTATTGTTATGTTTATGATACGCCCAACGCAGAGCTGTCCAGCGGAGGGGCCAAATTGGAGATTTTTTTTCCCTGGGCCTCACAACAAAGGAGGACCCCACAATGGGCTTGTGGATTGTGGGATGAGAGGGCCCAACGTGACATTCCGCCCCAGGCCACCAGGAACCTCTGAGTGGCCAAACTTCCACCATGATCGCCGCGGCATATGGGAGGCCTTCATCCAGCAGTGGATTGACAAGGCTGAATGAAACATGGCCCTTTAAAATGTTAAAGACACGGAGGTAAGGTAGTGTGTGACAAATGTGCAATGTTTCTCTGGGGAAGATTAACAAGCGACATGCACCAAATAATTTTCGAATTTAATATTTAAAATGCAAATACGTTACCCATGGCCGCCAGGGTATGAAGTCATTGTTGGTCCTGAAAAGAAAAACAAAAGCAGATATTGTAAATAAATGACACATGGACCAGCGGCGAATATGCACAGCATACTCAGGATTTCACATTTTTTAAATATCGGATTATGGGTTTTCAGCATTTCGTTTTAAAGCACAATTGAGGATGTCAGATGTTGGGGTTTTGGGATTACATCACAGAGTAATATACATGTCGTGCTTACAGAAGTCACGTCCACGTGACACCACCTTTCGGATCAATCCACAACAACATTGTTTTTGGACCGTCCGAATTTTCAAATCTAGACCAGATTTTTGTATCTAGAGGCCGTCGTTCATAAATGACGTCACGCACATAGGTGGGGGGGGGGGTCAGACATTTGTGACGATGTGTGACGAGGGCAGGGGGGGTTTGAGAAATGTGACGTCACGTAAAAATGCGCAAATTAAAATAAATATAGACAACACGTTCTACTTAATTGAATAGACGTTTTAATAAATGTTTTCTTCTACCACATCAGAGTGCATCGCCATATTAAATACGCACTACAATGACAATAGTTTAAAGAGAGTTGAAGCATGTTTAATTTTCAAAATGGAAATATGTTTTTTGGGGGGGGGGGGCAGAGCTTTGCGATGTCATATTTGAGGGGGGGTCTGACTTTTTGTGACGCCGTGTAATGAGGGGGGGGGGGGGTCAAAAATCGTCCAAAATCGCGTGACGTCATTTATGGACGGCCCCTATATATATATTTTTTATCAATCCAAAAAATGTATGCAAACACATCCCGAACATATACCATTTTCAGTATTCACATAATTCAAAAACCTTGACTCACGGAAGCTTCTCTGGACGTCTGTGAAAAAGGGCTTCATAGCTCCTCAAATTTCTCCGGGGAAAGATTAAGAGTCTGACGGCTGCTTGCGTTGTGGCCGAAAGGTCGTGCGAATTGTATTTTATTATGTTTTATTTTTTATTATTTTATTATTTCCCTTCTACGTGACTTTACCGAAAGAACCAAGAAGATGATTCTGACTCTGTTACGCAATTCAATGCAGCCACGGGTGGCTATGCACGCCTGTAATCCAGCACTTTGGAGGCGCGTATTGGGTGGTGCATTGCACACGTTTGTGAAACTCCCTCCCTACCCGTGGGTGATGGTGGAACTCACCATCTCCCGGCTTGCCACAGTATTGCAGTACAGTGGGCGGCTAGGAGATGTTAACTACCTCGCCTGGTATACAAGGACGTCGTGGGTTCGATCTCGAGCCTGACGCCTGCATATTTGGAGTTTGCGTGTCCTCTCCGTGGTCGCGTGGATTTTTAAATCCTTTATATTAAGTTCACTTTCTTGCTTGCTTGCGTGCTTGCGTGCTTGCGTGCTTGCTTGCTTACGACCGTGCAAATCTTTCGGTCGTTTTTTTAACCCACTTCCCGTGATCCAATCGAGCTGACATTTTCCACACAGACTCGTTGTGCGTGACAATTCATTTTCGTGAAATTTTTTTCCCAAAATTTTACACTGTTTAGGAAAAATAAAATAAATATTTAATTACCAATTGCTTAATGCTGGCAGACAATCATCTGACCCATAGGTGGCAGCCATCTCAAGCCAGAGGACGAGAGGACTCTAGCCGCCACGCATATAAAGGATTTATAGTGAAAAACTTTGTTTTTACGGGTTATACTTATTATAATCAACATTACACTTTTAGAGTATTTGGCTGCTATACATTTCCACGTGTTAAGCTACTTTGTTGAGCCATTTGTGGCCAGGTCGCTTCTGAAAAGAGCCATATAGCTCCGTGGGCCTTACCTGGTAAAATAAAAAAAAAGTTTAGTATTAATTTCCACCTGTATTCCATCAGTGGGGGGAGTACTCCATATTGAGTGGCGACACCCGCTTATGATTATTAATGAGGAGGGGGGGGGGGTGTCCATTTGGAGGACGTCACCTGCTCATGATTATTAATGAAGGGGGCTGGTCGATGTGGAGTGACGTAACGAGCGTGAAGGACAGACAGTCCTGGGTGATTATAGTCGGTATAGGACCACAGCGTTTAGCCAATTGGTGGTGCCGGTTCCGATTGCTTTACCCCTTGTCTGTAGTTACCCGTGCTGGCTCTGCGCGCGTTAACACATTCTGTCGCGTTATTAGATGCAACTTGCTGGAATGTTGAACGTTTACAATTTTGATTTAAAGCTTTCGTGACTGCAGGGATTCATATTCTTGGTTGTTTCGGTAAAGTCACGTAGAAGGGAAATAATAAAATAATATTAATATAAAATAATAATAAAAAATTCTCACGACGTTTCGACTGCAACACAAGCTGTGGATTTCACACCTGATGATGATTGCTTGTGTTGCAGTCGAAACGTCGTGATAATTTTTATTTTTTATTGTTTTATATTTATATTATTTTATTATTTCCCTTCTACATGACTTTACCGAAAGAACCAAGAATACGTTTACAATTTGTCCAAATAAACAAAAAAAATCCACAATGCATACTTATTAACAATGTTGAATAGTACACAGTGGGCAAAGTTTCTGTCTGCGATCCCAATTGAATAATTTGAAGGTATTATTCAGCATTGGCATGTTTGGCTCACACCAGCTACAGACACATTGCATGGTATTCTTATTCTTGGTTCTTTCTGCAACACAAGCAATCATCAGTCGAAAAGTCGTGATAATTTTTATTGTTTTATATTTATATTATTTTATTACTTCCCTTCTACGTGACTTTACCGATAGAACCAAGAATATGAATCCCTGCAGTCACGAAAGCTTTAAATCAACATTGCATGGTGTTTCTTTTTTAGTCGTGGAATAAAACCAGGCAACCCAGAGGAAACCCGTGCGGAACAGGGAAGGTTGGGAACGTACAAACTCCACACAGAGAGGTGCCAATGCCAGATATCGAATCCAGGGCCCTTCATGCTGCGGGGTGCGGGGCCCACCCCCCTTGACCTAACAAAATAACGCGCAGAGGCACAGCCAGGAGCGTAGCTACCAGGGGTGTCGTGGGGGTCCCGACACCCTCCGCCCTCCACTAATTTTTTCTCGAACACACCCCTATATTCTAGATTTGAAGCTCTCGTGACTGCAAGGATTCATATTCTTAGGTTTTTTCGGAAAAAAAACCTAAGAATACACACCACTATACCCCATCCCTATTCACCGTATCACCTTTAGCTACCCTAATTGTACCTCTCGTAACCCTTGTAAAAGCGCCTTGTATAATAGCGCGATATGAATATGAGATAAGACATACTGTTTTCAGTATTCACATAATTTGAAACTATTTATACTGCTAGGAACCTCCTGGTCCCACCAGCCCACATGGGATTATTGTGCGCGGGTGGCTAGGCATGGGCCTTACCTGGTTTAATAAAAACAGAAGTTTCATTTTAGTTTAATTTCGACATGGCTAAGAGACTCCCGTGACATTGTGGACACCATCTCTGGCACTTTTACATCCTCGTTGTTCTCCCTTCAGCACCAAAACTCTGAGTGTGCTGACGACGGAACCATTTCCAGTCACGGCAGCGCACGAGCAGGAGCGGGGGACTCACCGCTGATCATTTAGCCAGAAGTTGCGTAGATGTCGCGTAAGTATGGCGCAGTACAACTCTTCTTATCCGTGAAGAAGTGTGGAGTGGACAATCAGTAATATGACCAATAACCACCGTGAGCATTTCCCTGGTTTACTGGTCCGATGTGGATGCTCCCCTGCATAGAGATATGTTGGCTAGAGCGGCCACGTTCACACCGGCAAATACTTTGACTCCAAAATCTAAGCCAGTGACACCGTTAACCACGTGCTAGTAAGACACGCAGCTCCAACTCCCGCGGTTACCTCTGCTGCCCTGGGCACAATTCGCCACCGCCCACTACAGCTCACCACCGCTCACCACTGCTCACCACTGCTCGCCACGGCTCGCCAAAACAAGGCACCGTTGGGTCATGAACATTACCAAATGCTCACGCTCCGTTTGAGTGCCTGCCCTGCCTTGGCAGTGAAACGAGAGGCGTTGGCCCGGCACCGTATTGCCTGCCAAAGTCACATTCCAGTGACGAGTTAAAACATTCCACTCTCAAAGTTCATGTCGGCGGCTGCCACAACTCGACTTTAGTAATGTTCGTTGCGTGGTTAAACTTCTACCGTTGGCAGCCTTGTAGCCACGGGGGACTGGAGGAGTCTGAGCCCCCCCCCCCCACCACCCTTCCCCATACTGAAGTTCAACATCCATCCATCCATCAAGAGTACTACGTAGATCCAGTATGGAGCTGCTCATTCAACCTCAAGTTAAACGCAAGACAGTGGGTGGGCAATTTCGCCTTCCCATATGCAGCTCCCACCATGCGGAACGCACATCCCAGCTCCATATTCGCCAAATTGAGTCCCTTCCACGATTTAAGTACCATTAAAATAACCGTTTGTGTTGACTATGGCCTTCAATTGAGTTGACCTTGATTTGGGTGTGGGTCAGGAGAGATGAGGGCAGCGAGGAAGTGGCTACGTAAGGGCCTCGAAGCTGCCGTACGGAGCGGCGTCCATTTTCACAGCGGGCGGTGGGGAGAGGAGAGGCATTCAGATTGGGCGTGGTCACACAGAGGTCACGTGACGTACAGGAGGCTTGAGCTGATATAGATGTGACATATTCTTAGGTTTTTTCGGTAAAGTCACGTAGGTAAAAAATATAAAATTAATAAAAGTAAAATCAAAATAAAATACAAATCACGACGTTTCGGAGGCAACACAAGCTTCCGTCTTCAGGTTGTGTTGCCTCCTAAACGTCGTGATTTTTATTTTATTTTTATTTTACTTTTATTAATTTTAATTTTAATTTTTTACCTACGTGACTTTACCGAAAAACCTAAGAATATGAATACTTGCAGTCACGAAAGCTTCAAATCTAGAATAGATGTGACAGACACCTCTATAGAAAGGGGGCATGTGGTGCGAGAGTTCACGAGCACCTAATGCGGATACGGACAGAAGGAAAATATACGAGAGCCTGGTAGTAGTTCAGCGCTATTATCTTCCACGGGTCATTATCTCCCGTGTAGCGAAGGTGTTCTACTTTACGCGAGATTTACAAATGGGAAATGTGTTTGTCTCGTGACACGGCACCGTAGATGACACAGTTCTAATATAATTGCCGTAAAAGAGTACAAAAATGTGCCTCCCTTGGGGTGTTGACGTTAAAAATTAACAACAGTTGGAAAGAAAAGTCAATGATGTACAGTATTGCACACCTAGTATAGTGTTGTGTAACGATTCAAGTAAAACGTGTTAAATAACGCGATTCACAGGCACACAATACATAGACAAGACGCCTCCTTCACATGCATGTCCCTCGACTTGAACAATACAAGATCGTTTTTTTACTATCACGTAAGCCACATGGCCTTCTGGGTGTGCATAATTTCAGCAACATTGGTTCAACACAAATATCCACAAGCTCTTCTAGCCGTGCTCATCTCTTTGTGACTTTGATTACAACTTGGATTGTGCTGTTCGTTGCTGGACACTTTGACGTTGGCTGTGTCGCGGTGGCGAGATGTTAACTCCCTCGCTTGGTATGAAGGAGGTTATACTGGTAGGAACCACCTGGTTCCACCAGCCCATAGGAGATTATTGTGTCCGTCCGTCCATCGAGCATCCAAAAATGGGAGGGGTGGGGCTGGGTGGAGAGGGGAGGGTGGGGAGGGGCTGGGTGGGGAGGGTGGGGAGGGGCTGGGTGGGGAGGGTGGGGCTGGGTGGGGGGTGGGAGGGGTGGGGCTGGGTGGGGAGGGGCTGCTCACCCCGTGGTGCCCTTATAAAACTCAACGTTTAACCTACTCACGCCGGCTTGTGGCTGCCCTCACAGTCGGCTATATTTGCGGAATACACCACGCCGCTGTTGACCCTGGCCATTGACTGAGCAACCCAACGTTCCTACCAACTCCCTCCGCAGGAATGTGTTGGGTTCTATTCCGACTCTGACGCCTGTTGTATATTTGTAGTTTGTGTGTTTTCCCCGTCGTCGCGTGAATTTTTCTCCGGGTCCTCCGCTTTTTCCCTCCACATTTAGAATCAACAACGTGCGTTCAGAGTATTTGTCTACTGCTAGAAATGTCCACACGATAAGCCACTTCGTTGAGCTGTCATTTGTGGCCAGCTCGCTTCTGACAAAGAGCTATATAGCTCAGTGGGCTTTACCTGGAAAAAAAATTGTTGAGTTTTTATCGTTTTGGAACTTTGGGGTTTAACTCTATATACACACATATAAGCATATACAAACATTTGTAAATGCCACGAGTCGCAGGGTTATGCTTTGCGCATTGACCTTCCCTTTTCCATTTCAATCGCCTGACTTTGGTGCACTATTCTCATGTTCGTGTGTTGAGCGGCGGTGCAGCGGTTAGCGCACCGCGCGGCGACCTGGGGGGGGGGGGGGGCTCCAGCCTTGAACCTGCAGTGTCCTTGCCAAAGGCCTGTAAATAACCACTGTTTACATCTTTGTGCTGTGCACGCAAAAGGCTGAAAGACACGGAACACTCGACCGCGGGGGGTCAGTGAGTATATTATTCGTGCGGCGGAGAGAGGAGGGGGGGGGGGGTGTCCGTTGTACATACAGCTATGCTGAGAGGTGACGTTGGTGAAATTGCCAAAAAGAAAATCATTCATCACCGCTTGCCAAACCACTTTGTTTGCACCGTTTTCACGGACAGACGTGCCGAGTGAAGTGCGTTTGGCTGTGCAAATCCTACGATGTCCTTAGCGACAATTGGCAAGCCGACTTTGTAGCCCGGCGTGGGCTAGGCGGTGATGCCACACTTCACCCACTCTCTACCCCCCCACCACCCTCCTCAACTCGGCTTTGAAACAAATTATTTGGCGATGCCGCAGCTGTTGCTGCGTCTTCGTTGCTGGTGATGCGTTGACGAGAGGTCAACAAGAAGAGAAAAGTCACAGCACGTTCCTCAAAAACACGGTGGTCTTAAAAAGGGGAACTATATAATGGCCGACGTTTCGGGCAACCGTCCTTGTTTATGACACATGAGACTCATTCAGGAGCATGTCAGGTAAGGAGTGCTGTGCGTGCATCACTGAGTCATAACCACCCCTTCCCCCACCAATGGGGCATTCACTATAAGGAAGCCTCTGGAGCTATGTAATTTTAAAATGTAGATTGAAAACTAATTTTTTTTTAAACTGCTTTATGTGTTTAGTTTGTTGTCTTTTCCCCCGCACCTCCGATTGGCACGGGTGGCTACGTACGGCGCGAAAGAAGTTCAGCGTACACACATTGCCTAGCGGCAGCACCAGCGCTGCCTTTTTACGGAGTTTCGCGCCTCGAATCAGGCAGGCCGCCCTGGTTAACGCTGCTCGTCAATTGATGGTGCAATACTATGCACCGTCTGCTTCGACGTTAAATATCCTCAGATTTCGTTCGAAGAAGAGAAAGAGATTTGTGTGCCAGTCAGCAGAGGTGTGGACTCGAGTCATGTGACTTGGACTCGAGTCAGACTCGAGTCATGAATTTGATGACTTCAGACTCGACTTGGACTTGCATAACAATGACTTTGTCCCACCTCTGAGGTGTGGACTCGAGTCATGTGACTTGGACTCGAGTCAGACTCGAGTCATGAATTTGATGACTTCAGACTCGACTTGGACTTGCATAACAATGACTTTGTCCCACCTCTGCCAGTCAGTGTAATGATCCAAATTTTCCAAATTGGAAAAAATACTTGCACATTACTTAACTCGGAAATGCATAGCAACATCGTCCCCGACTGCGAAAACTGGGCATAATTCTCCCGAAACGTAATTTTCATCCCACTTAAAGCTGAAATGTCTCATTTTCACAGCGAACCAAAGACTCGCATAGAGTTCCATAGACTCACACAGAAAGCCACTGACTCACACAGAGATCCATAAACTCACACAGAAAGCCACTGACTCACACACAGACCCATAGACTCACACGTAAAGCATCTGACTCACTCAGACCCATAGACTAACACGGAATCATATAGACCCACACAGAAAGCCACTGACTCACACAGAGAACCATAGACTCACATGGAGTCCCATAGACTCGCACAGAAAGCCACTGACTCACAAAAAGACTCAGACTCACACAAAGACACATAGACTCACAGAGAAAGCCACTGACTCACACAGACTCATAGACTCACATGGAGTCCCATAGACTCATACAGAAAGCCACTGACTCACACAGAGACCCATAGACTCACACAGAGTCCCATAGACCCACACAGAAAGCCACTGACTAACACAGAAACCCACAGACTCACAGACAGCCACTGACTCACACAGAGCCCGATAGACTTACACAGTCCCACATTAATTCAAGGAAATCATGGCCAAAAGTCCCAATGTAGCGGGTGCCCCTCCTGAAAACGAATCTTAAGACTCAGCGAGGCTTTCCACTGCAAAAAAATCTAAATAAATATTCATAATCAGCCATAATGATGACAAATACAATTTACAAATATCATCATCATTACGACCAGTGAATCAAGTAATTTGCCTCCCGTGGAGCGTATGCGTGTTGAACTTCTTTCGCACCGTACGTAGCCAACCGTACTGACTGGGGGGGGGGGGGGAAGAAAACAAACTAAAACACAATGAGGCCGACAGAATGCAGCGGAGACCCGCTTAGCCGCTACAAACACGTACACAGTATCCTCTTCCACGACGCCGATCCAGAGTGGTTGTCACTGGACCTGGCGAACGGGCACCTCGTTACGACCCCCACACAACAGCAGCCCCCCTGGATTCAACCTCTCCAGGAAGGAGTGGTCCACCCTCTCAACAGGTTCACAACTGGTCACGGCTCACCGACGGGGGCATAAGAGCAAGCCCCCCCTGCTCAGCGTCTGTGGGGTGGAGCAAAACCATGCAACCGACGACATCCTTGAAGTCTAATTCTAGATTTGACGTTTTCGTGACTGCAAGGATTCATACTTCTTCTTGGTTCTTTCGGTAAAGTCACGAAGAAGGGAAGTAATACAATAATACAAATAAAGCATATTATTATATTATTTTATTATGTTTTATTTTTATTATTTTATTACTTCCCTTCTACGTGACTTTACCGAAAGTCACGAAAGCTTTAAATCGAGGATTCATACTCTTTGTTTTTTTCGGTAAAGTCACATAGGTGACTTGATACAGTAATTTTGCTGTGACGGTTCCACCTGAAGACGGAAGCTTGTGTTGCCTCCAAAACGTCGTGAGTTTATTTATTTATCTTCTTGGTTCTTTCGGTAAAGTCACGTAGAAGGGAAGTAATAAAATAATAAAAATAAAACATAATAAAATAATATTATTAAAAATATTATTAAAATTATTTTATTATGTTTTATTTTTATTATTTTATTACTTCCCTTCTACGTGACTTTACCGAAAGAACCAAGAAGATGAATCCTGCAGTCACGAAAGCTTTAAATAGGAAATAGTTATTTATTCATTTATTTTTTACCTACGTGACTTTACCGAAAAAACCAAAGAGTATGAATCCTTGAAGTCTGCCCGATCCACAAACTGAGCGAAGGTCTACTCGCCCTCGACAAGGCTTGGGCCTTTGGGACTTCGCATTCGTTGAGTAAAAAAAAACAAATGATATCTATACCAAAACGTGGAAGAACAGGTCCAAAAATACCAATTGTGAGCGTTGTGCCATTTTAGTCGAGGCCTTTCAGCCACGGCGGAGTGCTCGAGTGAGTCACTTGCAGGGCTGACACGCAGCACGGAGGGACCTCACCTTACAGGCGAAGGAGCAATTCTGAGATATTTACAAGCGGTTTATGACACGTGGCCTATGCGCCGTAGTGTGCAAGTTCGGTTAAACGTATCGCCTAGCCCCCCCATTGCTCAAGCTCCGATTGGGCGCAATGTGGCTCGTAAGTCGTCAGTTATGATGTTGACACTTCAAGGGTTGTTGGGACTCGCCTGTCTTTATGCTGACCGCTAGGCCAAGCAAGAGAAAAAAATGTATGACAGGCGAAGCAGTGATAATTGGTTTTTTACCCTTCTATCTGGCAACAAAACTGACACCTTTTTTTGTTGCCAGATAGAAGGGTAAAAAAACCAATTATCATATTTTTTACTGGCAAATGAGGTTCCAATGGTGTAAATGCTTACCCCGAGCTCTCATACTCTGATGGTGCATTGTCTTTGAGTTGTGCGCCTTTTGGCGTCATATGGTCCAACCCATGTGAGACTAGGCTCTAAGGAAAGCTGTCTCGGGTGTGGACCAATTAACTTCAAGGATAGTGCACATTATCAGAGTTATGTTTTTTGTTTGCATTATGACTGCAGGTATTGTGGTCTATGCAAACATGACTCCTTGTAAAAAAAGGTGTCAGTTTTGTTGCCAGATAGAAGGGTAAAAAAACAATTATCATATTTTTTACTGGCAAATGAGGCTCCAATGGAGGCGAAGCAGTGTTACGTTACATTTCGGATTTGACTACGATCGGAGGCTGACGAGACAAAACGTGTAAGCGCAGTCGATTCGAAATGAACTCAACACATTCAACAAAACTTGTGGCCGAAATAGGAACATAAATACGGCAATAGGTGACGCGTTTCAACGGCCTCAGTCCACCACGCAGTATAATAGGGGTAAAAGTACAGCACTAGTTAGTATATGATCCACAGCTGTCCACCCACACGGTTTACCCCGTATTCTTGTACAGGGAAATTGAGTTTTCAGATCCATACGGCGTACAGTCGTTTCAATACGGGCAAAACAAATTGTATTTTTGTTTGTGTTTCTCCCTTGTGATGGGTCTTTGTAGGATGGACATTGAGATTGATAAGGGACACAGGGGGTGACCAGTAAGGTCTGAATTGATAATCAACGTTTTTGGGTTTAGATCGAGTTTATTTATAAATGTGTCGTAACCCTCCACCACCCGACACGGCCAATCAGTAAAAATGTGTCACGTTGACAAAGACAAATAGTTCACTGCTTTAGCCCACCGGTGTGTTGAAGCAACAACATTTACAATTTGTCAACGTGACACATTTTTTACTGATTGGCCGTGTCGGGTGGTGGAGGGTTACGACACATTTATAAATAAACGCGATCTAAACCCAAAAACGTTGATTATGAATAACATTGGTCGCGAAAGCCTACGTGTTAAACTGAAGGTCTGAATTGGTCTGTAAATAAGGGGTTGACAGGTACGTAGTGGTTAGTGTAAAGTAGTGGTGAGTGTACGTAGTGGTGAGTGTAGCGGTGGTGAATGTGCTAGTGGTGTCTATTTATCTTCTTGTTTCTTTCGGTAAAGTCACGTAGAAGGGAAGTAATAAAATAATAAAAATAAAACATAATAAAACAATTCTCACGACGTTTCGGCTACAACGCAAGCAGCCGTCTTCAGGTGAAGAATGAGACACTACCAAACTAGGAGCTTATATATAAGCTGCATTGGGGGTTGAAGAGCGCCTTAACAAAAAGAATGTGCATGTGAAGAGGAATTTAGCATATTCATGGAAAATGCGTAGGCGTTGGGCGGGGGGGTGTCAAAGTCATATTATGCCCATGCATTATGCAGGATACTGCATAATGCATGGGCATAATTACAACTCAGTGGGCTCACATGATATCGACTTCTCCAAGACAGAGGTTCTCTGCAAGCCATCTGGCTATCATGAGAGATTCGTTCATGAGGCGATCCACATATACAAACACAGAGACAATTTTAACCGAGAAGATGGATTCTGGCTCAGCAATCATTGGAAGGACGTAATAAACCATTTCGATACACATTAGGGTGTGTAGAATAATACATAGTGTTATATTAAATGTATAAGATATAGGTTGGTTTACAGCAATACAGTATATAATTTAATGTTGGGTTTATCTATGGCAGTATATAGTACGGTATATGCTCGTGTGATATAAGAGAATAAGGTTTAGATGGAAGCATATTATAGAATTTTTACGAGGTAGAATTGTAATGTATTACTTGCTGTTAGTAACTCAGCTTATTATAGAGTATAGTAAGTATACTGATGGTGCGATGCAGTTTATACTTTAGTTTTTTATGTAGTTTATACTTTAGTTTTTCTACGTGGTTGTTGAGTAACTGCAGCTACATATCATTAACATTCCTTTCCTTTGTTACTGCTAATCCCTGCACCCCCCTTGGTTGCTGCTGATCCTGCATAATGCATGGGCATAATATGACTTTGACACCCCCCCGCCCAACGCCTACGCATTTTCCATGAATATGCTAAATTCCTCTTCACATGCACATTCTTTTTGTTAAGGCGCTCTTCAACCCCCAATGCAGCTTATATATAAGCTCCTAGTTTGGTAGTGTCTCATTCTTCACCTGAAGACGGCTGCTTGCGTTGTAGCCGAAACGTCGTGAGAATTGTTTTATTATGTTTTATTTTTATTATTTTATTACTTCCCTTCTACGTGACTTTACCGAAAGAAACAAGAAGATGAATCCCTGCAGTCACGAAAGCTTTAAATCGAAAAATTGGTGTCTATTTGTTTGAGTTTCTTCCTTGTGATGGGTCTTTGTAGGATGAACGTTGAGATTGATAAGGGGCACGGGGGGTGACCAGTAAGGTCTGTAATAAGGTAGGGCACTGATATGGGGGTTGACAGGTGTATGAATATACATTTTTTTATTTTTTAGTCTATGACCAAAAATAGTTCTCGTGCCGCTTCGCACGCAGACCTACTTGTCCACACACACACACACACGGCACGTATACAGCCGGTGACAAAGTCTACTCAGTTGTTTTTCCTCCCCTCGGTTGTTCGTCAAGAACACCGCTTGTTGTACGTTTTGTTGTCAACCAAGACATTCCACAGTGACCCGTATTGAATCATTTAGCTTTGGCCAGAATGGCACAGTCGAGGGGGTGTTTGTTTGGATTAGCTCAGGCTCTTACGCCAGCCGCGGCTTGAGCAAAAAATTGGAGGGCTGCGTCTTTATATTTTGATGATTGTCGAGGGAAGGGCCCAGTGGTGAGCACACGATGCGGCTGTTACGCACGAGTTTGCGTGTTGAACTTCTGTCGGCACCGTACGTAGCCAACCGTGCTAATCGACGAGATCGATTTCTGGCCGAGGCTGATTGATCAAGTTGCGAGTGATGACTGAAACCGGCAACTAATTAATTCATTCCCTGCACCACGCGATGGACCCCGCGTGGAGCCGTCGGTAACAATACCACAGAGTAATTCAGACGGCAAGGATAGACATCGGTGAAAAAACATATAATCGTTAAGCGATTTTTGCTTTTATTTTTACGCCGGTCATAAATATACGCCGCAGAATACATTGCGACAAATTCGAATATACAGTAATTTGAAAAAAATATATATACGGTATATATGGGGCCAAATTAAAACTGAGCGTGCACATACAGTAGGTCAAATAAAACAAATAATGCCTGTCCGCGTAACTTAATATTGTACTCGAAGATAGTCCAAGAAGGGTATCATATCTCGTACGTCCGTCGCTCGCTCGCTCGCTCGCCACCCACCTCCCCCGATTAAATAAAGCGCGAATTGCAGTCGTGTTTAATTCTAATGCCACGGTGTCTGCACGTGCACAGCGCCTGTGGCACTCCACTGCTAGACGAGGCGTCACGTGACGCTGGTCAGTGTGGGTTGGCGACATGCAAGTCGGGTAGGGTAAAGTCCTTGGATGGACGAAAACTTCCCGAAACCACCGGCAAACCTCTCACGAACCTTGCCGATGTTAACGATCCACCCGGCACCTGCATCGTGAATTGGCTTTCGTCGCTCCATCTCCTCGGTGGTAGGGAAAATTCTCAGACGCGTTCCATTCCTAGGCTGCCACTTTTAATTCTTATTGGCTATTGACCGTTGTATTAACCCAAATCATTTGGAAAGTCGCAAGTTCGAAACACTAACAAAATAGGGGCTTGACGTCGCTCATGATTCCTCCAGTGTAGGTCAAATTAATTCCACTTTACGGGATTAAGCTCCATTACGGTGTTCTACAAGTAGTAAGAGTTTTTTTCCTGGATTTTTCTATTTGCGCATAGTCACTTTAAGATGTTTTCTTGTTTATGTTTTTTTGTTTGTTGCGGTTGCACCCGATCTAAGAGCCGCATGGCTCACAGGGCTAATACCAAATAAATGAAACTGAAGGAGGATGGGCCCCCCCACAATTGAAATCTGGAATTTCCACCTTCGGATGAGGACCGCTAACGAGCACTGCTGTAGAGACCAGTTACTTGACTCCGCGTGTCATGTGACCGACGCCGCAAGCTCGCTAGGGTTGCCTGTGATATCATTGTCCCGAAACGACATCTCAATTTTCACACAGTCATGTAAATGAACATCAATACAATCGTCAATAAGACTGTGGCCTTAATAAGGAAACGTACCGATTGACGTTTCGGGCAGATGGCTCTTCTTCATAGGGCATAAATGCGCCCTTCATGTGATATGAAGGACCATTGTGGAATGGTCACGTATATTTTTACTCTTAAGGTCACGGTGTTATCGATGAATGTGTTGAGTAATTTTTTGGTTTGTTAATTACGCTTGTGCACCACTCCTAATAATATTTCACGATGATATGACGATTGTCACGATGCCAGCTTCCCAAAAGTGTGACATTGAATCCGCATTTTTCTTGGGTCTTTCGGTAAAGTCACGTAGATAGGTTCAAATTAAATTACAAAAAACTACGACGTTTCGATCGCAACACAAAGCGTTCGTCTTCAGGAAAACGACTGCTTGTTTTGCGATCGAAACGTCGTAGTTTTTTGCTATTTTTTGTTATTTTCTTTGAACCTATCTACGTGACTTTACCGAAAGACCCAAGAATATGAATTCCTGCAGTCACGAAAGCTTTAAGTCAAGATTGATATCCACATTGTTGTTGCGCCTTGCCATACTTCCATGCAATGTATTCTGGTCTCCTTGAGTTCTTGCCAACGAGTTAAATAAAACATTTTTTTAACTTAAACTTCCAGCGCGAATAAAGATGACCAACATAGACCACATTACCCAGCATGACTGTATCATCAGAACTCGGAGGCTAAGCAGCCTTGGACCTGGACAGTGCTTGGGTGTGTAATCACCGTGCGGAAATCGGTATGTGTAATAGTTAGGTGTAATAGGTAGGTGTCATAGGTAGGTGTCATAGGTAGGTGTCATAGGTAGGTGTAATAGGTAGGTGTCATAGGTAGGTGTAATAGGTAGGTGTCATAGGTAGGTGTAATAGGTAGGTGTCATAGGTAGGTGTCATAGGTAGGTGTAATAGGTAGGTGTCATAGGTAGGTGTAATAGGTAGGTGTCATAGGCGTTGTTCACAACGGGGAACGGGCACTAATCGGCGTGGTCAAGTATGGACAAAGGCCCCTCAGGGTCGCGAGGAGTGGACACCTCCTCACCCAGCAGTGAATTTACAAAACGGGCTCTACATGTAGGGGGCCTAACATCTTTAAGTTATTCAACGGCAGTTCACCCAAACATAAGCGTTATATTCATTGTCACCTTAAAATCCATAACGCTTCGAGCACACGTGGTAGGTCAACAGTACAAGACAATGAAATTAACTACCGCAATAGTCCATGCTTGACTTTTAGTTTAATGGGTAATAAGCTTTAAACAGCAAAAAAAAACCGTGCAGCGATTTGACAATATGTATGAAAGCTGCCATTATCACGGGTCAGCTTCTGTTAATCAAACGGCATGGTAATATCGCGGTCACGTGGGCACAACAACATACGATCAGGGCGAAGGCTCCGTCGTTCAAAACCTCTCCCGAAACATCTCGTGCTGTCATCCGTCACCTCGCGTGCATCTCCGCCATCAATAAATCACTACCCCGCGTCTATTCGAGCTCTTGTATCGACACCGCAAAGGCCAACCACGCTGACGGTGCCTAACACGACCCTTCGCTACACACCAACCTCATAAGCACGGTCGGGATACGTACGGTGCGAAAGAAGTTTAACACACATATACGTGCATGTGGCCGGCGCCTGCTGATGCCGGTTGTTATTACTGGCGAAACGTCGAACTCGAATTGTAAATGTTGTGGATTTGCTCTCCGACACAAGTGGTGTGTCGTTGCTGGTGACGAATTGGCCACGTTCCGTTTTACGTGACAAACCTTACCGATGGGGGCTGTGTTGGGCGGTGGCGGGTTTTAACGACACATTTATATGTTCTTGGTTCTTTCGGTAAAGTCACGTAGAAGGGAAATAATAAAATAATAAAAATAAAACATTATAAAATACAATTCTCACGACGTTTCGGCCACAACGCAAGCAGCCGTCCTCAGGTGAAGACCAGGTCTGTCAGAAAGACAGCGTCTGAATGAACACCACCAGGCTTGGAAGCGTATATTTAAGCTGGGTTGGAGGGGGAAGAGCGCCTTGACAAATGAATTTGCATATCAAGAGGAATTTAGCATATTTATTGGAAATGCAGATATGGGATTAGTCACTACTTGTGAAATGCCTAGGAGGTGGGCGGGGGGTTTCAAAGTCATATTATGCCCGTGCATTATGCAGGATTAGCAGCATCAAAGGAAGGGAGTAGAGTTAGCATTAATAAAGGGAAGGAATGTTAATAGTATGGAGCTGAAGCAACTACATTTATACACACGTGCAACGTACACACACATATACCCCGCGCCACAAAACGTGCGTGGGGAGGACACGCAATGACCGTACCACCCACCCACCACAGTCATCACCACCCAGCGAATTTTACAAATTCCTCGAGTTGCCGCTGCGTTAAGGTTTACAGGAGGCTGGCCGAGGCTGGCTGGCTTGTCAGAACCATTTGAGCACCTTGCCACCACTCGCCAATGGAGCGTGGTTTGATTCTTTTCTTCCCCCCATCACCACCACCACCACATGCCCCCCTTCACAAGCGTTGAGCACTGAAATATGCAGTCGCTCTTAAACCGTGAGCAGTAGTAATCGAGACGTCGCAGCAGCAGCAGCAGCAGTTGCAGCAGCAGTCACGGTGTAAACAACTAAAAAAGAACAGCCCTCACCTGTCTTTGCCGAGTCTTGCGAGCTTGAATTTCCAAAACACCGGGTCGTCTTCTCCGACAACAACACCACTGGCTACTCCAACACGAAAAAACACAATTTAAAAAAAAAAATCTTTTCCAACAATAATGAGAGCGATGTAACGTGAACTGTGGCTTCACGCAGTCGCCGTACTATTCGGGCAGAGATGGCTCCATGTCTGATGCCTCTGCGAGTGAGCCGTGTGCGCGCGTGTGTGCGTGTGTGTGCGTGAGTGCCCTCCCGATGCCCGCGTGACGTCTCCCAGCTGCGCGTTTTCTGCCCAGCCCATCCGACCGCTCGCGGGTATCAAAGAGCACCTTTGGGCTCGAGTTGTCCAATAAAAAACCCTGCCCCGCACGGAGACTCTGCCGGTGGTTTCAGGTGGACCGAAGTGCACGCGTTTCTCTGCACCTTGAACCCAGAAGTGACCTCAGAAATGGCTGCCGACTTACCAGTCACACCAGACCGCAAGAAGGAAAGGAGTTAATGGAATCCACAGGGCTGGTTTGACAAAACAAAGCGCAGGTTTTATTTACTCTGATTAAATGATTATATATACACACACAAGCAGGCCTATGTTGCGTCACCGCATATTAATACACAAACGGCGCGTGAGTCGATTGGCTTTCGAGATGCGTGTTTATCCAGCAGCGTTAGTTAAAGCATCCAAACTCTGGACCGGTTTTGACTTGTTGGGCCTCATCGGCAGTCAGGCTTGTTAAACGAATGCTTATTCGTCAACGGTGTCTCTGTTTAATCTTCGTTGGCCTGATACACAGGTACATTTTTCTATCTCTCAAGTCTCTCTGCACAGTCTTCCGGACTAGTTCTGTAGTTATAATTGGTTTTTTTACCCTTCTATCTGGCAACAAAACTGATACCTTTTTATAAGGAGTCATGTTTGCATAGACCACAATACCTGCAGTGATAGTGCGCCTTTTGGCGTCATCTGGTCCAACCCATGTGAGACTAGGCTCTAAGGAAAGCTGTCTCGGGTGTGGACCAATCAACTTCAAGGACAGTGCATACATTATCAGAGATGTGTTTTTTGTTTGCATTATGACTGCAGGTATTGTGGTCTATGCAAACATGACTCCTTGTAAAAAGGTGTCAGTTTTGTGGCCAGATAGAAGGGTGAAAAAAATTTTATCATATTTTTACTGGCAAATGAGGTTCCAATGGTGTAGTTCTGTAGTGTCATCTTCCCGGGCTGTTCTGTGCAATGACGCCAGGCTCAATCGGTTCTATGATGATAGGTATATTACATTTGCCCTTTTGATGTGACTGATGAAATTAAAAGTAATAATGCAGGCGGTTAACTTGGACTAAGCAGTGACGGAGTGGTCAGCGCACTACGTTGTGAACCAGGCGGGTGAGTTTGACTCCCAGTCACGGCCAACGCGTGACCGACCCTAGAGCGACGATTATGATGACTGTAAATAAGAATTGGTTTTGGTCGGGCATATTGTTTAAACAACAGTTTTTGGTATTGACGATCATGCTGACATACAGCCCATTTGTCAATCCACTGCTGGATGAGGGCCTCTCAACACGACGTGGGTTATTTCGCCATACTTCACCACCCTGGTCAGTGCGAGTCGTTTGACGTTCGGGTAAGAGTACAGTACAACAATGGAGTTCTGCTTCCTCTGCTGCCCACGTGGCAGTCCTGCAGCAGCATATGACACCTGTTATGTGTGCATAGTGATCGCCCATCCGAGCACTATCCAGGCTCAACACAACTTAGCTTCATGAGAAATATGATGAGTTGGCGCATATTCTGGATGATTTGGTCATAGGCAGTCATGATTGTAAAGCAAATAATGACGATAATGACGATCAATAATAATAGCGGAGGAAGCTAATCAAGTAAATTTGAACTCAGGCTCTGATAATTACGATTCTCCTAGAGGAAAAGTGGAAAAAAATAAATTTGAAGCTTTCAGTGAAAACGCCTCGCTTGTATTTTATTATTTTTATTTCAGGTTATTTTGGAAACGGTGCAACGCCAAACACGCGTAGCTCTCGCCTGCTTCGTTAGGACGTCGTGATCCGACGACATGCGGTGGTACGACCCGAAAGACACATCGCGAGAAATAAGCGTGGCCATGTGTGCCAGAGTTCAACTTTGTCACCCGTCTCGGTCACCACGTGACGGTTTATGTCCGTCACTGGCACCGCCAGTCGGTACGTATGTACCCAATTATTTGTGAAAGGTTAGGCTAAATATATCAGTGACTTGCATGTCCACATAATTTGCATGTCATTTTTTTGGGGGGGGGGAGGGATACCCACAAAGCACGCGAGTTTCTCATGTTGCGGACGTTTTTTTTTCTGCGGCCCACCGCGCAAATTTGTTTTGCAATGCCGCACGGTGGAACTTCAACCTTCACTATCAAGGATGGCTTTCGTGACTGCAGGAATTATTCTTTGGTTCTTTCGGTAAAGTCACGTATAAAGATAAAAGAATAAATTAAATACTAGCATACGACGTTTCGATTGCAACACAAGCAATCATCAGGTATAAATTAAATAGAAACACAAATCTAGTATACTTAGAAATGTAATGTAGCATTCTCAGGAAGAACGTAATCAACCAGACAGGGTGTTGACTGTTATGTTATCCGACTCTCTGTTGTATTACATTACATTTCTAAGTATACTAGATTTGTGTTTCTATTTAATTTAGACCTGATGACGATTGCTTGTGTTGCAATCGAAACGTCGTATGCTAGTATTTAATTTAATTTATTATTTTATCTTTATACGTGGCTTTACCTAAAGAACCAAAGAATGATACCAAACCTGATCCTTGTGGACGGAGGCTGGGCGGTCCAGAGGTCAGCGGAACGCCGAACCGGCAATCGCCGAAACCCTCGGCACGGTGCGGGCAGGCCCACGATTCAAGCGGGTTCTCGTATCGATGGGGGGGGGGGGGGGGTTGATCGTTTCATCTCCGATTACCAATAACTGCACCAAAGAAATCCCATCGTATTCAATTTTATTTTCGCTAAATTTGGATAAACGTTACTTCCGAGAATGAGAAATATGGGGTTTGGACTGCCATTCGATGGGCATTTTCCCCGTCTCGCGATCAGATATGGAAAGATAAAGCGGCCCTTAAGATGTGTGGATAGCCAGGGTCGCTTGAATGGATAGCAGAGGTAGTAGCTTTGCGATATCTGGACCCTTCGTGAAGAGAGAGAGAGAGAGGCACAGACACAAAGACAGACACCGAAAGTGACACATGGTGAGAGATGAAAAAAGACATGGCGAGAGACGTGGCGAGAGACATTGGAGAGAGGCACACATGAAGGGAGACACGGAGAGATGGATGGAGTGTGTTGCATGGCCTCCAGCCAGTCACGATTGCGTGCTGGGTGGTGCATGCTAGCCAGACATAAAAAAAAAATACACTTTTTATATTTAATAACATAGGTTGACATTATGATGATTCAGTACATTTAATTTTGGTGCTGTCATTCTTAGAGTGCTAAGCTGAGGCACTGGTGTTTCACAGACACAGTCTGCAGTAGTTTCACAGGAGGTGGCTATGATGCTGATGCTGATGTTGCTGCGTGTAATCCCAAGTGAGTAGTTTTGCGGGTAATTGTAATAGTTTTGAAAATTTGAACCATCATGCCGACACACAATGGCCTACTCGTTTCGAACGACGTCAGGGGATCATTAAACGTCCACTGTGAGGCATACAGCTCATATTTCATGGCTACTACACCGGCAGTAATAATCAGGGCGGCCTGCCGGTTTTGAACCGCGAACCTCTTCAACCAAAGTGACGAACGCGCTACCGCTGGGCCATGTCACTGCGTCTTTCGAGCCTCGTGTCATAGCCAGTGGTCACTATTGGCCAAGCGGTTACAACTGCGCAGGGACGTATGGGGAAGCTGAGTCTGTGTCAGATGTACTCGTAAAAAAATTAACCCGTAAAAACAAAGTTTTTCACTATAAATCCTTTATATGCGTGTTCAATGGGCCACAACCCAGCCCACATTGGTCTTTGAAACGGGCGGCTAGAGTCCTCTCGTCCTCTGGCTTGAGATGGCTGCCACCTATGGGTCAGATGATTGCCTGCCATCACTAAGCAATTGGTAATTAAATATATATATTTTTTCCCCTAAAAGTGTAAAATTTTGGAAACATTTTTTCACGAAAATAAATTGTCACGCACAACGAGTCTGTGTGCAAAATGTCAGCTCGATTGGATCACAAGAAGTGGGTTAAAAAACGACCGAAAGATTTGCACGGTCGTAAGCGCGCAAGCAAGCAAGCAAGTGAACTTAATATAAAGGATTTAAAAATATGTCGCGTCGTCCTCATAGACGACTTATCCCGGTGGGGCTTGGAGCTTGTGCCCCACACTTGAACCAACTTACTCTCGCCAGTTGGACACGCAGTAGGCTTTCACGACCAATATTCTCCGTAATAAAGTGTTTTTTTTGGGTTGGACCGAGCAAATATAAATGCGTCGTGAAACCCGCCACCACCACTACCACCCGACACGGCCAATTAGTAAGGTTTGTCACGTTAACAACACGTGCTCATGAGTTTCTGCTAAAGCTGTTTCGGGTGTGGACCAATCAACTTCAAGGACAGTGCATACATTATCAGAGTTATGT
The DNA here is from genome assembly GCF_015708825.2 of Lethenteron reissneri. NCBI lineage: Eukaryota > Metazoa > Chordata > Hyperoartia > Petromyzontiformes > Petromyzontidae > Lethenteron > Lethenteron reissneri. The sequence goes on along the minus strand of NC_083780.1, from coordinate 10,320,588 downwards.
TTTTTTGTTTGCATTATGACTGCAGGTATTGCGGTGTATGCAAACATGACTCCTTGTAAAAAAGGTGTCAGTTTTGTTGCCAGATGAAAGGGTAAAAAAACTATTATCATATTTTTTACTGGCAAATGAGGTTACAATGGTGTAAATGCTTACCCCGAGCTCTCATACTCTGATGATGCATTGTCTTTGAGTTGTGCGCCTTTTGGCGTCATCTGGTCCAACACCATGTGAGACTAGGCTCTAAGAAAAGCTGTCTCGGGTGTGGACCAATCAACTTCAAGGACAGTGCATACATTATCAGAGTTATGTTTTTTGTTTGCATTATGACTGCAGGTATTGTGGTCTATGCAACCATGACTCCTTGTAACAAAAGGTGTCAGTTTTGTTGGCAGATAAAAGGGTAAAAAAACAATTATTATATTTTTTACTGGAAAATCAGGTTCCAATGGCACAACCGGTGTGTTGGAGGGTAAACCCGCGACGTTTACAATTCGAGTACGACATTTGGCTGGTGATTACAACGGCCAGAAACATCAGGCGATACCCAATCTTGTGAAGTCGTACTCCCCACAACTCTTCCTCTGTCGACGCAGCAGTCATAATAGGTGCGACACCAATTGATCAATCGGTAGTTATTAAAATAATAAATCACGACGTTTCGGAGGCAACACAAGTCTCCGTCATCAGGTGGGACAGTCACAGCTAAATTTACGTGACTTTACCGAAAAAACCAAAGAGTATGAATCCTTGCAGTCACGAAAGCTTCAAATCTAGAATCAATCGGTAGTTCGCGTGTGCTGGAGGAAAAGCTTGGACAATGGACACAGCCGTCGTGTGCTCAGCGGATGTCACAGTAGGAATTATACATGATGGTGAAAGAAAAAAACACATCGTATATTTGACCGTCATTGTTTAACTCTCACTCCAGATCAAACTCAGACGTATTCCTCAATCATGCTATAGGTCTGTCAACATTGCGTTGCGGATCGTTGAGCCGTTGCTCTGGAGACGGGGAGATGGTTTTTGATCGATGTTGGGTCACCGGGCCGATGGTGACATACGTCGTGATTTCTCAACTTAATGGAGTGTTCCTCTCCCCGACAACAATGCCACCAAATCTCAGTACGGTACAGTACCATCAATTCTTGCCACCCGAACACGGATGCCAGTTCGTGGACTGAACGCGTCGATGCCTGGGCAGGCGGGCGAACCAATCCGGTGCAGAAACTTCACTCAGAAACGCCCGAACGGCTTCAGCCGCGCTACGTGCGAGCCAACAGGCTGTTCTGCTTTTACGACGAAAGCCATAATTCACGAACTTTAAATGGTAACGGTTTTTACTGCCTCGATGTTTGAAACGCCCAGCAATCTGCATGCTTACTGGCGAGAAAACAAATAAAGCCCCAACACACCCCGGTTTTTTTTTAACGAACACTAAGATGCGACAGTGTCGGACGTGAAATGTCACACCTCCGTGATTTGACCGCGCAAAGATGCGTGGAAAAGAGAGGCTTTTCGATGTAAAGCTTTCGTGACTGCAGGGATTCATCTTCTTGGTTCTTTCGGTAAAGTCACGTAGAAGGGAAATAATAAAATAATACAAATAAAACATAATAAAATACAATTCTCACGACGTTATTTCGGCAAAGTGACTGCAGTTATTCATCTTCTTGGTTCTTTCGGTAAAGTCACGTAGAAAGGAAATAATAAAATAATAAAGATAAAACATAATAAAATACAATTCTCACGACGTTATTTTGGTAAAGTGACTGCAGGGATTCATCTTCTTGGTTCTTTCAGTAAAGTCACGTAGAAGGGAAATAATAAAATAATAAAAATAAAACAATAAAATACAATTCTCACGACGTTTCGGCCACAACGCTGTCTTTCCGACAGGCCTGTTCTTCACCTGAGGACGGCTGCTTGCGTTGTGGCCGAAACGTCGTGAGAATTGTATTTTATTATGTTTATTTTTATTATTTTATTATTTCCCTTCTAAGTGATGACTTTACCGAAAGAACCAAGAAGAAAAAAAAGAGAGGCTTCCTTGGAAATCGCACCGAAACACAAACACCGACCACGTGGCTTCGAGATTTCAGATTGTGCGCAGGCTAATGACATCGTCCCGACGGTTAATAGAACTTAGCGGGGCCTGGGCAGGACATGTCATGGTTAGAAGGGACGATGGCCGATGGCTCATAACAATTAACAGAGTGGGAGCCAAGGGAGAGAATATTTGTGGGGCGCCATGGTGGCGAGACGTTAACTACCTCGCATGGCAGACAGAAGGTCGTGGGTTCGATCCCGACCCTGACGCCTGCTGCTGTATATTTGGAGTTTGCGTCTCTCTCTCTCATCGTCATCATGGTGGCTAGGAGATGTTAACTACCTCGCATGGCAGACAGAAGGTCGTGGGTTCGATCCCGACCCTGACGCCTGCTGTTGTATATTTGGAGTTTGCGTCTTTCTCTCTTTCATCATCATCACGGTGGCTAGGAGATGTTAACTACCTCGCATGGTAGACAGGAGGTCGTGGGTTCGATCCCGACCCTGACGCCTGCTGTTGTATATTTGGAGTTTGCGTCTCTCTCATCGTCATCACGGTGGCTCGGAGATGTTAACTACCTCGCATGGTAGACAGGAGGTCGTGGGTTCGATCCCGACCCTGACGCCTGCTGCTGTTTATTTGGAGTTTGCGTCTCTCTCATCGTCATCACGGTGGCTCGGAGATGTTAATTACCTCGCATGGTAGACAGGAGGTCGTGGGTTCGATCCCGACCCTGACGCCTGCTGCTGTATATTTCGAGTTTTCATATTCTCCCCGTTGTCACGTGGATTTTTCTCCGGGTCCTCCGGTTTTCCCCTCTACATTTAGAATCAACATCACGCGTTTAGAGTATTTGGCTGCTTATAATTCGTTGGGCTATCATTTGTGGCCACGTCGCTTCTGATAAAGAGCTATATAGCTCTGTGGGCCTTATCTGATAAATAAAAAAAAATAGTTCGTAGTTTTAGAGGTCCATGGTAAACTGGACTCCCATGGGATCGGCCAAAAAGTAACAATATTTCTCGTTAATCGAATTAGGTAAAAAAAAAATCCATATTTCAAGAGCCACAATGCATGTGAATTTAAGACGGTGGTCCTTAATGAATAACGTCACAAAGCAGTCATTAAAGAGGCGCATGAGGCTCTGGAGCCTCGCGTTGCCGACCCCTGGTGTAGAGGCATAGAGGCATCGGTGCAGAGGAGACAAGGAGGAGGAGGAGTGGAATCCTGAATGATGAGGTGAGTGAATGGGTATCTTAGTGAGTAGGTGAGTGAGTTGGTGGGCAGTAGGGCGCCACTTAATACACACAAAGGCATAGCAGAGGCAGAGGCGCAGACGCGGAGGGGATTATGAGCACCATGTAAACATGAACAGAGTCTCGATTTAAAGCTTTCGTGACTGCAGGGATTCATTTTCTTGGTTCTTTCGGTAAAGTCACGTAGAAGGGAAGTGCGTTGTGGCCGAAACGTCGTGAGAATTATATTATTATATTATTATATTATATTATTATATTATGTTTTATTTTAATTATTTTATTACTTCCCTTCTACGTGACTTTACCGAAAGAACCAAGAAGATGAACAGAGTCGAATGAGATTCTCAGCTGTTGATATTTTACACCAGAAGTGATCAATTGAGAGGAGGGTGTGATCCAAGGGAACTGAAAACTCACTTTTCCATTTACACATCGAGTGGCACCCGACTGGAGACAGACACAATATGGAACGAAAACTGAACTATAAATTAAAACTGCAGTGGTACCCCGGAGATCGAACATGATTCGTTCCAGAAGGCAATTCGAACACCGATTTGTTCGAGTTCTGGTGCGTTCGATCTCCGAGGTTTTACCGTATTTATATTTTACCAGGTAAGGCCCACTCAGCTACAGAGCTCATTTTCAGAATCGAACTGGCCACATATACGATAGCTCAACGAAAGTGGCTTATCACGCAAGATATTGATTGCAGCCAATAATTGACAGCACGGTCGATTTCGGGAAGTGAGTTCCAGACTCATGGGGATAACAAACGAGGAGGGGTGACGCCCGACTGAACAAAGGTTGTTTTGGGGGATTTTGCGGAAGGGCTTTGTTGCTGCAGAATGTTTATGCATCTCCTCCTCCCCCAGAACCAATTTGTAACGCATTTAAAAAAAAAAAGACTGTCATGACTCTGTCAAGGAAATTGTAAAAAAAAAAAGATCTTTGAGTTCAGTGCATGCCCTTAAAAGATGATTGTATTAAACAGCGACTTCCTCCAATGCACTTATGCCGCTTTTGTGAACAACGGGAAAACACATTATATTTATGTATTTGTTTGTTCCTTGAGCAGGTAACATTTAAATCACGTCTCCATTTTCAAACAAGACTAGCTTGGGTCGGGAATTCCAGACCCTGTGATCCAGGAAAATGCTCCTTTACGTATCCTGTACAACCAGTGATTGAAACCAGCTCCCTCGTGACACTATGGAAGATTTTCCAACCAACATCAACATATAAAAAAGAAGAAACACGTGATTTACAATAAGCTTGACCGGTGATAACTTTTGCTATTTCACATGGAATAGATTTGCATTGTGTAGTTTTTTGTTCGTCACCAGACAATGGTAATCAATACACGAAACTAACTACACCATGTATGTATGATTAACTTCTTTCGCACCGAATGTAGCCAACCGTACTAATCGGAGGTGCGTGAGTGACCTTCCACTGACCGAAGGCTGACTGGGGTATTCAATGGGAAGGCCGGGGTTGCTGGAGTGGAGTGCGTAGGGTGGAGTCGAGTGAGATAAGGGGGAGAATGACGAGAGTGTGTGGAGGGGGGGAGTGAGGTGAGAGGTAAGAGAATGCGTGGAGGGGAGTAGAGTGAGGTGAGAAGTAGGAGAGTGTGTGGAGGGGAGTAGAGTGAGGTGAGAGAGGAGAGGTAGGAGAGTGCGTGGAGGGGAGTGGAGTGAGATTAGGTGAGAGGTAGGAGAGTGCGTGGAGGGGAGTGGAGTGAGATGAGAGGGGAGAGGTAGGAGAGTGCGTGGAGGGGAGTAGAGTGAGATGAGAGGGGAGAGGTAGGAGAGTGCGTGGAGGGGAGTGGAGTGAGAGGAGAGGGGAGAAATTTGAGAGTCCGTGGAGGGGAGAGGTAGGGACGAGTTGATGAAGGATCCTGAAAACGGTGAGTGTGGATATCAAAATTTATCTGGGATTGGATTGGGAGCCGGTACGAGGGACACGAGGACTGGGGGGAGACGTGGCGTCGTTTACGGGTCCGGATGAGAAGACTGAAAGCGGCATTTGGGATCATCTGTAGTTTGGAGACTAGACATTTTGGGAGGTCGTTGGCGAGTCCTGCAAGACATGAGTTGGGCTACAGTACGCCGGTTAGTGTGGGCTAGTGAAGGTGCACGACCCAGGCTCAACCCTCTGCTTAGCTTTTGAAATCTGCTAGCAATTCCGGGTGATTTGGGCATAGTCCAAACATAGAAAATTAACACAAATACAACCCTAATAGAGGTTTTTCTCGCTACTAGTTCAGCACAACGGTGTGTTGGAGAGTAAATCCACAACATGTACATTTTGAGTACGACGTTTCGCCAGTAATTACAACTAGCATCATCATCAGGCCTGATGATGATGCTAGTTTACGTGACATACCTTACTAATTGGCTGTGTCGGGTGGTGGTGGGTTTAACGACACATTTATATTTACACGATCTAACAAAAAAAAACACTTGCGGATATTGCTCGTGGGAGCCTCCTACGTGTTAAACTGAAATGCAAACTCTCTACACCCCACTCAGGTACAAGATTAAGATGCCATCGTGGCCAAAAGCCATTGATGCCACAATCAAGATCTGCCCTGGCAGCATCCCACCATCTGCACTTAGATTATTTAGATGATTTTGCTGCTTTAAATTTCCACGTGACAAGCCACTTTGTTGAGCATTCATTTGTGGCCAGATCACTTCTGATAAACAAGTTAATATCTCAGTGGGTTTTACCTGGTAAGATAAAAAAAAGTTAGTTTTATTTGTATGTGTTTTGTAAGTTATTTGTTTACATTCTCTATACTTTGCACTCCTATCGTGTTTTTGTATTGCTTGTTGTTATAACGTTCTGACCCCGTGCCCCTCCTGGACATCTGTGAAAAAATAGCTTTACAGCGCATCAGATTCCTCCAGTGTCAATATTCTGATTCTGATTCTTAGGCCTCCTCGTCCCCTTGGTCGCCCGACTCCTGAAGGCCACTCCACTGCCTGGCTGAGTCCCTCCCTCCCCCCATCGAGCAAACAAGTCCTACCCAGACCCCAGCGACTGTTGTAGATATGCCCTAATCATATCTAAAAACACTTATCTGCCATGCACATATATATTCCACTCAGATTTTACATGGGGGGGGGGGGGAGGTAAACATCTTTGGTAAATAAAAGCACACGCAAATCCATGTTATCATCATCGCACTGCATTCCGCGATGTTGAAGTCGGGCCCGCACCTGATCTCGAGCCCGCACCTGAAAGCCGGTCCTCACGTGAGGGCTGAGTTGTGCAACCAAATCGCCCCCGCAATTGTGCCCCGTGTCCCGCCACCTGCAACTGCTACGTCCACATCCGGCCGACAAGTTTAACCACGATAAGGGTGCGTCTGGGGGTCGCTAAAGTAACTGGTCAAGTCCCTGAAACGTCGTCACCTGTTTTATACGTACGGGGACTCCTCTGCTTACGAACATTCGACTTGCGAACTATCAGAGATACGAACAAACCTGTTCGCATGTCCAGTTGTCTGTTCGGACCTAGTTTTCCAAGAAAGTAGAGAGGAAACAGAAGGACCAAAGGGAATTAGCATCTACATCTGCAGAACTTAAAGAACCAGTGGCAGCTACATCTGCAGAACATGAAGAACCAGTGGCATCTACATCTGTAGAACATGAATAACCAGTGGCATCTACATCTACATGAAATTATTCAACGTTTAAAGCCATTCCCCGTGTTTAGTGTACACGCCGTACAGCATGTTTGTAATCGACAGGAGTAAAGTTGGACTTACGAACAAATCTACTTACGAACAGACCTTCGTTACCTAACTCGTTCGTAAGTAGAGGAGCCCCTGTATTGCCAGAGCCATCCATAGAGGGGATGCCAGATCTTGGGGTAAATCACACCGCCTGCTCCCCCTCCACACCTTCAAACTAAACATTACATTTGACACCGTGACATCGAAGCGCAGCCCCCCCCCCCCCCCCACAAATGCAGGGCCATATGTATAATACAGTATGTATAATAGGCGACGTTTCGGGCAATGGTCCTTCCTCATAGCTAATGAACACTATTGCATTAAAAAAAATATGATATATATATATATTTTTCAATTATAACTATAAATTAAATTATATTTTACTTTACACGAATGATTACCGCGATCCTCACCAGGACAAGCGGCTTGAGAAACGAGCGATTAATTGATTGCTGAAAATGAGCGCATTTTGGCCTCTATCTGCCACTGGATCTCACTCATTCTTCATTCACACGTCAGCTCACTCTGACTGCACTCGGTACACCTCGTTTGGAGGCCCACCCGCTTAACTGCTCGCTCCGGAGTGAGAAATGATATATGCTATGTGTTAACTTTACATACCTGTCAACCTGTACGGTTTATCTGTATTCTTGGACAGGGAAATTGAGTTTCCAGGTCCATACGGCGTGCAGCCGTTTCAATAAGGGCAACAACATGTTTTTGGTCTGTTTGAGTTTCTCCCTTGTGATGGGACTTTGTAGGATGAACGTTGAGATTTATAAGGGCACGTGGTGACCAATACGGTCTGAGTTGGTCAGTAATAAGGGAGGGCACTGATAAGGGGGTTGACAGGTATGAATTGTCTTCTTGGTTCTTTCGGTAAAGTCACGTAGAATGCAGCTACATACCATTAACATTCCTTCCCTTTATTAATGTTACCCCTATCCCTTTCCTTTGATGCTGCTAATCCTGCATAATGCACGGGCATAATATGACTTTAAACCCCCCGCCAAACCCCATACGCATTTCACAAGTAGTACTAATCGCATATCTGCATTTCCCATAAATATGCTAAATTCCTCTTGATATGCAAATTCTCTTGTCAAGGCGCTCTTCCCCCCTCCATCCCAGCTTAAATAGACGCTCCAAGCCTGGAGTGTGTCATTCAGACTCTGTCTTCTCGACAGACATGTTCTCCACCTGAGGACGGCTTCTTGCGTTGTGGCCGAAACGTCGTGAGAATTATTTTATTATGTTTAATATTTCTTATTTTATTCTTTCCATTCTACGTGACTTTACCGAAAGAACCAAGCAGATGAATCCCTGCAGTCACGAAAGCTTTAAATCGAAATTTAAGGTATGAATTGATCACATTTTCTCATGGCCACCAGGCTCGCGCTTTGAGACTCCGACCATATGCAAGGCGCCTCATAAAATGCCTGTGCATACAACCGCGCCATGCGTCGAATTGCTAAACTAGCCATAAACATATGCAATTGATGACAACGGGTGGATGTAATTTTCGTCCGGGTTGGGTGTGATAACATTTATGTGTCACTCTATTATGTTCGATGGTTAAACAAATACGCGTGTTTGTTTGTGCGTTGCAATAAACTCTGTCGCCCGTGTGTGCAACATGCTGGGGTGTTGTTCCTAATTACATTTTTTTGTTTAACCCGGGTGAGAGAATTTCTAACAGACCGAGGATGCGGAGGCTCGTTCGCAACAGAGAAAAAAAGAATAAATTGCATTAAAGCATAAACACCGATCTTGATTTGAAGCTTTCGTGACTGCAAGAATCCATACTCTTTGATTCTTTCGGTAAAGTCACGTGGGTAGAAAAAAAATAATAGATCACGACGTTTCGATCGCAACACAAGCGATCGTCAAAACTGCTGAAGTAGGCAGTTTTTTCTTGCTGTGGTTGTCCCACCTGATGACGATTGCTTGTGATGCGATCGAAATTATAATCCGTTTGGAAATGTCACAGAGAAATGCGTCCATTGTGTGGCGATCGAAACGTCGTGATCTATTAGTTTTTTCTACCTACGTGACGTTACCGAAAGAACCAAAGAGTATAAACACCAAGGACAACAAATGAAGTGAAGAGAAATCAGAGCAACAACAAAAACAAGCGGAAGAAAAATCAACCGTCTTCACAGGAAGACATCGAAAACCAACAGTGCACAAATAATTTGAACTCAAGAGGAGTTCAAATACGTTTCCCGTAATTGGAACCTCATTTGCCACTAAAAAATATGATAATTGGTTTTTTACCCTTCTATCTGGCAACAAAAAAAGGTGTCAGTTTTGTTGCCAGATAGAAGGGTAAAAAAACCAATTATCACACGTTTCCCGTGTTAGAATTTAAATCCAGCGCGTGCTCTCTCTTTCTCCACTAAGTCAACTTGCACGGGGGCCACATTTGGATTCCCAATGGCAGTAGAACGTGGCATATCCGCTCGTCGCATATCCGCCCTGACCAACTAACGCCCGCACCCACTACAGTATATTTTAGCCCTCACGTTCACAAATCCGACACTTTCACGTACACTAACGTTCTTAATGTCACACACTGACCATTTGCATACTTCTAAAAGCACATCTCAGCATTTGCCCACGTTAAAAGCAGCGTGCGCTTTACATACGTCCAGTTAACTATTTGTGTACGGCGTCTGTCATTTTCTAAGGATGTTCACACGGTGGCTAGGAGATGTTAACTACCTCGCCTTGTATACAGGAGGTTGTTGGTTCGATCCCTACCCTGACGCCTCTAATATCTGCAGCGTGTGTCTCTCTCCCCGTGGTCGCATGGATTTTTCTCCGGGTCCTCCGGTTTTCCTCTCCACATTTAAAATGAACGTGAGTTTAGAGTATTTGGCTGCTACAAATTTCCACGTGACCAAGCCACTTCGTTGAGCTGTCATTTGTGGCCAGGTTGCTTCTGAAAAAGAGCTATATAGCTGAGTGGGCCTTACCTGGTAAAATAAAAAAAAGATATTCGCCTATATATACCTCTGTTCCCAGCGAGTCGTTTAGGCGCCTGATGCGCTGAATTACCTTATTCTCTTCATTATAAGACACGCTGCGACCCCCACCGACCCCCCAGTATTTTTAAGAAAACGTTTATGATGCGTCTAAGTGTCTGTGTGTGATTTCGATTTAAAGCTTTCGTGACTGCAGGGATTCATCTTCTTGGTTCTTTCGGTAAAGTCACGTAGAAGGAAAATAATAAAAGAATAAAAATTAAACATAATAAAATAATTCTCACGACGTTTCGGCTACAACGCAAGCAGCCGTCCTCAGGTGAAGAACGGACGGCTGCTTGCGTTGTAGCCGAAACGTCGTGAGAATTCTTTTATTATGTTTTATTTTTATTATTTTATTATTTTCCTTCTACGTGACTTTACCGAACGAACCAAGAAGATGTCTGCGTGTGATCAGACATGTGTAACCTCATTGACACGGGGCTGAAATTTGGGATGCGTCTCACTTTAGAATTTTAATCTCGACTAAACGGTACCCAACTTTCACGATCCACTGTGAAGTGGACAGAGAAGGGCCCTATCGATTCCAGCGCCATCACGCAAAACAGTTGGCTGTGTTGTGCCCGTGTCAGAGTCCACCCGACAAACACAGTGCACTCCTTTACAGACTAAAAATAAATAACTAAAGCAGTTGGACTGTATGCCAATGTGGCGGGAGTGCGCAACTCAGAATCACAAGGTAACAAAGTCAAACCCGTCACCCAGTAAACATGCAAACATTGGGTCAACGTCGGCTGTCATTGGGCCAACTTTGGCTCAATGTGCAGATGGTCAATCCCACTACAATTGAGCAATATTTTACAACGCCATTTATTTTTATTTCCAGGAAAGCCTCCTATAGCGCTCAAGGCTCATCTTTCAGTCAAGGCCAGAGCGACGTCTTGCCAAAATGTGCATTAAAGCGCTGCTCTCCTCCTGTTCGCAGTGGTGCGTAAATCCTCACCGACTGTTGTGGAGGCGAGTCTCTCAATTAAGACGACCACTGATGACTTCCCCACAAACAAACGGCGAACTCATTTGATCAACCCCAGGGGCATGACGGGCCGAGTCAACCTTCAATTGGGATTTGAACTTCGCAATTAGCTTCCAATTGAGAGGCGCCTAAACGTTACCGAGTAAAAACGGCCACATCCAGGAGGCACGTGCTGTGTTCCAGCAGGGTTCCAGGAGGGTTTTCTTTTGCATCGAGACGTTTGACCAATTGTTGAGCAAACTTGTGTGTGTGTGTGTAAACCTTGCGAGCCCACAGAAAACCTCCACGCAGCGTTATCACTGCCACAAGTGCGGTGTGCCTCTGCTCCCTAACCATCAGCAATCATCCTGTCCCTACTATAAAGTACAGTGCTTATTAATGATTTACTTTTGGACCACTCAAAAGAGACCCCTTATTGCCGTGGACTCTCACCTGGCCATAACGCCTTTGATTGGCGTGTGCATGTTTAAGGGAAAAGAGAATGTGAGAGGCAGATAATGCAAGAATGAGAGCCAGAAACTGGAGAAAAGTGACAAAATGAACTCACAAGCTACATAATTAAATTACGCCACTGCGTGGATCTCAACCACTTCACGTAAACACTTGTAAGCTTTTTGGCATGACCGCCCCTACTTTTATGCCTCAATACTTTATATACGTATCTGCAAATGATGGGGTCAAAGGGCACGATTTCGAAAACATTTCCTTGATATCGCCTTCCGATTAAATGCCGCTCTGACTGTGCTCATCAAAAGGGGCACGGCAAACTATGGTAGGTCTGTGTCATCGTTTGTGCGAAGATATGCCTGGTTACGTTGTTATTTTTCCAGTGGGCCCCTTTATGGTGTGAGATAATAGCACGGTTACAAAAATACTTCACAAGCAACAGCAGCATCTGTGCATTCTAGATTTGAAGCTTTCGTGACTGCAATGATTCATATTCTTAGGTTTTTTTCGGTAAAGTCACGTAGGTAAAAACATTTACTTGATACAGCTGTCGTGGCTGTGACGGTACCACCTGAAGACGGAAGCTTGTGTTGCCTCCGAAACGTCGTGATTTTTTTTATTTTACTTTTTAATGTTTTTACCTACGTGACTTTACCGAAAAAACCTAAGCATCTATGCATGTTGTTGTTTCTAAAGGTTCACCTTCACACACCCAGACATGATGGCCTTTTGTCGCGCGATATGCAAATACGGTAACAATTGTTCATTTTGAATGACGTGGGCTAACCAGTTATTTTATATATATATATAAAACAAGCAATAAAGTTACTGAGACGCGATTTACCGCAGCGATGTCAAGCCCAAATGTAATTTTTCAAGATTGTCAAAAGCTCTACGCTCTCGTATCGGTGCAATGGGCCAGAACTGTTTCAATCCTGGTGCTCATATCTGAAGTAATGTCCACAGTCGACTCACGATAATCAGCCGTGCGGTTTATGCACTTTGCGGATTAACCACGCACCTGCGATTTTGACATAAATTAATAACTCGTGGATTTTCATATGCTTTGGTTCTTTCGGTAAAGTCACGTAGATTTTTTTTTTTTTTTTACAAAAAAACAAAACTCACAAAGTTTCAATCGCAACACAAGCGGTCGTCATCCCGTAGGCCCACATGAAATAAACTAAAACAGTTATACATTGTTATTCTTGGACATTTTTTTATTACAAACAAACACGTGCTCCGGTTAATCCGAAATCCACGTGATCGCCTCTACAGTACAGTTGTTGCATATCTTGACAACAGTGGGCGTAGATTGATGTTGATTGGTGTGGCTCTGCTATCCACTTCGTGGGCCGAGTCTATTTCCGGGCGGGAGCAGGAAAGTGTTATCACTGAGCACTCGCATCGATCGGTCGATTGTGAACATTCGTTCTTAAACCGAAAGAGGAAGAATGAAAATCGTCAGTTGCGCTTCATTTTGATTGATTTATTTTGTGAGTTTTAATTTACGAAACTGTGCGATGCCAGAGAAACTGAAGATGGAAGCTTGTGTTGCCTCCGAAACGTCGTGATTTTATTTAGTTGTTTTTTCATTTAATTTTTTTATCTACGTGACTTTACCGAAAAAACCAAAGAGTATGAAACTGAAGCGTGTTGTTTTAACTTTAAGTCAGGATTTTTTAAAACCTGTTTGAGTGTGTTTTTCTATGGACCATTGTAATGAAACAAGATCGATACATGCTTTACTACATATGTTGGTTTTGTTCATGAACAAACTTCATTTTTTCAACTTAAACATAACATATATTAGTGGTTTTGGGATAGAAATCTGCGGAAAATGGTTACATTTTTGGATTATCCGGGATTTTTAATTATCTGCGTCCGTCCTCCCCGTCATTAGCGCGGATAATCGAGACTCTACTGGAAATCTAACTCAGTTCAAGCCTCGTGTAAATGACGCGACTCCTGAATCCCTCCTTTGTACTGTCTCCGGAGAATATTGGTACACCCTTAAAGTATTGCCTTAACAACAATGTAATTCACAACATTACATCAGCAGTCCCTTGTCAATCCGTGTTTGGTCGGTGTGGGTTGGTAAATAATGCGCATAGGGCTGGTTCAAATATCAGCTGTCAGTGATGTGAGCCATGGCAAGGAGTCAAGCTTCGGTTGCTGTGCTTTTGCATTGTGCAAGACATATAAAAACCGCCAAGGTGACGTGATGTTAACTACCTCGTCTGGTATACAGGAGGTCGTGGGTTCAATCCCAACCCTAACGCCTGCTGTATATTTCGAGTTTGCATATCTCTCTCTCTCTCTGAGGATTTGTTTTGGGCCCGCGTGGATTTTTATGGGTCCTTCGGGTTTTCCCTCCACATTTAGAATCAATATACGTTTCGAATATTTGGATGCTATAAATTTACACAAGATGATTAGCCCCTTTGTTGAGCTATTGTTTGTGGTCAGGTCGCTTCTGAAAGAGAACTGCTGTATAGCTCAGTGGGCCTTATCTGGTAAAATACACAAGTATAACCCGTAAAAACAAAGTTTTTCACTATAAATCCTTTATATGCGTGGCGGCTAGAGTCCTCTCGTCCTCTGGCTTGAGATGGCTGCCACCTATGGGTCAGATGATTGTCTGCCAGTATTAAGCAATTGGTAATTAAATATTTAATTTGTTTTCCCTAAACAGTGTAAAATTTTGGAAAAAAATTTTCACGAACATTAATTGTCTCGCACAACGAGTCTGTGTGCAAAATGTCAGCTCGATTGGATCACGGGAAGTGGGTTAAAAAAACGACCGAAAGATTTGCACGGTCGTAAGCAAGCAAGCAAGCACGTAAGCAAGCAAGCAAGCGAACTTAATATAAAGGATTTAAAAATAGTTTAGTTTACTTAACACCCAACACGTTATGGGGAGCCCTGTGTACAAGTCTGTCATTTTAATAATTGGGGTACGGCGTGAAACTAGAGATCTCCCTATCTCATCCACCACCTAACTCCTGTAACGCAATAACACATTGTCACACTGGCCATTGTGCATCTTGGGCACACATTGCATTAAATCTTAAGACACACTCATTGTCTGTTGTGGAAAAAATCTATAAGCAAAAACTCCCTTCCTTTGTCTCCACGTATATATACATTTCACGTATGTTTTAGTCAATCAGGCTTTCCAGGTCAAACACTATCCAGCAGCGTTCATTTAAACAAGCAAACTCTTGGACCCGTCTGAACTGTATGGGTCTCTTGACGGGTCTCATCAGTAGAGATAGGCTCGTCAACTAAACACTGACACATGAATTCGCAGGTGAAATGGGGAAGAGTACACTCTATAAAAGAAAAAAGTATAACCCGTAAAAACAAAGTTTTTCACTCTAAATCCTTTATATGCGTGGCGGCTAGAGTCCTCTCGTCCTCTGGCTTGAGATGGCTGCCACCTATGGGTCAGATGATTGTCTGTCAGCATTAAGCAATTGGTAATTAAATATTTATTGAATTTTTCCTAAACAGTGTAAAATTTTGGAAAAAAAAAAATCACGAAAATTAATTGTCACGCACAACGAGTCTGTGTGGAAAATGTCAGCTCGATTGGATCACGGGAAGTGGGTTAAAAAACTACCGAAAGATTTGCACGGTCGTAAGCAAGCAAGCAAGCACGCAAGCAAGCAAGCGAACTTAATATAAATGATTTAATAACACGTCGTGGGGCTTTCGCGACCAACATTACCCATGATAGAAGTTTTTTTGGGTTAGAGCTTGTCAATATAAATGCGTTGTTAAACCCGCCACCACCCGACACAGCAATTAGCAAGATTTGAGACGAAAATATAGGTACATAGTTTAGTCTTTATTCAGTGTCTACTCGGCGCTACTTGGCTTGTTTATTTTATTCATTACATGGAGCATCTCTCGTCACTGTTCAGTAACCTTCACCCTCCCCGCTGCCCCAACACGCAAAGTCAATTCTCAATCAGACGCGGAGGTTCCGTTACTCTGGAATTCCTATCTTCACACCGCCAAAATATCATCATCCCTCAACAACTTCAAGCATAGACTACGGGGTCAGGCTTATGAAGTCACTATGCTGGTTGGCGCCAGCTACTGCCATAAAGGTGGAATTGTAAGTCTTGAGCTTCTCTCTGGCACCGGAGCGGCTATGGCATGGAAGCGAGCCCTAGAGGGCATGCTTTGGAGAAGTTTTCAGTTTTCAGTTCAGTTCATTTATTAGGTAATAGCCAGAGGTGGGACAAAGTCATTGTTATGCAAGTCCAAGTCGAGTCTGAAGTCATCAAATTCATGACTCGAGTCTGACTCGAGTCCAAGTCACATGACTCGAGTCCACACCTCTGGACTAATAGCCCTGTGATACATGCGGCTCTTGAATCGGGTGCAACCGCAACAAACAAAAACATGAACAAGAAACATCTTAAAGTGACTACGTGCAACAGAAAAATCCAGGAAAAAACTGCAAAGTCTTCCAGAAAAAACACCGCATATCAACGCTGTGTGCAAAAATCCCAGTGGGATGCAAGTCAAACAATAACAAGCATAAGACAATTTAGATTAAAGTTACGTCTAACTCTGTACTACAACAAACAGATATGGCTAAACCAAAACGTTTTCGAAATCACCAAACCAGAGCTATAAAAAAACAATTCAGAAGCTGTCTTTCCGACAGACCTGTTCTTCACCTGAGGACGGCTGCTTGCGTTGTGGCCGAAACGTCGTGAGAATTGTATTTTATTACGTTTTATTTTGTTATTTTATTATTTCTCTTCTACGTGACTTTACCGAAAGAACCAAGAATAAAAATGTAACAGTGGTTCAACGGTTAAAATAAGGGAGGCATGTGAGGACGTGATAGGCTGGTTGACCCCGAGAGGGGATGTGATCGGCACGGGGTAGCGAGGTGGTGGGGGACGAAAGAGGGCTTCGAGGGACAGACACATCATGCTCGGACGGGGACCTTCTGGAAAGTTCTAGAAGGAGGGAGGACCGAGGGCGGAGCGGGGCCACGCTCAGGGAGCATAAAGGACATGTCCCGAGAGGAATCGGGGCTGTTGTATGGAATCAACCCTCGGTGCTTCGTCTCTTAGATCTTCGGTCCTTCGCTCGGCATCGTGGGTCAGTCAGAATGTGACTGATTGACCCAGTTATGGGGCCGTCCATAAATTACGTCACGCGATTTTGGACGATTTTTGACCCCCCCCCCCCCCCTTCGTCACACGGAGTCACAAAAAGTCAGACCCCCCCCCCTTCAAATATGACGTCACAAAGCTCTGCCCCCCCCCCCCAAAATTAAACATGTTTCAAATCGCTTTAAACTATTGTCATTGTAGTGCGTATTTACTGTGGCGCTGCACTCTGATGTTGTAGGAGAAAACATTTATTAAAAAAGTATAATTAAGTAGAACGTGTTGTCTATATCTATTTAAAGATGCGCATTTTGATAGCATGCAGTTACCCTGTTGGGGTCTAGTTAACCAAGAGTGTGTTATGCAGTTACCCTGTTGGGGTCTAGTTAACCAAGAGTGTGTTATGCAGTTACCCTGTTGGGGTCTAGTTAACTAAGAGTGTGTTATGCAGTTACCCTGTTGGGGTCTAGTTAACCAAGAGTGTGTTATGCAGTTACCCTGTTGGGGTCTAGTTAACCAAGAGTGTGTTATGCAGTTACCCTGTTGGGGTCTAGTTAACTAAGAGTGTGTTTTGCAGTTACCCTGTTGGGGTCTAGTTAACTAAGAGTGTGTTATGCAGTTACCCTGTTGGGGTCTAGTTAACTAAGAGTGTGTTATGCAGTTACCCTGTTGGGGTCTAATTAACTAAGAGTGTGTTATGCAGTTACCCTGTTGGGGTCTAGTTAACTAAGAGTGTGTTATGCAGTTACCCTGTTGGGTTCTAGTTAACTAAGAGTGTGTTATGCAGTTACCCTGTTGGGGTCTAGTTAACTAAGAGTGTGTTATGCAGTTACCCTGTTGGGGTCTAGTTAACTAAGAGTGTGTTATGCAGTTACCCTGTTGGGGTCTAGTTAACCAAGAGCGTGTTATGCAGTTACCCTGTTGGGGTCTAGTTAACCAAGAGCGTGTTATGCAGTTACCCTGTTGGGGTCTAGTTAACTAAGAGTGTGTTATGCAGTTACCCTGTTGGGGTCTAGTTAACTAAGAGCGTGTTATGCAGTTACCCTGTTGGGGTCTAGTTAACTAAGAGCGTGTTATGCAGTTACCCTGTTGGGGTCTAGTTAACTAAGAGTGTGTTATGCAGTTACCCTGTTGGGGTCTAGTTAACCAAGAGCGTGTTATGCAGTTACCCTGTTGGGGTCTAGTTAACTAAGAGTGTGTTATGCAGTTACCCTGTTGGTGTCTAGTTAACTAAGAGTGTGTTATGCAGTTACCCTGTTGGTGTCTAGTTAACTAAGAGCGTGTTATGCAGTTACCCTGTTGGGGTCTAGTTAACTAAGAGTGTGTTATGCAGTTACCCTGTTGGGGTCTAGTTAACCAAGAGCGTGTTATGCAGTTACCCTGTTGGGGTCTAGTTAACTAAGAGTGTGTTATGCAGTTACCCTGTTGGTGTCTAGTTAACTAAGAGCGTGTTATGCAGTTACCCTGCTGGGGTCTAGTTAACCAAGAGTGTGTTATGCAGTTACCCTGTTGGTGTCTAGTTAACTAAGAGCGTGTTATGCAGTTACCCTGCTGGGGTCTAGTTAACTAAGAGTGTGTTATGCAGTTACCCTGTTGGGGTCTAGTTAACCAAGAGCGTGTTATGCAGTTACCCTGTTGGGGTCTAGTTAACTAAGAGTGTGTTATGCAGTTACCCTGTTGGGGTCTAGTTAACTAAGAGTGTGTTATGCAGTTACCCTGCTGGGGTCTAGTTAACTAAGAGTGTGTTATGCAGTTACCCTGTTGGGGTCTAGTTAACTAAGAGTGTGTTATGCAGTTACCCTGTTGGGGTCTAGTTAACTAAGAGTGTGTTATGCAGTTACCCTGCTGGGGTCTAGTTAACTAAGAGTGTGTTATGCAGTTACCCTATTGGGGTCTAGTTAACTAAGAGTGTGTTATGCAGTTACCCTGTTGGGGTCTAGTTAACTAAGAGTGTGTTATGCAGTTACCCTATTGGGGTCTAGTTAACTAAGAGTGTGTTATGCAGTTACCCTGCTGGGGTCTAGTTAACTAAG
Organism: Lethenteron reissneri; assembly: GCF_015708825.2. Lineage (NCBI taxonomy): Eukaryota > Metazoa > Chordata > Hyperoartia > Petromyzontiformes > Petromyzontidae > Lethenteron > Lethenteron reissneri. The sequence continues at coordinate 10,301,902 of NC_083780.1, read as the reverse complement.
AGTGTGATATGCAGTTACCCTATTGGGGTCTAGTTAACTTAGAGTGTGTTATGCAGTTACCCTGTTGGGGTCTAGTTAACTAAGAGTGTGTTATGCAGTTACCCTATTGGGGTCTAGTTAACTAAGAGTGTGTTATGCAGTTACCCTGCTGGGGTCTAGTTAACTAAGAGTGTGTTATGCAGTTACCCTATTGGGGTCTAGTTAACTAAGAGTGTGTTATGCAGTTACCCTATTGGGGTCTAGTTAACTAAGAGTGTGTTATGCAGTTACCCTGCTGGGGTCTAGTTAACTAAGAGTGTGTTATGCAGTTACCCTATTGGGGTCTAGTTAACTAAGAGTGTGTTATGCAGTTACCCTGTTGGGGTCTAGTTAACTAAGAGTGTGTTATGCAGTTACCCTGTTGGGGTCTAGTTAACTAAGAGTGTGTTATGCAGTTACCCTGTTGGGGTCTAGTTAACTAAGAGTGTGTTATGCAGTTACCCTGCTGGGGTCTAGTTAACTAAGAGTGTGTTATGCAGTTACCCTGCTGTGGTCTAGTTAACTAAGAGTGTGTTATGCAGTTACCCTGTTGGGGTCTAGTTAACTAAGAGTGTGTTATGCAGTTACCCTGCTGGGGTCTAGTTAACTAAGAGTGTGTTATGCAGTTACCCTGCTGGGGTCTAGTTAACTAAGAGTGTGTTATGCAGTTACCCTATTGGGGTCTAGTTAACTAAGAGCGTGTTATGCAGTTACCCTGCTGGGGTCTAGTTAACTAAGAGCGTGTTATGCAGTTACCCTGCTGGGGTCTAGTTAACTAAGAGTGTGTTATGCAGTTACCCTGTTGGTGTCTAGTTAACTAAAAGCGTGTTATGCAGTTACCCTGTTGGGGTCTAGTTAACTAAGAGTGTGTTATGCAGTTACCCTGTTGGGGTCTAGTTAACTAAGAGTGTGTTATGCAGTTACCCTGTTGGGGTCTAGTTAACCAAGAGTGTGTTATGCAGTTACCCTGTTGGGGTCTAGTTAACCAAGAGTGTGTTATGCAGTTACCCTGTTGGGGTCTAGTTAACTAAGAGTGTGTTATGCAGTTACCCTGTTGGGGTCTAGTTAACCAAGAGTGTGTTATGCAGTTACCCTGTTGGGGTCTAGTTAACTAAGAGTATGTTATGCAGTTACCCTGTTGGGGTCTAGTTAACTAAGAGTGTGTTATGCAGTTACCCTGTTGGGGTCTAGTTAACCAAGAGTGTGTTATGCAGTTACCCTGTTGGGGTCTAGTTAACTAAGAGTGTGTTATGCAGTTACCCTGTTGGGGTCTAGTTAACCAAGAGTGTGTTATGCAGTTACCCTGCTGGGGTCTAGTTAACTAAGAGTGTGTTATGCAGTTACCCCTGTTGGGGTCGAGTTAACTAAGAGTGTGTTATGCAGTTACCCTGTTGGGGTCTAGTTAACTAAGAGTGTGTTATGCAGTTACCCTGTTGGGGCTAGTTAACTAAGAGCGTGTTATGCAGTTACCCTGTTGGGGTCTAGTTAACTAAGAGTGTGTTATGCAGTTACCCTGTTGGGGTCTAGTTAACTAAGAGTGTGTTATGCAGTTACCCTGTTGGGGTCTAGTTAACTAAGAGTGTGTTATGCAGTTACCCTGTTGGGGTCTAGTTAACTAAGAGCGTGTTATGCAGTTACCCTGTTGGGGTCTAGTTAACTAAGAGCGTGTTATGCAGTTACCCTGTTGGGGTCTAGTTAACTAAGAGTGTGTTATGCAGTTACCCTGTTGGGGTCTAGTTAACTAAGAGCGTGTTATGCAGTTACCCTGTTAGGGTCTAGTTAACTAAGAGTGTGTTATGCAGTTACCCTGTTGGGGTCTAGTTAACTAAGAGTGTGTTATGCAGTTACCCTGTTGGGGTCTAGTTAACTAAGAGCGTGTTATGCAGTTACCCTGTTGGGGTCTAGTTAACTAAGAGTGTGTTATGCAGTTACCCTGTTGGGGTCTAATTAACTAAGAGTGTGTTATGCAGTTACCCTGTTGGGGTCTAGTTAACTAAGAGTGTGTTATGCAGTTACCCTGTTGGGTTCTAGTTAACTAAGAGTGTGTTATGCAGTTACCCTGTTGGGGTCTAGTTAACTAAGAGTGTGTTATGCAGTTACCCTGTTGGGGTCTAGTTAACCAAGAGCGTGTTATGCAGTTACCCTGTTGGGGTCTAGTTAACTAAGAGTGTGTTATGCAGTTACCCTGTTGGGGTCTAGTTAACCAAGAGCTTGTTATGCAGTTACCCTGTTGGGGTCTAGTTAACTAAGAGTGTGTTATGCAGTTACCCTGTTGGGGTCTAGTTAACTAAGAGCGTGTTATGCAGTTACCCTGTTGGGGTCTAGTTAACTAAGAGTGTGTTATGCAGTTACCCTGTTGGGGTCTAGTTAACCAAGAGCGTGTTATGCAGTTACCCTGTTGGGGTCTAGTTAACTAAGAGTGTGTTATGCAGTTACCCTGTTGGTGTCTAGTTAACTAAGAGCGTGTTATGCAGTTACCCTGCTGGGGTCTAGTTAACCAAGAGTGTGTTATGCAGTTACCCTGTTGGTGTCTAGTTAACTAAGAGCGTGTTATGCAGTTACCCTGCTGGGGTCTAGTTAACTAAGAGTGTGTTATGCAGTTACCCTGTTGGGGTCTAGTTAACCAAGAGCGTGTTATGCAGTTACCCTGTTGGGGTCTAGTTAACTAAGAGTGTGTTATGCAGTTACCCTGTTGGGGTCTAGTTAACTAAGAGTGTGTTATGCAGTTACCCTGCTGGGGTCTAGTTAACTAAGAGTGTGTTATGCAGTTACCCTGTTGGGGTCTAGTTAACTAAGAGTGTGTTATGCAGTTACCCTGTTGGGGTCTAGTTAACTAAGAGTGTGTTATGCAGTTACCCTGTTGGGGTCTAGTTAACTAAGAGCGTGTTATGCAGTTACCCTGTTGGGGACTAGTTAACTAAGAGTGTGTTATGCAGTTACCCTGTTGGGGTCTAGTTAACTAAGAGTGTGTTATGCAGTTACCCTGTTGGGGTATAGTTAACTAAGAGCGTGTTATGCAGTTACCCTGCTGGGGTCTAGTTAACTAAGAGTGTGTTATGCAGTTACCCAGTTGGGGTCTAGTTAACTAAGAGTGTGTTATGCAGTTACCCTGTTGGGGTCTAGTTAACTAAGAGTGTGTTATGCAGTTACCCTGTTGGGGTCTAGTTAACTAAGAGTGTGTTATGCAGTTACCCTGCTGGGGTCTAGTTAACTAAGAGCGTGTTATGCAGTTACCCTGTTGGGGTCTAGTTAACTAAGAGTGTGTTATGCAGTTACCCTGTTGGGGTCTAGTTAACTAAGAGCGTGTTATGCAGTTACCCTGTTGGGGTCTAGTTAACTAAGAGTGTGTTATGCAGTTACCCAGTTGGGGTCTAGTTAACTAAGAGTGTGTTATGCAGTTACCCTGTTGGGGTCTAGTTAACTAAGAGTGTGTTATGCAGTTACCCTGTTGGGGTCTAGTTAACTAAGAGTGTGTTATGCAGTTACCCTGCTGGGGTCTAGTTAACTAAGAGCGTGTTATGCAGTTACCCTGCTGGGGTCTAGTTAACTAAGAGTGTGTTATGCAGTTACCCTGTTGGTGTCTAGTTAACTAAGAGCGTGTTATGCAGTTACCCTGTTGGGGTCTAGTTAACCAAGAGCGTGTTATGCAGTTACCCTGTTGGGTCTAGTTAACCAAGAGCGTGTTATGCAGTTACCCTGTTGGGGTCTAGTTAACTAAGAGTGTGTTATGCAGTTACCCTGTTGGGGTCTTGTTAACTAAGAGTGTGTTATGCAGTTACCCTGTTGGGGTCTAGTTAACTAAGAGTGTGTTATGCAGTTACCCTGTTGGGGTCTAGTTAACTAAGAGTGTGTTATGCAGTTACCCTGTTGGGGTCTAGTTAACTAAGAGCGTGTTATGCAGTTACCCTGTTGGGGTCTAGTTAACTAAGAGCGTGTTATGCAGTTACCCTGTTGGGGCTAGTTAACTAAGAGTGTGTTATGCAGTTACCCTGTTGGGGTCTAGTTAACTAAGAGTGTGTTATGCAGTTACCCTGTTGGGGTCTAGTTAACTAAGAGTGTGTTATGCAGTTACCCCTGTTGGGGTCTAGTTAACTAAGAGTGTGTTATGCAGTTACCCTGTTGGGGTCTAGTTAACTAAGAGTGTGTTATGCAGTTACCCTGTTGGGGTCTAGTTAACTAAGAGTGTGTTATGCAGTTACCCTGTTGGGGTCTAGTTAACTAAGAGTGTGTTATGCAGTTACCCTGTTGGGGTCTAGTTAACTAAGAGTGTGTTATGCAGTTACCCTGTTGGGGTCTAGTTAACTAAGAGTGTGTTATGCAGTTACCCTGTTGGGGTCTAGTTAACTAAGAGTGTGTTATGCAGTTACCCTGTTGGGGTCTAGTTAACTAAGAGTGTGTTATGCAGTTACCCTGTTGGGGTCTAGTTAACTAAGAGTGTGTTATGCAGTTACCCTGTTGGGGTCTAGTTAACTAAGAGCGTGTTATGCAGTTACCCTGTTGGGGTCTAGTTAACTAAGAGTGTGTTATGCAGTTACCCTGTTGGGGTCTAGTTAACTAAGAGTGTGTTATGCAGTTACCCTGTTGGGGTCTAGTTAACTAAGAGCGTGTTATGCAGTTACCCTGTAGGGGTCTAGTTAACTAAGAGTGTGTTATGCAGTTACCCTGTTGGGGTCTAGTTAACTAAGAGCGTGTTATGCAGTTACCCTGTAGGGGTCTAGTTAACTAAGAGTGTGTTATGCAGTTACCCTGTTGGGGTCTAGTTAACTAAGAGTGTGTTATGCAGTTACCCTGTTGGGGTCTAGTTAACTAAGAGTGTGTTATGCAGTTACCCTGTTGGGGTCTAGTTAACTAAGAGTGTGTTATGCAGTTACCCTGTTGGGGTCTAGTTAACTAAGAGCGTGTTATGCAGTTACCCTGTAGGGGTCTAGTTAACTAAGAGTGTGTTATGCAGTTACCCTGTTGGGGTCTAGTTAACTAAGAGTGTGTTATGCAGTTACCCTGTTGGGGTCTAGTTAACTAAGAGCGTGTTATGCAGTTACCCTGTAGGGGTCTAGTTAACTAAGAGTGTGTTATGCAGTTACCCTGTTGGGGTCTAGTTAACTAAGAGCGTGTTATGCAGTTACCCTGTAGGGGTCTAGTTAACTAAGAGTGTGTTATGCAGTTACCCTGTTGGGGTCTAGTTAACTAAGAGCGTGTTATGCAGTTACCCTGTAGGGGTCTAGTTAACTAAGAGTGTGTTATGCAGTTACCCTGTTGGGGTCTAGTTAACTAAGAGCGTGTTATGCAGTTACCCTGTAGGGGTCTAGTTAACTAAGAGCGTGTTATGCAGTTACCCTGTTGGGGTCTAGTTAACTAAGAGCGTGTTATGCAGTTACCCTGTTGGGGTCTAGTTAACTAAGAGCGTGTTATGCAGTTACCCTGTTGGGGTCTAGTTAACTAAGAGTGTGTTATGCAGTTACCCTGTTGGGGTCTAGTTAACTAAGAGCGTGTTATGCAGTTACCCTGTAGGGGTCTAGTTAACTAAGAGTGTGTTATGCAGTTACCCTGTTGGGGTCTAGTTAACTAAGAGCGTGTTATGCAGTTACCCTGTAGGGGTCTAGTTAACTAAGAGTGTGTTATGCAGTTACCCTGTTGGGGTCTAGTTAACTAAGAGCGTGTTATGCAGTTACCCTGTAGGGGTCTAGTTAACTAAGAGTGTGTTATGCAGTTACCCTGTTGGGGTCTAGTTAACTAAGAGCGTGTTATGCAGTTACCCTGTAGGGGTCTAGTTAACTAAGAGCGTGTTATGCAGTTACCCTGTTGGGGTCTAGTTAACTAAGAGCGTGTTATGCAGTTACCCTGTTGGGGTCTAGTTAACTAAGAGCGTGTTATGCAGTTACCCTGTTGGGGTCTAGTTAACTAAGAGCGTGTTATGCAGTTACCCTGTTGGGGTCTAGTTAACTAAGAGTGTGTTATGCAGTTACCCTGTTGCCCTCCCAGTTCAAAGTGTGTGATGACCACATTCGGTTACAGTGCCGGGAGGGGGCCACGTTTGGGGCCCCGGAACATGCATGGCGAGTGCGGTGGCGGCCCCAGAACATGCATGGCCGGTACGGTGTGGGCCCCGGAACATGCACGGCGAGCGCGGTGGGGGGGGGGCCCGGAACATGCATGCCCAGCGCGGTGACGATGGGGCCCCGGAACATGCATGCCCAGCGTGGTGGCGGTGGAGGGGCCACGGAACACGCATGGCCAGCGCGGTGTGGGCCCCGGAACATGCACGGCGAGTGCCGTGGCGGGCCCCGGAACATGCATGGCCAGCGCAACGGCGGTGGGGGCCCCGGAACATGCATGGACAGCGCGGTGACGATGGGGTCCCGGAACATGCATGGCCAGCGTGGTGGCGGTGGAGGGGCCACGGAACATGTATGGCCAGCGCGGTGTGGGCCCCGGAACATGCACGACCAGCGCGGTGTAGGCCCCGGTACATGAATGGCCGCGCAGTGTGGGCCCCGTAACATGCATGACCAGCGCGGTGACGGCCCCGGTACATGAATGGCCGGCGCGGTGTGGGCCCCGGAACATGCATGACCAACGCGGTGGCGGTGTGGGCCCCGGAACGTGCATGGCCAGCGCGAGCACGTGGTGCGGGCGGAACTGACATTAGCTTGTCCAATGCGCGGTCCGGGGCCCCGTGTGGTGTGTGCGCGCTACACGTGTGCGGGTGGCGTGGGGCGTTGTTGGTGTTACCTCCACCACAAAGCCAGCTCGCCAGCAAGTCAGCAAGCATCACCGTACCTACAGCCCGAGGGCGGCCGCAGCAGAAGCAGCGGGCGATATTTGAAGTTACAATCGCTCAATTGCTATTAGTTTCCCCCCTAAACCCCCCCTTTAATGCGCGTACTGCGACCACAACGAGCACAACGCAAATGGACGCTAGCGCGCGCGACTCGTCGTTCGCGAACAATAGCAGCGGCGGCGGCGGCGTCGGCGGTAACAACGCGGAGAACAACAGCTGGACGAAGAAGAGGAACGCTTTGAACGATGACCACCGTCGTGGCGGCGATGGGGACGACGACGACGCGAGCGACGAAGCTTCGTTGAAGCAGATGAAGCTCTGCGTCGATGACCTGGGCTGCCAGCTTAAAGTTCTGCGGCTCAACGACCAAATACGCGAGCTGCAGACCATCATTCGCGACAAGTGAGTTAGTTCGCGCCCGCTTTATTTTTGTAAAAAAAAAAAACTGCTCGTAGACATTGAGCCGCTGTGTTAAAAAAATTCACTGTTTAAAAAAAATTCACTGTAAAAAAATCTTTTTAAAAAAATTCACTGGTAAAAAAAACTAAAAATTCACTATTGGATGACCGTCGCCTACACCCCCTCCACTGTGTCCGGTGGGGAGTTTTTTCACCATCGCTGATCCGTGCGGGGTTTGAAGTGGGGAGTTCTTTCCCACCTTGCCCCGGACCCTGAACGGGTTCAGATGTCACAACCCTCGCCCCCGGCGTGAATTGGTCGTGGTAGGGAATCGAACTCTGCCATCGTTGCTGGCTTCATTAGTGGCAGTGCGCCGACCGTTGCGCCACCGCTCTCCTCTCCTATATCTAAACAGGACCCTGCGGGGTGGGCTGGTAGGAATAATACTAATACCGGTACAGGGATATCGACCGGGTATAGAGGAGTTAAAAAGAAAATGATTTGTGCATGGGGGGTGAGCGATGACGTCCACACCCCCCTCCCCACTGACTCGCGCGCCCACAGAGCAAGGATTGCAACAGGCGATGTCATTGGCTGCGCCGGATGCGACGGCCATCTTGTTTAGTTCATTTAGTTCACGGATCGCAGGGGGAGCGGGCGGCCATCTTGTCAGACTATCTTGTCATCTTGTCAGAGGGACGGCCTCGCGAAGCCTGTCGCAGTAGGCCTCGCGAAGCCTTCTGCACTAGGCCTCGCGAAGCCTTCTCTGCACTAGGCCTCGCGAAGCCTTCTCTGCACTAGGCCTCGCGAAGCCTTCTCTGCACTAGGCCTCGCGAAGCCTTCTCTGCAGTAGGCCTCGCGAAGCCTTCTCTGCACTAGGCCTCGCGAAGCCTTCTCTGCACTAGGCCTCGCGAAGCCTTCTCTGCAGTAGGCCTCGCGAAGCCTTCTCTGCACTAGGCCTCGCGAAGCCTTCTCTGCACTAGGCCTCGCGAAGCCTTCTCTGCACTAGGCCTCGCGAAGCCTTCCCTGCAGTAGGCCTCGCGAAGCCTTCTCTGCACTAGGCCTCGCGAAGCCTTCTCTGCACTAGGCCTCGCGAAGCCTTCTCTGCACTAGGCCTCGCGAAGCCTTCTCTGCACTAGGCCTCGCGAAGCCTTCTCTGCACTAGGCCTCGCGAAGCCTTCTCTGCACTAGGCCTCGCGAAGCCTTCTCTGCACTAGGCCTCGCGAAGCCTTCTCTGCACTAGGCCTCGCGAAGCCTTCTCTGCACTAGGACTCGCGAAGCCTTCTCTGCACTTGGCCTCGCGAAGCCTTCTCTGCAGTAGGCCTCGCGAAGCCTTCTCTGCAGTAGGCCTCGCGAAGCCTCCTGCACTAGGCCTCGCGAAGCCTTCCCTGCAGTAGGCCTCACGATGCCTTCCCTGCAGTAGGCCTCGCAAAGCCTCCTGCACTAGGCCTCGCGAAGCCTTCCCTGCAGTAGGCCTCACGATGCCTTCCCTGCAGTAGGCCTCGCGATGCCTTCCCTGCAGTAGGCCTCGCGAAGCCTCCTGCACTAGGCCTCGCGAAGCCTTCTCTGCAGTAGGCCTCGCGATGCCTTCCCTGCAGTAGGCCTCGCGATGCCTTCCCTGCAGTAGGCCTCGCGAAGCCTCCTGCACTAGGCCTCGCGAAGCCTCCTGCAGTAGGCCTCATGATGCCTTTTCCGCAGTAGGCCTCGCAAAGCCTGCCGCACTAGGCCTCGCGCCGTACTTTTCGTGCACAAATAAGGCGATTAAATGTATCTCGTCTCTGTGTTAATAAATGTATCTTGTCTCTGTGTTAAAAAAAACGTGCTGCGTTTCAGTAAAGTAAATTTGAAGCGAAGTTTAAAGTTTCGCCGTGAGGCGCCAGAAGCGACGGCCATCTTGTTTAATTCACAGATCGCAGGGGGAGCGGGCGGCCATCTTGTTGGACAGGGTCATGCCAAGTGTGTGCAGTAGGGGGCGATGTTGATGCACGGACGGACGGACAGACACATTAATCTATTGGTGGTCTGGTCCACTTCATTCCTACCAGAAAAATTCACCATTGGATGACAGTCGCCCCCACCCCCTCCACTGTGTCCGGTGGAGAGTTTTTTCACCATCGCTGATCCGTGCGGGGTTTGAAGTGGGGAGTTCCTTCCCACCTTGCCCCGCCCCATGACCGGGTTCAGATGTCACAACCCTCGCCCCCGGCGTGAATTGGTCGTGGTTGGGAATCGAACTTTGCCATCGTTGCTGGCTTCATTAGCGCCACCGCTCTACTCTCCTATATCTAATACTATGCAGTTGTACTGTACTCTACGCCTTTACGTGTCACCATCAAGCACATTCCACGTGCGGTAAACGTTGCGGTAGCTTCAAAGCGATGCTGTTCTCATTCTTAAGACGAGCCTCATGGACAAAAAAAACGAACTGCCTGTAAGATGTGTATCACACTGGCTGGGTCGTATAGCGTTACACATCCACACACCGAGAAAGTAAAGGTTTATATGTCTGTTGTACGGGCGTCCCGGACACTTCGCCGACGATTAAAACAAAAACAACCAAACAAAAACTTGGATAAAGTCACGGTCGAAATGCGGCTTCGACTTGGCCGCGAATTCAGAAGCGGTTTGGCTGGAGTTGTTTGAAACGCACTGCGGATTATGAAGCCCCCGGGGCGACAGGCGTGATGAGTTCGATTCGACGGCCACGCCTCGGTGTGTGATGTCTTTTGACACTTTGTCTGGGCCTTCCCTCCCATCGTCTCGCCAAAACCTATGTTTGACCACGCCAAAACCCACGTTTGACCACGCCAAATCCACATTTGACCACGCCAAATCCACATTTGACCACGCCAAACCCACGCTTGACCACGCCAAACCAAACCCCACGTTTGAATTATGATCAAGCAAACCTCTAAACCACGAGTTTTTCCATCAGCAAGCAGTGGATTGCCAAGGGTCTGTCGATCATTTCAATGGCACAGGGATTTGTCTTTTTGTTTTCTATTTGTGTACACGCAATGAGAGCGTTGTTCAACACGCTCCCGGAATGTACGTCTCAGCTGCTTGTGATCTTGTGCTGTGTGTCAACTCGTGTTGTCACTTGCCGTGGAAAATTGCGGAATTTTCTTAACTGGAAATGAAACTATTTGACGACAGTACAGTATAACTATAAATGCTGATTTCTGTCACCGAGAGGATTTATTTATTTCTCAGAATAGACTTGTTCAGAAATTCAGGGGCCTTATTTGTCATTATGTATGTTGTGTTGCACTTCTTTCGCACCGTACATAGCCAACCGTGCGAATTGGAGGTGCGGGGGAAGGACAACAAACTAAACACAACAAGAAGAAGCAGTTCTCAAGAAATGAGGAGGATAACAGTGCCACTTGAAGGCTATTTTTTTTTGGGGGGGGGGGGGGGGGATCTGTAAAAGAATTGCTTCTGTGTGCCGTTCTCTGGCACATCGGACACATTTCCTCTGCAACATTTCCAAACGGATTATAGTGTCATATTCTTGGTTCTTTCGGTAAAGTCACGTAGAAGGGAAACAATAAAGAACCAAGAATATGAATCCCTGCAGTCACGAAAGCTTTAAATCAGGATTATAGTTTGTTTCACGACGACATGACCTCGAAAGCACAACTGGTATTCGCGAAAAATATACTGGAAATACTGGGTGGCTTGTATGCATATTTTTGTTCATGGTGGAATGACTAAAAAACACGAAATCAAATCATCGGTACGATACTTTGCATGCGGTTTCACATGCAAAATATCCTCTGCAAAAGTAGTTAACGAAGTGCGGGGCAATGTTTCTGCATGGATTTGGCCAATCGGCCAACGTGCGGGGCGACGTTATAGTTTTGTCAAATTTATACCACGGCTCTGGCACGTGTGGCCCTACCACTTTTATTTACACGCTTTTATTTAACTCACTCTGTTGTATCCTCAAATCTTGTAACTCAATTTTAACCCACTTCCCAATGTCGTATCGACTGCTAACTTGGTATACGTATGTCATACTGATGACAATACTATATTCTATCATTAAAAAAAGAGAGGGTTGATGATTTCCATGGTAAATAGAAGCAACGGCACCAGCGAAACAACACGTGGTGTGTGAAGGGATGTTGGACGGTGTGAAAGATTGAGGGGGTGGCTCCTAAACTGTGTACATGTTGAACTTCTTTCGCGCCATACGTAACCAACTGTTCTAATCGGAGGTAAAAATGCCACGTTTCTTTTTTCAAGGCCTGTTCTGTCACCGTGCACCGGTAATGCACGTGTTTTTGTCACACAACATAAACGACTAGTTTGTTTACCTGTCCTAGGACGGAAGCTGTAATATTTTTGAAAAAATTGAGCAGAGTATAATTGTATCTTGTGGAAACTTAATGGCAGTGAATCTTGCACAAAAGTACGTCATAAAACACTTCACTGCACTTCACTGTGGCACTTAATGGCAGTGATTATTGCACAAAACTAAGTCATAAAACACCTCACTTAATGTCACTGTAGCACTGTATATAACTGACCTTTAATTTGTTCAAATTCACGGCTCTGATACTTGATTCTCTTCTGCTTTCGGTCGCCGAGGTTGAAGTAAATTGGAATTCGATACAATATCTGGAAAATCTATTTTACCATAATGTAGCATTAGACTTACCTTTTTTCTCAAGTGCTGAAGAAATAACGACACCAAAATCCACTTTGTTGCTGCATATCATTATTTATTAGAATAACTTTCAATAAAGAAACGTCAAACTTAAAGCGAACTTGCGAATTTTTATTTATTTTCACTCGACCTTCTGGACGAGTGTAAAAATCCACCCGCTCATGAATATTAATGAGGGGGGGGGGTGCGGCATGTGGAGTGACGTCACGCGCGTTACACACAAACTGGCATTCTTTGCTCATTATAGTAGTAATTCTCATCAGTTCCTGCAGGATAGAATACAGTTCTCAAAATATTCGTAAGTAGTGCCACGCTTTAAAGCGTTCGTGACTGCAGGGATTCATCTTCTTGGTTCTTTCGGTAAAGTCACGTAGAAGGGAAGTAATAAAATAATAAAAATAAAACATAATAAAAAATAATTCTCACGACGTTTCGGCCACAACGCAAGCAGTCGTCATACGCTCCAAGCTTGGTAGTGTTTCATTCTTCACCTGAGGACGGCTGCTTGCGTTGTGGCCGAAACGTCGTGAGAATTATTTTATTATGTTTTATTTTTATTATTTTATTACTTCCCTTCTACGTGACTTTACCGAAAGAACCAAGAAGATAGTGCCACGCTTTGGGAAGTCGACACCAGTGGCTGTGCATACGGGGGGGGGGGGGGGGGGGGGGGGGGGGGGGAGGCTCCGACCAGTCTCTGCCTTCGGGCTGTTATCAGAGATGAGCACCACTACCCTGCTGCTCGAGCAGTGACGCGCTTTGATTGAACTTGAGTAGGTGTTGGTCTGCATTCCAGCCTTGTGCTGGTGGGGCCGTTGAAATGTCAGATTTGTTTGAATTTACTTGAATTTTTTTTGTACGAATCTGACTTTTTTTCTTCTTGCTTAGGCGACTGGCGTCGTGTCTTGAGACAAAGCACAACCTATTTTTAAATCCTTTATATTAAGTTCACTTGCTTGCTTGCTTGCTTACGACCGTGCAAATCTTTCGGTCGTTTTTTTAACCCACTTCCCGTGATCCAATCGAGCTGACATTTTGCACACAGACTCGTTGTGCGTGACAATGTATTTTCGTGAAAATTTTTTTTCCAAAATTGTACACTTTTTAGGAAAAAATTAATTATATTTAATTACCAATTGCTTAATGGTGGCAGCCATCTCAAGCCAGAGGACGAGAGGACTCTAGCCGCCACGCATATAAAGGATTTATAGTGAAAAACTTTGTTTTTACGGGTTAATTTTTATTATACCAGATAATGCCCACTGAGCTTTTTAGCTTCTTTTCAGAAGCGACCTGGCCACAAATGATAGCTCAACCAAGTGGCTTATCGTGTGGAAATTTCTAGCAGCCAAAAACTCGAAACGCCACGTCGATTCTAAATGTGGAGGGGAAAAAACCGAAGGACCCGGAGAAAAATCCACGCGACCACTGGGAGAGAGAGAGACACGCAAACTCCAAATATACAGCTGGTGTCAGGGGTCTGGATAAAACCCACGACATTATACTCTTGCATTGATCGTAATGTTTGTTGCATAATAAACTAGAAAATGGAAATTCCCATAGGGTGGAATTTAACCAACTGAAACGCAGAACCAAATTTAATGTGATGCTGTTTATTCGTGCATTCATTGTTGACGTTAGCGGTGTGCCGTCTGTATTCCGCAGGTCGACCAGCAGAGGGGACTTCGTGTTCAGTGCCGACCGGCTGGTACGTTGCGGTGTGCGCACGCGCGCGGGGCCTAACGCAAAGCCGACCAGACGGGGAGCTTCAAAGCGTTGAAATGTCACGAGCTAGGGGCGGGGGCAATAGCAGCAGTAATAAACGACGCTGCCAGCATCGGCAAATAAACGTCAAGGCCCTCTTTGCTTCGTTTGTTACGCTTTATTGAACAAAAGCTAATAAACTAATACTAAACGATAAATACATTGACGGTCGTTTTGCCGCACAGAAATGTCTTGCGAGTATGGCAGATCTAGACCTGATAATTGGTTTTTTACCCTTCTATCTGGCAACAAAACTGACACCTTTTTTACAAGGAGTCATGTTTGCATAGACCACAATACCTGCAGTCATAATGCAAACAAAAAATATAACTCTGATAATGTATGCACATTATATTTTTTGTTTGCATTATGACTGCAAGTATTGTGGTCTATGCAAACATGACTCCTTGTAAAAAAGGTGTCAGTTTTGTTGCCAGATAGAAGGGTAAAAAAACAATTATATTTTTTACTGGCAAATGAGGTTCCAATGTTGTATGAGCGTGTGTGCGTGTGTTGGTGGCAAACCGTACTGTCTTGATTAACGCCGTTGCTCTACGAACATGGCGACCCGAGTTTGATTCCCGCTCGCAACCAACATTGGCGTGAGGAATACCTGAAGGACACCTGGTGGGCGTCCTGTGCTTGTGTGCGCTCCGCCCGTTGTGCGTGCTCCGCGTAGATTCGCTTGGTCGTGGAAGAGGGCCTCAACCAACTCCCGTACAGCGACTGCACGGTGACCACCCCTACAGGTGAAGTCCTCACCGCTCGCTCACCCGCCCGCCCGCCCCTCCAGATGCCACTGCTAGTCTTGACACCTGTGATAAAGAGCTTCAGAGGTCATCGGATCAGAATCAGAATCGGAATATTTACCCTGGAGAAATCCGATGAGCTATTGAGCTCTGTTTTTTCACACATTTCCAGTCGGGGCACTGGGTGAGAAAGTTACAACAACAAATAATATAAAACAACGATAGGAGTGCAAAGTATAGAAAAGGTAAACAAATGACTAAAATTTCGATTTAAAGCTTTCGTGACTGCAGGGATTCATCTTCTTGGTTCTTTCGGTAAAGTCACGTAGAAGGGAAGTAATAAAATAATAAAAATAAAACATAGTAAAATAATTCTCACGACGTTTCGGCCACAACGCAAGCAGCCGTCCTCAGGTGAAGAACAGGTCCGTCGGAAAGACTGTCTGTCCCTACTACGTGACTTTACCGAATAAACCAAGAAGAGAAATCACTAAAAGTAAATGCATAATCTGAAACTAAGCAACTTTTATTTTACAAGGTAAAACCCACCGAGCTATTCTTTTTCAGAAGCGACCTGGCCGTAAATGGTAGTTCAACGAAAGAGCCTTATCACGTGGAACTCCAGTCTAAAGAAAGATTCTGAGATGGTTTATAAAAACAGGGGAGCGCTGGTGGTTAGGCCATATAAATGATTCGGCCAAATTTGTGTTGTGAAGACCCTCCACCACCTGCTGCAGCCAAACAAAATCAAATGATCCACGTGTAGTACAAGCATTTAAACGTCGATTGGTATTGTTCCATTTTCTTGGTTCTTTCGGTAAAGTCACGTAGAAGGGAAGACAGCGTCTGAATGAAACACCCCAGGCTTGGAGCATATATTAAAGCTGGGTTGGAGGGGGAAGAGCGCCTTGACAAAATAATTTGCATATCAAGAGGAATTTAGCATATTTATGGGAAATGCAGATATGGGATTAGTCACTACTTGTAAAATGCGTAGGAGGTGGGCAGGGGGTTTCAAAGTCATTATGCCCGTGCATTATGCAGGATTAGCAGCATCAAAGGGAGGGGGATAGGGTGTAGCATTGTTCCAGCGAACTCACCGGTAAGTTGAAGAACAATTCTCACAGGTCATGCTTGGCAGCAATTAGACACTCGGCGTTTCACTTGAAACCATATCGCACATTGTCGGGGCAAGGTCCAGGAAGTCGGGAATAAACATCCGGGAGGTTCTGATGATGCTTGACGCAGCGTCAAGCGAATAGTCTTATCTAATTACGGCTGAGAGAATGTTGCTCAATTCACCGATGAGTGAGCGAAGACAATAGCAACTACTGGGGCTCTGTTACATGCTTGTACACCATGTGACATATTTTTAGATTTGAAGCTTTCGTGACTGCAAGGATTCATACTCTTTCGGTAAAGTCACGTAAGTAAAAAATAAAATTAAAAGTTAATGAAAGTAATAATGGAAATAAAATAAAATAATAAATCACTTGATGCAGTTATTTTTGCTGTGACGGTCCCACCTGATGACGAAGCCTTGTGTTGCCTCCGAAACGTCGTGATTTATTATTTTATTTTATTTCCATTATTACTTTTATTAACTTTTAAATTTATTTTTTTACCTACGTGACTTTACCGAAAAAACCTAAGAGTATGTGACGTATTAATTTGTTTGGCTGTGTTGTCATGGCCTTGCCCAAAAACATCTATTATAAATCTTGACTGCAAAAATTGTACGTGTTATGTTAAAATAGCACTTTGCATTTCTATTGCTTCTAAATGACTCGTCATCTCAAATTACACCTGTGTCGTCGTAAAAGGTGCGGTGCGGTCACGTGATGATGACTTCTTCCTCTGCCACCATGGTCCCCCTTGTGGTGCAGGTCACAAGTACGAAGGCGTAAAGTTTGAGAAGGGCAACTGTGGCGTGAGCATCATGCGGAGCGGTGAGTCCATTGGGGCTGCGCGGCATCAAGCAGGACAACGTTTATTAGTTACGAGGCCGCAACCCACCTGGTTCGCGGAGCAGATAGAAGGGTTTGTTTGAGACGCCGCCGCCGCCTCCTGCGCCCCCCCTCCCTCCCCGCCACAGTCGTCCAGTGCCTTCCCGGAGCCGCCGAGAGGCGCCGAGGAGCTGGGCCCGGCGAGGCTCGAATCGGCTTCAGAGACTGCAGCCATGAGCCGATCAGACTCCCTCCTCACGGGGGGTAGGAGGGGTGATCGATTCTCTAGAGTCGGGCGCGTCGATTCGTGCGGTGTCGATTCCTATTGTGTGCGGGAGGAGATGCGTGGGATTTCGATTCTATTTTTAAGCGAGGAAATCGATTCTTGCGTTGTCGATTCCTATTGGGTTGGGGTTGATGCGTGGATGGGTTTCGATTCATTCATATCCCCCCTTGCCACGAGACTGAACACAACACAGATAACCCCCTTGCCACGGGGCTGTGCGCGGTCATAATAATAAAGATGCTTCCCTTCCCATCCCGGCAGAGTCTTCCGGATGACGCTGGGTCAAAGTTCACCCCCATTTAAAATTTGATTTAAAAATAATGTATTGGCCTTGGGGGATGCGGGAATCGATCCCGCCACCTCTCGCATGCTAAGCGAGCGCGCTACCCACTGAGCTACTGCCCCTCGACGTGGAACATGTCGAGTCCCTTATCTGCGACACCGTCTCACCAGGGCGCATCCATCTCCGCTCCTCCCCCCCCCCCCCCCCCCCCCCATCGCGTTCACTCGCTCTGTATCTCAGAGTCGTAATCTTTATTCAGATCGGAGGAATCCGATGAGCTATGAAGCGCTTTTTCACAGACGTCCAAGTGCAAAGAACGAGATGAGTGCAAAACAACGACGTGGCAAGCAAGCCACTGACAATATATGAATATAATAAAGTATGCAAGGACAAATTGCATAGGTACAGTACATTGCAAAGAAGCCATTGGAGTCGGCGTAGCTCTTCAATACAGATTGTTTTGGCGCGTTATTATCGCATAAACAAAATGTTTTATTACTTTAAGCGCAAATGGCTTCTATGCTCGTGAATGTAAAAAGTAGTTGCCTTTTTGAAAAATACAGTCTGTGTGGAGGACGCGGGTATCGATCCAGTGACCTAAACATCGGAGAATTCAACACACTTTGTGGCGTGCTCACGCTACCAGGTACGCTGATGTCTCCGTAGCCACCATGGTCCCCCTTGTGGTGTAGGTCACAAGTACGAAGGCGTAAAGTTTGAGAAGGGCAACTGTGGCGTGAGCATCATGCGGAGCGGTGAGTCCATTGGGGCTGCGCGGCATCAAGCAGGACAACGTTTATTAGTTAAGAGGCCGCAACCCACCTGGTTCGCGGAGTAGATAGAAGGGTTTGTTCGAGACGCCGCCGCCTCCTGCGCCCCCCCCTCCCTCCCCGCCACAGTCGTCCAGCGCCTTCCCGGAGGCGCCGAGAGGCGCCGAGGAGCTGGGCCCGGCGAGGCTCGAATCGGCTGCAGCCATGAGCCGCTCAGACTCCCTCCTCACGGGGGGTAGGAGGGGTGATCGATTCTCTAGAGTCGGGCGCGTCGATTCGTGCGGTGTCGATTCCTATTGTGTGCGGGAGGAGATGCGTGGGATTTCGATTCTATTTTTAAGCGAGGAAATCGATTCTTGCGTTGTCGATTCCTATTGGGTTGGGGGTGATGCGTGGATGGGTTTCGATTCATTCATATCCCCCCTTGCCACGAGACTGAACACAACACAGATAACCCCCTTGCCACGGGGCTGTGCGCGGTCATAATAATAAAGATGCTTCCCTTCCCATCCCGGCAGAGTCTTCCGGATGACGCTGGGTCAAAGTTCACCCCCATTTAAAATTTGATTTAAAAAAAATGTATTGGCCTTGGGGGATGCGGGAATCGATCCCGCCACCTCTCGCATGCTAAGCGAGCGCGCTACCAACTGAGCTAATGCCCCTCGACGTGGAACATGTCGAGTCCCTTATCTGCGACACCGTCTCACCAGGGCGCATCCATCTCCGCTCCTCCCCCCCCCCCCCCCCCCCCCTCCATCGCGTTCACTCGCTCTGTATCTCAGAGTCGTAATCTTTATTCAGACCGGAGGAATCCGATGAGCTATGAAGCGCTTTTTCACAGACGTCCAAGTGCAAAGAACGAGATGAGTGCAAAACAACGACGTGGCAAGCAAGCCACTGACAATATATGAATATAATAAAGTATGCAAGGACAAATTGCATAGGTACAGTACATTGCAAAGAAGCCATTGGAGTCGGCGTAGCTCTTCAATACAGATTGTTTTGGCGCGTTATTATCGCATAAACAAAATGTTTTATTACTTTAAGCGCAAATGGCTTCTATGCTCGTGAATGTAAAAAGTAGTTGCCTTTTTGAAAAATACAGTCTGTGTGGAGGACGCGGGTATCGATCCAGTGACCTAAACATCGGAGAATTCAACACACTTTGTGGCGTGCTCACGCTACCAGGTACGCTGATGTCTCCGTAGCCACCATGGTCCCCCTTGTGGTGTAGGTCACAAGTACGAAGGCGTAAAGTTTGAGAAGGGCAACTGTGGCGTGAGCATCATGCGGAGCGGTGAGTCCATTGGGGCTGCGCGGCATCAAGCAGGACAACGTTTATTAGTTAAGAGGCCGCAACCCACCTGGTTCGCGGAGTAGATAGAAGGGTTTGTTCGAGACGCCGCCGCCTCCTGCGCCCCCCCCTCCCTCCCCGCCACAGTCGTCCAGCGCCTTCCCGGAGGCGCCGAGAGGCGCCGAGGAGCTGGGCCCGGCGAGGCTCGAATCGGCTGCAGCCATGAGCCGCTCAGACTCCCTCCTCACGGGGGGTAGGAGGGGTGATCGATTCTCTAGAGTCGGGCGCGTCGATTCGTGCGGTGTCGATTCCTATTGTGTGCGGGAGGAGATGCGTGGGATTTCGATTCTATTTTTAAGCGAGGAAATCGATTCTTGCGTTGTCGATTCCTATTGGGTTGGGGGTGATGCGTGGATGGGTTTCGATTCATTCATATCCCCCCTTGCCACGAGACTGAACACAACACAGATAACCCCCTTGCCACGGGGCTGTGCGCGGTCATAATAATAAAGATGCTTCCCTTCCCATCCCGGCAGAGTCTTCCGGATGACGCTGGGTCAAAGTTCACCCCCATTTAAAATTTGATTTAAAAAAAATGTATTGGCCTTGGGGGATGCGGGAATCGATCCCGCCACCTCTCGCATGCTAAGCGAGCGCGCTACCAACTGAGCTAATGCCCCTCGACGTGGAACATGTCGAGTCCCTTATCTGCGACACCGTCTCACCAGGGCGCATCCATCTCCGCTCCTCCCCCCCCCCCCCCCCCATCGCGTTCACTCGCTCTGTATCTCAGAGTCGTAATCTTTATTCAGACCGGAGGAATCCGATGAGCTATGAAGCGCTTTTTCACAGACGTCCAAGTGCAAAGAACGAGATGAGTGCAAAACAACGACGTGGCAAGCAAGCCACTGACAATATATGAATATAATAAAGTATGTAAGGACAAATTGCATAGGTACAGTACATTGCAAAGAAGCCATTGGAGTCGGCGTAGCTCTTCAATACAGATTGTCTTGGCGCGTTATTATCGCATAAACAAAATGTTTTATTACTTTAAGCGCAAATGGCTTCTATGCTCGTGAAAAATACAGTCTGTGTGGAGGACGCGGGTATCGATCCAGCGACCTAAATATCGGAGAATTCAACACACTTTGTGGCGTGCTCACGCTACCAGGTACGCTGATGTCTCCGTAGCATCGAGAGGCCCTAGTGTCGTTGGTAGCGTGCAAGCTGTGTGCGTTATCTTCTTGGTTCTTTCGGTAAAGTCACGTAGAATGGAAGTAATAAAATAATAAAAATGAAGCATAATAAAATAATTATATTAGTATGTTATATTTTGATTATTTTATTATTTCCATTCTACGTAATAAAAATAAAACATGATAAAATAATGATTTTAGTATGCACTAGCAGAAGTACCCGGCGTTGCCCGGGTGAAAAATATATATTTTAAAAACCTTACATATATACACAGATACTAAGGTATTGTCAAAGCCCGGTGGGCTTTGACTAGGGGTCGGCACGGTTTGAACCGACTCAAACTGGTTTCAAATTGAGCAAACCAAACCAAACCAGCGACGACTGAACCAAACCAAACCAAAACCAAACCAAACTAAGCTAAACCAAACCTCTTGAGTTGGCTTGAACCGAAAAGATGCGCGGCAAACAATATTCGCATTCAATACAAATATCAAGTGTATTAATCGCTAATTTCTACGCAGGCTTTCTTCATATTGAGATTCACTAGCAAGTACTGGACGACGATGTCGTCCACAGCCATCTCCTCAAGCTTGGCACGCCCAATGTCCTTGAACGCAGTGTGGTAGTTCAATGGCAGTGAAACCCCAACACTAGGCAACATCCGCGCCCACGAGCGCACACACATCTCGGCCTTGAACGTGCACTTGTGCAGGTTTGGTCGGTCGAGAAAGGAGCGCTTGGCGGCCGAGTTTGCTCTCTCGGAGGGCACGGACGACGCCGGGATAGGCAAATAGTCGAGGGCCACGCGTCGCAGGCGCGGGTACTTGCCGCCGTACAGCTTCCACCACTCGACGACGTCCATGCTCAGGTCCTGAGTCGGCTCAAGCAGGAAGCGGTCGACCTCGGAGGCGGCGCCGTCGTGAGCGTTGGGCGCGTAGACCATGTCAAAGAGGATGTTAATGCCGCCACGCGGCGCCGAAGGCGGCGCCGCGTCCGTCGTCAACGCTGGGTAGCGCTGGTTGAGAATGTCCGTCATCATGTCCTTGATATTGCTGTACTCGGCCTTTACAACCAACCAAACTAGTTTGAGCCGGTTCCACCCTGTCCGAGCCAAACCGAGTCGGTTTTCGTAGCCCCAAACCAAACCGAACCAGTTCAAACAGAGCCAAACCAAACCGATTTGGTTCGGTTCAAACCGCGGTTTGGTGGTTTGAGCCAAACCGTGCCGACCCCTAGCTTTGACAATACCTTTAACCACTCACAACTCACCCTCACCACTCATCCTCACCACTCCCACTCACTACTCACCCTCACCATTCACCATCACAACTCGCCAATCTCCCTCACCAATCTCCCTCACCCTCACCACTGACCCTCACCACTCACCAATCACCACACACCCTCACCACTCACTCTCACCACTCACTCTCACCACTAACCCTCACCACTCACTCTCACCATTCACCCTGACCATTCGGCCTCACCACTCACCACTCACTATCACCATTCACCCTGACCATTCAGCCTCACCACTCACCCTCACCACTCACCCTCTCAATCACCACTCACGCTTACCACTCACCCTCACCACCACCACTCACCCTCACCACTCACGCTCACCACTCACTCTCTCCCTCTCCACTCACCCTCACCACTCACCCTCACTACTCACTAATCACCCTCACCACTCATCCTCACTACTTACTACTCACCTTCACCATTGACCACTCACCTTCACCACTGACTCTCGCCACTAACCACCACTCATCCCCACCACTCACCCCTAACCACTCATCCTCACTACTCACCATCACCACTCACTCTCTCCCTCTCCACTCACCCTCACCACTCACCCTTACTACTCACTAATCACCCTCACCACTCATCCTCACCACTCACCATCACCATAAACCCTAACCACTCACCCTCACCACTAACCCTCACCACTCACCCTCACCACTCACCCTCACCACTCACCCTCACCCCTGACCACTCGCCCTCCCCACTCACCACTCACCCTTCCTACTCACCACTCAACCTCACCACTCACCCTCACCCCTGACCACTCGCCCTCCCCACTCACCACTCACCCTTCCTACTCACCACTCAACCTCACCACTGACCACTCACCACTCACCCTTACCCTCACCACTCACTCTCACCACTCACCCTTACTATTCACCACACACCCTCACCACTCACCCTCAACATCAACACTCACCCTCACCACTCACCATCATCACAAATCCTAACCACTCACCCTCACCACTCACCCTCACCACTCACTCTCACCACACCCTCACCACATACCCTCACCACTTAACCTCACCACTCACCCTCAACAATCACCACTCACCCTCACCAATCACACCCTCAACAATCACCACTCACCCTCACCACTTACCACTCACCCTCACTACTCACCCTCACCACTCACCCTCACCATTCACCCTCACCACTCTCCCTCACCACTCTCCATCACCACTCTCCCTCACCACTCACCAGTCACGCTCACCACTGACGCTCACCACTCACCCTCACTACTCACCCTGCCCACTCACCACTCACCCTCACTCACCTCATCGCTCACCACTCACCCTCACCCTGACCACTCACCACTCATCCTCACCAATCACACCCTCACCAATCACACCCTCACCAATCACACCCTCACCAATCGCACCCTCACCAATCACACCCTCACCCTCACAACAACCACTCACCCTCACCGCTCACGACTCACACTCACCACTCATCTTCCCCAATCACACCCTCACCAATCACCACTCACCCTCACTGCTCACCCTCACCACTCACCACTCACGCTCACCCTCACCCCTCACTAATCACCACTCACAACTGCCACTCACCCTCACCACTCACCCTCACCCTGACCACTCACCCTCACTACTCACCCTCACAACAACCACTCACCCTCACCGCTCACGACTCACACTCACCCTCACCACTCACCAATCACCCTATTCCCGTTTTAAAAAAAACTTGCTTACGTGCCGCCAAGTATGCTTAACATTTCTTACAGACACACACATTCAGTAATTTAGATTTTGACATTACACATACAAAACGTCAGCTTGTACTACTGTCATGATAGCAGGTACCACCACCACAGTGATGGTGAGTGGTGAGTGGTGAGCGGTGAGGGTGAGTGGTGAGGGAGAGCGGTGAGTGGTGAGGGTGTAGGGTGAGTGGTGAGGGTGAGTGGTGAATGGTGAGTGGTGAGGGTGAGTTGTGAGAGTGGTGAGTGGTGAGGGTGAGTGGTGAGGGTGAGTGGTGAGTGCTGAGGGTGAGTAGAGAGGGTGAGTGGTTAAGGTGAGGGTGAGTGGTGAGGGAGAGTGGTGGTGGTAAGGGTGAGGATGGTTGGTGATGGTGAGTGGTGAGCGTGAGTGGTAAGGGAAAGGGGTGAATGGTGAGGGTGAGTGGTGAGGGTGAGTAGTGGTGGTGAGGGTGAGTAGTGAGTGATGAGGGTGAGTGGTGAGGGTGATTAGTGAGTGGTGAGGGTGAGTGGTGAGCGTGAGTGGTGAGGAGTGAGGAAGAGTGGTGAGGGTGAGTGGTGAGCGTGAGTGGTGAGGGTGAGTGGTGAGCGTGAGTGGTGAGGGAGAGGGGTGAGCGTGAGTGGTGAGGGTGAGTGGTGAGGGTGAGTGGTGAAAGTGAGTGGTGAGGGTGAGTGGTGAGAGGTGAGTGGTGAGAGGTGAGTGGTGAGAGGTGAGTGGTGAGAGGTGAGTGGTGAGGGTGAGAAGTGAGTGGTGAGAGGTGAGTGGTGAGAGGTGAGTGGTGAGGGTGAGAGGTGAGTGGTGAGAAGTGAGTGGTGAGAGGTGAGTGGTGAGCGGTGAGTGGTGAGGGTGAGAAGTGAGTGGTGAGAAGTGAGTGGTGAGTGGTGAGAGGTGAGTGGTGAGAGGTGAGTGGTGAGAGGTGAGTGGTGAGAGGTGAGTGGTTAGGGTGAGTGAGAGGTGAGGGTGAGTGGTGGTGAGGGTGAGTGAGGGTGAGTGAGGGTGAGTGGTGGTGGTGAGGGTGAGTGGTGAGGATGAGTGGTGGTGGTGAGGACGAGGATGATTGGTGAGGGTGAGCGTGAGTGTTGAGGGAGAAGGGTGAGTGGTGAGGGTGAGTAGTGGTGGTGAGGGTGAGTGGTGGTGAGTGGTGATTGTGAGTGGTGAGTGATAGTAAGTGGTGAGTGGTGAGGTGAGTGAGGGAGAGTGGTGAGGGTGTATATATTTTTGCCTATGATGACAGCAGTACATGCTGACGTTTTGTATGTTAAATGTAAAAGCAAAATGTGTGAATGTGTGTGTCTGCGACACGCAGTTTGTTAAAAAGGGAATAGGGCGATTCTAAAGTAATCTACAACCCATGATTCCTTCGCAACGATTGCAGAGAATCGCTTCTTTTCGCGCTTGGGCTACATTTTTAATTACAGAGTTTTATTTGCATTGGTATGTTATGTTTGAAAGTTTTCAGGAGTTTTTATTTATATTTTTGCCCCGGTCAACGCCGGATATTTCCCATTCGTAGCAGTTTATATCGACTCTATAATCAACTTATTTTAAACGGGAACAGGGCGATTCTAAATGAATCTATAACCATCGATTCCTTTGCACGATTCAGAGAATCGATTCTTGGCGCGTCGGGTTTAAAAGTAATTACACAGTTGTATTTTCATTGGAATGTTATGTTTTATATTGTTCAGAAGTTTTTAAATGTATTTTTCACCCGGGCAACGTTGGGTATATCGAGTTTATAGCACAAAGTGCTCGCCTGACACGTGTGGGGTGTCGAGGCCTAGTACCGTGCAGAGCCTCCGGCCTCGCCTGGATTGCCCAGCCGGCCGAGGCTGGGTATTGGGGTCGCCTCCCCCCCCCCCCCCCCCCCCCCCCCCCCGCGCTAGAATAATACTGTCTAATCGCTATAATTTTATTATCTGCAGACCCTATAATAGTAATTGCGCACACTGGAGTGGGGGGGGGGGAGTGAAGAGGACGTGAAACTTTGATGTATTTACCTCAGCGTCGCGTGTTAATGCGTGTGCATATTTTTAACGGGAATTAAAAATGGCGTCCACCCCGCAGCGAAGGCGTCGCTACCCGTTGCCAGGGGCAACCGCCGTGGTCCGCGCCGGTCGGCAATAATAAATAAATAAAGATAATTCTCACAAAATCGATAATCGGACCGATTTATGCCTACGTTCACCGCGGGACCGGGGGCGTGCCCACCTGCAAAAATTTTTCCTCCTAAACCCCACGGCCCGAGCGCCAAATCCCTCAAAGCGAGCGTACGCAGAGGGACAGGCGGACAGACGGACAGACAAAAAATGAATTATATAGGTTATATTTTGTCACGCTCGTTTACCCCGGGGGAGCCTCGCTGGGCGCCCACACTCGTGTTTCAGGAGGGTCCTGCTAAGTTTTAACAGTTGGTAGCGGGGGGGGTGTGACAGCATTTGATTTGTACATTTGTAATGCGGGCGTAAATGGGCAGGTCGGATGTGACGATCCGAGAGGGAGGAGTCAGGGTCACGTGGGGGAGAAGTTATAGCGGGGAGACAGGAAGACATCGGGGGCAGTCGGGGGAGTGAAGAGGGGAGACCACGTTGGGTGGTCGCCGTGCCTCAGCCTGGTGGCTGAGGGGCTCATGACGGCGCCAGCCAGCGGGGTGGAAGAGAGAGTTGGGGATAGAGACAGGGAGAGGCCACGCAGGGCGGAGGTTGGAGAGTGGCGAGATCGCCACAGAGGCCACGCAGGGCGGAGGTTGGAGAGTGGCGAGATCGCCACACACGGTAAGACTCGGCACCGTCGGCCAGCGGTGACCGAGCACGGAGGAACGGGGAGCAGCGGTGGAGCTGCTGTTAGAGCAGCCGGAGGACTGCACAAGGGGAACCTGCAGCGGAGCTGCACCGGAGCGAGAAAGGCTACGGGAGCGAAGGCAGAGGTCGAGCTGCCAAGCGGGGGAGGCTCTGAGCGAGGGCCGTGTGGGACAAGTGTAAAGAACCCAAATAAAGGACAACGGAGACAGACCCAGTGAACGAGTCCTTTATTACACTGGTGTCAGAAGTGAAACGGCATGTCAAAACAGCTCCGAAGAAAGAATATTCCTGCGCCATCATCTGCTACATCATCCGACGACGACGACCTTCCTCAGGTGGTGGACCTGCCTGCGATGGAGGAGGAGATCCGTGCGGGAACGAGTACGGGTCCGGGAGTCCAAGATGTCGCCGCGTCGGTGGACCCGTCTGCGCCGGAGGACGCGGACTTACGATGGAGACAGATGGCGGCGCAGCTGGAGACCTTGAAAATCGTGCTGGCGCAACTGTGTGAGCTCGTCACGACGGCATCGGGGAGGCCCGGTGGTGATCCGCAGGCCTCCGCCTTGCCTGCGCTGCCAGCGCCATCTGCCACGCGGCACGAAGACGCCATCTTGGGCGTGGCAGGGGAGAAACGGCGGGAAGCCGCCATCTTGTCTTCACCGCGGCGGGAAGACGCCGCCGTCTTCAACATCGCGGCGGAGAGGCGGCCTTGCGCTGCCATCTGGAGGTGCCGCGGGGTGAGCAGCCTGCTGTGAGCTGCTGTTTTGCGAGGAGGAGCTGCGAGGAGAGGACGCCGACGCCGCAGCTGCTGGGGCGGGAGCTCTCCCGTCCTGGCTCGGGTGCGAGACAACGGAGCAGTCAGGTCATCGTTCGAGTTCTGCGAGGCGTCTCAAGTTACCACCCTGCCGTCCTCTGCTCGCTGCAGCCCCGGGCGAGTCGTAACGATACGCACCCGGCCTTAACACACACCTCACCCATCTAGCGTGTGCCGGGGGGCGATTTTTGTCATGTTTCGAGCGTGCGGAGCGCGGTTCGGGCTGTGTGTGTGTGTGTGTTCAGGATGAACGCGCTATTTGTTGTTGCTCGGTGTCAATTAGTGTGTATGTGTGTGTGTGTTGAGGATGGACGGAGAGTCTGCTGTGCTTGCTGAGTGTCAAATAGTGTGTGTGCGCTGCGGCGTGGAGTTGTTATCTTGATGGCAAAGTTAATTATTAACTCGGGAGTGTCGGGTATCCTGCGCTGTACCATCTCGTGGGTTACCGTGTGCGACGGGCTTAATTGACAAAATATTTTTTTTGGTGTATTGTGCTGCAGGGTGCCGTGTGCGATGTGGGTGTTGCAAGAGAGAGAATATTTGTGTTGTTGCTGCAAAGTTACGACAGGATTAATGGTGTGTTGGTTGCCTGCAGATCTGCTTGCTATTGTGCTTAAATGTACGCGTGTGATCGCGATATGCTGACTGCATGTGCTGTTTACGCCGTTCTGTACGGTTACGGGGTGTGATGCATTGGTTGACTATTGGGGTTGGGATTGTTATTAATTGTGCGTACCTGTTTGGAAATTGGTAACAAATTCGAGGGGGACCCAAAAATTTGGTTGTATGGGTGTTTATGCACACGAGATTGCGTGTATATTTATAGGTAATTGCGCTTTTTGAGAGAGAGAGCGCGCGACGAGGGTGCGCGATGACGCCGTTGTGGGTGGCTCAGATGTTAAGGGTGATGGGGTCGTAAATTGGCGCCAAGTGGCGTCACTCATTCGGTTGATTGCATGCAGCCAGGGGTTGCTTTGCGAGTTGGTGTGTGTAAGCAATGTGTAAAATATTGGTTAAAAATTCCCCGACATGACTGCTGTGCGCAGCAAGCTGGGGCTGTGCGTCTATCATTGGTGGGGTTGTTACAACGTGACGGGGGATGCGTCTTGTGACCCCCAGCAAAGGGCAGCTGGGGTGCACGCACGGGGAAAACTGGTGACGTTTTTGCACGTTGGGCCACCATTTTGCGCGCACGCGGGGTATTGCGACGATGCGCTTTGCGCAAGGGGCCGCCATTTTGAGTGCGCGCGAGATATTGTGAGAACGCGCTTGGCGAAGGGGGCCGCCATTTTGATCGCGCGGGAAAAACCTCGGTGGGGCAAATATTCCATCTGTTTATGCCTGCCATTGTTGATTGGGTGATGCACGAGTTGTGGTCACATCGGCCTATGGCTGATGGCTGACCTGACAGCTCGGAGGCGAAACCTCCGTGGTATGTCTCAAACTAATGGGCCGTGTGCTCATATGGCTCGGGGAGTCATGGTTGCGGTGGCAGACTGAACCTGGTGTGCCGGGGGCTCACGGGATTGGAGTAGAGGGTTTGTTACGTGCCAGCGAACGGGGTGACCTGGCTAGCATGGAGCAGGGATTCTCTATGCGGGTCCTCCAGCGGGAAGGGCTGCGGACTTGTTCCGCTCTGGGGTTAGGGCGTTATTGACTCTATAAGAGAACATTGCCCCGTGGGGGGGGGGTCGTTGGTGTCTGGCCTTGCCGAGGGATTAATCTTCCCTTGGCTATACAGCGTCAGACTGTAAGATGCTGGTGTGTGTCCATCGCTGATGGGATAGTAAGGGAGGAGCATGGCCGAGTTGCTGCTCATCCCCGAAATTGCACTGGCCGAGAGTATGATCAGTGGATGTTGCTGTGGTTTGACGACCACCGTGAGGGTTAGGACGAGTTAAACGTTACCGCTGGGGAGCGTGGCTCTCTCCACGCGGGGGTGTGCGACTGGGGGCTTTGCTGAGAGTGACCGTGGGTACATGCTGTGTACGTGCGATGTCTGTGCTGGTCCTCAAGGGAGGACTGCTGGTGGGCAAGAGCAGGAAATTTTGTTGTTGTTGTTATCACGTGTAAATAATATTGTTGTTAAAATGTAAATACTGGGGCATCCATCGCGTCTATTTGGGTATTTATGGGGGTTTTCTTAAGCGGGCCGGATTTACATCATCTCCACTACCCTGGGGCCGGGTGGCTGTCGTGTACGACATGTGGATGTGCGTTGTGTGCCTCAGGGGATTGGATTCTCCTTCTCGTCACAGATCTTCGGCGCCTGCCACACTGGGTGTTACCTGGTGTGCTAACTGGATGAGGACTTAAAGGAGCAATCGAGCGCCCGTTCGTCATTCCTGCTCTGCCACTTGCTCTTTGATGTTGGACTTGAGCCGAGCCGATGGAACAGCAACATGGACACGCTCTAAGACACCACCGTGATGCCCGGCACACAATACAATGGGCCCCCACGCAGTTTGGAATGACATGGCGGGATCTTTAACGTCCACTGCGATGTCCAACCGCAACGACGAGTCGAACCGCGACACCGATGGGCCACGCCGCCGCCGCCCGTGACACGTGACGGTTGCCCCACCCCGATCCCCCCCCCCCCTCCCCCCCACTGTGTAGGAGAAGCCATGGAACAGGGCCTCCGGGACTGCTGCCGCTCAATCCGCATTGGCAAGATCCTCATCCAGAGCGATGAGGAGACGCAGAAGGCCAAGGTGTACTACGCCAAGTTCCCGCCGGACATCGCGCGCCGGAAAGTGCTGCTCATGTACCCCATCCTCAGTAAGTTTGCAACCGATTTCACCGCCCACTGCCAAGGCTCGGAGGCTCTACAAACAGCGGTGGGAAATCTGCGTTCCCACGGAGCCCCTCCTCGTGGTGGCTCGGTCTAAGTGTTTCTAAGGCAGCTGTCGGCAACCAAAATAACAAGAAGAGCCATTTTTAACGAATTCGGTAAAAAAAATTATTTCCAGAGTCGCAATGCAAGTGACCACAAGGCGTTCCTTCCTGAATAATGTCAAACCATTTTTTCTACGGTCCCTATTTCAAGAACAGCACATGCACAATCATTTGTAATGCCGCACTACAAATCATTGTTGGACTTTTAGGCGTTCACCGTTTATCGAATGTAATAAGGATTGTTGATTTTTTTTTTACTTCAAGTGGCGGTGACGTCAACACTGCGGTTGTGCCAGACCAGGTGCACTTTGAGGCCACGTGAAGTGTTGACAGGAAGTCACTGGGATGGACCGCCAGGTGCCATGGGTTGACTGAGATAACTGGCAGATGTGTAGTGGGTTCTAACCCGGCGCACACCAAGTCTTGGAGGCAACACGTTTATTTACCGACACAACTTGAACCACTAACACAACCAACAACTACTCAACATTCCAAGGTTAACTATGTACATTTCGGGCAACTATGTACATGACGGGTTAACTGCGCAAGGTGGTTGCCACCTTTCTTAACCACTTGAACAGAATCCCTATATGGTTGAATCAGAACAGCCGACACACCGTCTGGTCGTCGTGTGCGGAGACCGAAGAGCGAGGATCGAAGAAGGCGGCTTCATTCCCGGGGCGACCAGCCCCGCTCCCTCTTGGGACTCGACTTATACCGCCCCTGGTCACGCCCCCTGGTCACGCCCCCTTCTCGATCCTTCGTGGAGGCTCTGGGTCCACATCACGTGGCCCGCTCACCCCCTTCTGGGGGTCCCCGTGCCCTCTCGTCCGGTCACGTGCTCTTGCGGGTTCACACAGACTGTCATGTCCTGACCTGACCTCTGTGACATCTGTAACCTGCTCTCTAGTGAGCCCCGAGGTGTAGTACACCCACTGGCGCCATAGAACGGCTCATTTATGTCCCAACAGATGCACCAGCTGTACGCCCTACTGTGCCAACTCGCTGCATTTTAGCCGCCCCGGTGCTCCGCTCGTTGCGAGCCCCAAATGTGCGCACACAAGTTCACACGTAGACCTCAGGTCACTTGTGCCACTGCGAGCATCGGGGGAGGAGGTTTGAGCTCGGGGCCTGTGTGTGTGTGTGCGCGTGTATCACAGGCACTGGCAAATACGGTGATCGAGGCAGTCGACTCAGCCTGAAATGAGTACCTGGTGTGGTGTGTAAAAAAATATCACCACCGGGGAGATGAAAAGGCGGTCGGGCGTGGTGCTGGCCATCAACCGCCTCGTACCATGTCGGCCTTGATAGGTGCTCGCTCTTAACTGCACTTGCCGCAACAGTCTGTGAAGGCTATGCGAGGATCTTTGTCTTGGTTTGTTTTTTGTGCGTGCGTCGCAGGCACTGGCAACACGGTGATTGAGGCGGTCAAGGTGCTCATCGAGCACGGGGTGCCCACAAAGCACATCTTCCTCCTGAGCCTCTTCTCCACGCCACACGGTGAGGCCCTCCTATACGTGAAAAAATAAATACGTGAACAACATTTCGATTTAAAGCTTTCGTGACTGCAGGGATTCATCTTCTTGGTTCTTTCGGTAAGGTCACGTAGAAGGGAAGTAATAAAATAATAAAAATAAAACATAATAAAATAATTCTCACGAAGTTTCGGCCACAACGCAAGCAGCCGTCCTCAGGTGAAGAACAGGTCTGTTGGAAAGACAGCGTCTGAATGAAAAAACGCTGTCCTTTTCTGACAGACCTGTTCTTCACCTGAGGACGGCTGCTTGCGTTGTGGCTGGAAACGTCGTGAGAATTATTTTATTATGTTTTATTTTTATTATTTTATTATTTCCCTTCTACGTGACTTTACCGAAAGAACCAAGAAGAAGGTAATAGTTTTATTTTGCGTTCATCCCAGTGGGCGCTGTAGGGCGGAGAGCTCGGTCTGGAGCCGGCTCAATGCCCGAGTGATGGGTTACAGCTGACATCGCTGCAGGAATTACTCTTTGGTTCTTTTGGTAAAGTAATATAGAAAGAGAAAATAATAAATTAAATAAAAGTATGCTTTTTTAATTTATTATTTTTAGGTTTTTTCAGTAAAATCACGTAGGTAAAAAATAAAATTAATAAAAGCAAAATACAAATTTTTTTACCTACGTGAGTATGAATCCTTGCAGTCATGAAAGCTTCAAATCTAGAATTCATTATTTTCTCTTTAAATTAAATAAAAGAATGCTATTTTTTTGTTTATTATTCCCTCTTTAAATTAAATAAAAGTATGCTATTATTTAATTGCTTACTTTCTCTTTAAATTAAATAAAAGTATGCTATTATTTAATGTATTACTTTCTCTTTAAATTAAATAAAAGTATGCTATTATTTAATTGCTTACTTTCTCTTCCTACGTGACTTTACCCAAAGAACCAAAGAGCAAACCAAATCTGTACTTGCTTGTGGTAGAGACCGACTTTTGACACTCGCGCAACGGTCTTGCTGGGCGATTCGTAGCTGCGACACGTCTCGCCCCTCCGTGCACACGGCGACGATTCGCCGAGGCGGATCGATGCCGTGACGCCCGTGTACGGAGCGGACGCGGTCCCGCTGACTTCGTGTGGCGCTCATTGCCTCGTCTCTGCGCGCTTTGTCGCCGGCAGGAGCGAAGTCGATCATTCAGGAGTTTCCGGACATCACGGTGCTTACCACGGAGGTGCACCCCATCGCTCCGACTCACTTTGGGAAGAAATATTTTGGGACCGACTGAGTGGGGGAAGAGAGAGGGAGGAGGGAGAGTGAGTGAGACTCCCCCCTCATGGCTGCATGTGGTGGCTATGGGCATTTTCTTGACGTTTTGTTTTATTATTTAACATTTTCACGTGAACTACAGGGTGATCCATTCATGTTGTGACGGGACATTCTCCCCATTCCTCAGTCTTTGATGCGCGTTCGTTTATGTTTTTAATTCGAACGCGCGTCATAGAATATTTTGATTTCGCTTTTCTTTGCAGTGGCACACTTTCCATGCGTCGTCTCCTGCAACAGACGTGTGCGTGGGGCGGCGTGTGTGGGGAGTGGTAGTGTAGCGTCGGCACGCTGTGCTACGAACCCGGCGACCAGAGTTTGACAACACCAGTGACGATTATCTAAACTGGTCCTGGGCCCTCCCTATATTGACTCAGCCTCAAATGAGTAACTGGTGCAGTGTGTAAACATCGCCACGAGGGAGACAAAGGCGTTTGGGCGTGGTGTTGCCCACCCAGCCGCCCGTTTGTGCTGTGCCGGCCCTCATAGGTGCAACTCGCTAACAGCACTTGTCTCAACAGTCTGCTAAGGCTATATGGGGGATCTTTGTCTTAAGGGGGTGTGAGAACCACAGATCCGTGAATCGCCACCCACGCTTTCACCTTCTCCGTTCCTCTGTAACATATGGAGCCATGACTTCCAGAAAATTCGGTCGAGGCATCAACTCGTTCGTACATTTGGTAGTCGTGCCATTCACCTACAGCGCAAAGTGATCACCAACAGATAGTTGGCAGTAGTTTGTGACCAACAATTTGACCAAGTTCTGTAGTGGGAAGAGACCGGAGCACAGAGAAAACCCACACGTGCAAGGGGGAAACGCTCTATCCCATGCAAGCGGAGCATGTGTCGTCCAAATTTGCTGTACCACCTCCTGGCGAGCCTTACATTGGGCGCCACCTCGACACCCACGGGAAGGGAGTTTCACATTGTGTGCGCACGAGCCACAAAACCATTGCCCCGTGACGTTAGTTATGAATGGATCACCCCGTATCTTCCAAAGGGTTCTGAATGAGTTTGGTGGAAGGCACAGGAGACGGATGCGCTGTGTGTGCCAGCATTTGAGCCAGGCACTCGCGTGTAGATCGCACTGCAGCCTCGAACCGGTCATCTGTGACTACCACCCTGCAACAAAAACTGCCATTGTAGAAATGAGTTTTTGGAAATTATTTTGCTCAGATTATATGTTTATTAACATGTTTTTATTTGTAAATGTTTTGAAGGTGATGGTCATATATATATCTATATTTCTTTTGACTGGCACCTTGAAACTAAAATGGATTTGATGCAAAAGTCAAGCCCCGCACTCCCACCGATAATATAATCCGACCGAGTGGATTAATCTCTCGGAAAGGTTTGTATGTTTCGATTTAATGCTTTCGTGACTGCAGGGATTCATCTTCTTGGTTCTTTCGGTAAAGTCACGTAGAATGGAAATAATAAAATAATAAAAATAAAACATAATAAAATAATTCTCACAACGTTTCGTCCACAACGCAAGCAGCCGTCCTCAGGTGAAGAATGAATTCATTCTTCACCTGAGGACGGCTGCTTGCGTTGTGGACGAAACGTTGTGAGAATTATTTTATTATGTTTTATTTTTATTATTTTATTATTTCCATTCTACGTGACTTTACCGAAAGAACCAAGAAGAGGTTTGTATGTGTTATGCTCTCAAGCGACTACGACTGCCTGTTACTCTTTGGGTTTTACCGTCTAGATGCTGTTTTGCCACACCATAGGAGTTTGCGAGGCTTGTACTACAGATGATGCTGCTGCTGCTGGTTGCGGATTGCAATAGAGTGAGCACAAGTGGGGGGGAGGTTACAGGGCAAGTAGTCTTTGCACGTGG
Organism: Lethenteron reissneri; assembly: GCF_015708825.2. Lineage (NCBI taxonomy): Eukaryota > Metazoa > Chordata > Hyperoartia > Petromyzontiformes > Petromyzontidae > Lethenteron > Lethenteron reissneri. The sequence continues at coordinate 10,267,562 of NC_083780.1, read as the reverse complement.
TTTTGTGTGATGGGTGAGGGGGGAAGTGTCTGACACACGTGTCAAACTCGAGCCAGTGTGTCTTAACGCCACTTTTTTCCCACCACTGGCGCATCCGAGCAGAGCCAGCGCAGCTCTGGCGGGTTTTTTGCCCCCTCCCTGCTGCATATTTGCCGTGCAGACACCGAGGCTTGCTAGCGATGGCCACACGAGAAGACGGTCCGAATCTAGCTGGTGGCCAAGCAGGGTCCTGGGAGCGGGACTCGTGCGACGTCGGTGTAAACGCGCCACGAGGGATGTAGCGTCGCAAGCTCATACGTTGCGGTTGACAACGACCATGTCAGCGGCACGGCTCTGCCGTGGAAAAACAACCTGAGCCATGCTCGGCTGGCTTGGCACGGTGACTGGCCGTGGATAAGTCGCGACTTGGTCTTCAAACCATCAAAATCGGATGTTGTCCCGGTTTGAAGTACCGTACACAAAGATTGTGACTTAAGTACGATTCATCGATTGTAAAGTCGCTTCTTGCAATCGCGATACACGGATTGGAGCGCGCGTATGAGAATCGGCAATTTACTCGTTATGGAAATGGTGTGCGTATGGTATAGTAGTATTGTTACAATCACGTTCATGGACGGAGCCAGCAAAACTCCACGAGACAAAGGGAATAATAGAAACGAGACCAAAAAATATTATTTGTTGAATTGATTGGCAACTTCTAGATTGCAGTTATGCATGGCATTATTGGCTGGCGGTGGAGGGGGGGTGGATTATGAAAGGCCTACTGTATACTAGAGATGTACCGATGCATTGATTTATCAATTAAAATCCGTTCTTAACCTGACGATATACATCGAATGTCACTGATTCGTAATAAAATGTATAACGCGTGCGGCATTTAACTGAAAAGGTCTTGCAGAGGCATGGAAGACAAAAAGCAATAGTCTTCGGATTTTGACAGCAGAACGATGCCGATGAGCAAGGCGGTGAAAGAAGGGGAGCTGAGCTCCAGAGGACAGCAGCTGTGACGGAGAACCGACGTTCACCTAGTCAGCTGCGAGATACTTTTGGGGCGAGGAGGAGGGAGGCAGCCGCTTGAGGCGCAAGAGAAATAGGATGACCCGGAACAAATACTACATCAACCGGCTCGCAGAAGTCATTTTATGTTCACGTTCTTATCGTGAGCCATGAGCTGTCTACTGCTCGATAAAGCCTCCCCCCCCACACCCCAAGCTGTGAAACAACTTAACGCTGGATTGTTTCACAAACTAGTGAACTACATGATACTTTTTATTTTTACCAGGTAAGGCCCACTGAGCTATTTAGCTCTTTTTTTGGAAGTGACCTGGCTATTTCAAATGATAGCTCGGCAAAGTGGCTTATTACGTGGGTAATTATAGCGGCCAAATACTCTAAAACGCACGTTTCTCAAATGTGGAGGGGAAAAACCAGAGGACCCGGAGAAAAGTCCACGTGACCAGAGTGAGAAGCAGTGAACACGCAAATTTCGAAATATACAGCAGCAGGCGTCGGGGTCGGGATCGAACCCACGACCTGCATACCAGACGAGGCAGTTAACACATTCCTGCGGAGGGAGCTGGTAGGAACGTTGAGTTGCTCGGTCAATGGCCAGGGTCAACGGCGGCGTGGTGTATTCCGCAAATATGGCCGAGTGTGAGGGTGGGCACAAGCCGGCGTGAGTAGGTGAAACGTTGAGTTTTATAAGGGCACCACGGGGTGACCAGCCCCTATCCACCCAGCCCCACCCAGCCCCACCCCCTGTCGCCGCCTTCCCACGTGGTCTCGCGAAGCATCAACCAATCCGGATGGTCCACGCGAGCTGCGGAATCCCCCCACCTCCCCTCCCGGTGTTGCCACTGTGGCCAGCCCCGCTGTACTGCCGTCGCCTCCTTTGCCCACACGGCTCTGCAAGTTCAAGGAGCCCCCCCCCCCCTCCCTGAACCGGCCTTCGTTCCTTCCAGCCCCAAAGTGTCCTCCCGACGATTTAAAGCTTTCGTGACAGCAGGGATTCATCTTCTTGGTTCTTTCGGTAAAGTCACGTAGAAGGGAAATAATAAAATAATAAAACATAAAATTATTCTCACGACGTTTTGGCCACAACGCAAGCAGCCGTCATCAGGTGAAGAACATGTCTGTCGGGAAGACAGCGTCTGAAATCATTTCACATTCGTCAAAATAATGCTGTGTGCGACTTTACACGGACAGGGTCGCACCTGGGAGGCAATCGCATCGATTCATTTGTAGGGAGTTTGATTTGTGCTCCTGCGCCACTGCCAAAATCACGCGTTTTACTTTCCTCATGCCGGTCAATGCAGCGTATTCACGTGCGCGTGGTGGCTCTTTAAATAAGCCAACGTCATACATTTCCGGGCCCCAATTCCCAAACCCGCGCATTTTTTTTTATTCTTTATATTAAGTTCACTTGCGCGCTTGCTTGCTTGCTTACGACCGTGCAAATCTTTCGGTCGTTTTTTAACCCACTTCCCGTGATCCAATCTAGCTGACATTTTCCACACAGACTTGTTGTGCGTGACAATTAATGTTTGTGAAAAATTGTTTCCTAAATTTTACACTTTTTAGGACAAAAATATTATTTAATTACCAATTGCTTAATGGTGCCATGCAGTCATCTGACCCATAGGTGGCAGCCATCTCAAGCCAGAGGACGAGAGGACTCTATCCGCCACGCATATAAAGGATTTATAGTGAAAAGCGTTGTTTTTACGGGTTAATTTTTTGTTCACAGCGCTCTGTGCACGCGTTTCAGATTTTTGTCAGCGTCCTCTGATCCCGCGTGCCTGCCGCTCGTAATCAGCGCGGATTAGGAACGGCGCTCTTTAACGTCACCGTCTTTCATTATAAAGTTCAGCTTTCAAATAGCACTCCATCCCCGTGTGCATTCGTTATGTAATCTTGCTTTTCAGTTATCTACCGTGGCTCTTAAAAATTGTCCTGCGTCTTCCAGTTGTGTGCCTTCGATTGGTTAACGAACTTGTTTTACACGTTATTAAAAACTCACTTTCGTCAATACATATCGATATTTCAAAGAACGTTGCTTGGCTGGCTTGGCGTGCAGATTATCGGCATAAGGCACTACCACTGGAGTAAAATATACTCCTATTCCATAATAATCCAACGACATGTTACCCAGTATTATTTAGTACGATATATCCCTTTAATTCGATGTTATATACCAGAGGATCATCGATACTCATCTAAATCAGCTCAGTAATCCTGTAAATCACGTGCCTCCCGTGTGACCACGCCTACTCTGAACCCCGCCCACTCGTTTGGCAATTAATTATTCCACCCTTTTCTTCACGTCCCAATGATTTCGCATCTCAGTTTAGCGCGTAGTAGGTGTTCCCAACCAATATTACCTGTAAGAGGTTTCGATGTTAGAAAACGTAACTATAGAACATTGTCGTTAAACGCACCACCACCCGACACAGCCAATTAGAAAGGATTGTCACGTAAACATAATTGGCATGTTTGGTCTACGTAATAAACCTTATTAATTGGCGATGCTGGGTTGTGGCGGGTTTAACGGCACATTTAACCCAAAAACCTCCATCGTGCATAGTTTCGCGTCTCTCTTCCCTATCCCCGTTACTTTTTCTGCACATCATACACTCGACCCTCTTCTCCCCTTCCCGTGGTGCGCCACGGGTACAGATCTTAGATTTTTTCGGGAAAGTCACGTAGGTAAAAAATTAAAATTAATAAAAGTAAAATAAAAATCACGACGTTTCGGAGGCAACACAAGCTTCCGTCTTCAGGTGGAACCGTCACAGCACGATAGCTCTTACTTGATACAGCTATCGTGCTGTGACGGTTCCAACCTGAAGACGGTAGCTTGTTGTTGCCTCCGAAACGTCGTGATTTTAATTTTAAATTTTATTTTACTTTCATTAATTTTAATTTTTTAACTACGTGACTTTACCGAAAAAAACACATAAGAATATGAATCCTTGCAGTCACGAAAGCTTCAAATCTAGAAGAAATAGGGTACAGATCTCTTCGTGAGGAGGACAAACCAAGGCAGGCGAGGTGGATGTTGCGTCGCGAAATCTACTTCACACATTAACCGTTTCGGACCGTAACCGATTGAAAAGTGTTCGCTGGTTGTACCCTACGGGATAGAGAACGCGAGTGACAAAGCCACGGAGACCAGAGGCCACGACCACGTGCACATCTTTCGGCGTTCACCAATTGACTCCCCCCCCCCCCATTCAAATGTAAAACTCTGTCGTTCCACTCAGCTGCATTCGCCCGATGATTGATAAAATCACTCCCCGCGTGACGCGCTCGGCAATTAGCGCAAAGCCTGCACACGTGCACCACGTGGAACAAGGCGTACGTGGGACACGTGTTGCACGCGCACAGATCTCAATTTTAATTTGAAGCGGCTGGAGAAAGGAGGGAATGGAAGGGTATTAATTCTAGATTTAAAGCTTTCGTGACTGCAAGGATTCATATTCTTGGGTTTTTTCGGTAAAGTCACGTAGGTAAAAAATTAAAATTAATAAAAGTAAAATTACAATAAAATAAAAATCACGACGTTTCGGACGTTTCAAGTGATACAGCAAGCGTGCTGTGACTGGTTCCACCTGAAGACGGAAGCTTGTGTTGCCTCCGAAACGTCGTGATTTTTATTTTATTTTACTTTTATTAATTTTATTTTTTACCTACGTGACTTTACCGAAATGGAACTCAAATCGGGGAAGATAGAGGGGAAATTTGTCCAGCAGTGGATAGTTCTAGGCTGACAACAGCAGCAGCAGCAGAATCAACGATAGCGCGACGTTCACATTCCCTAGCTGGCTTTTCATACCTCTTCTTTTCTTCTTCTTCTGCTGGAGTGAACTTGCATGGATTTCCTCCCCCACCACCACCACCAAAGCCAGAGAGCGATTAAACCACAAATCGCCCGCGGAAACAAAGGCGGACGCGGAGAGCGTGCCGTGATTGAAGCGGACACGCATTATAATCAGTGGGCATTGTCCCACACCTGCGGTGAACGCCACCCTCCCCTCCGCCACCCCCCACTAATTAGTGCTATTGTGCACCCCGGCACCCATCACTGATCGCTGCTGCTGCTGCGGGTTTCAACAAAGCGCCGGGGGGGGTGGGCTCGCGATGGTGATGGAGTGGGGAGTGGGTGGTTAATAGCATTAATTATACGGGTCTAACTTCACTCATGCAACTCACCTCGTCTGCCCGCAGCATTAACTAAGATGATGATTTGGCATCACACCAGCAGAGAAGATGCGTTAAATAAGGCACACACATAAACAAACAGACGTACAATCTATGGGAACCTCATTTGCCAGTAAAAAGTATGATAATTAGTTTTTTACCCTTCTATCTGGCAACAAAAAACTGACACCTTTTTACAAGGAGTCATGTTTTCATAGACCGCAATACATGCAGTCATAATACAAACAAAAGACATAACTCTGATAATGTGCATCATCTGGTCCAACCCATGTGAGACTAGGCTCTAAGGAAAGCTGTCTCGGGTGTGGATCAATCAACTTCAAGGACAGTGCACATTATCAGAGTTATGTCTTTTGTTTATATTACGACTGCAGGTATTGCGGTCTATGCAAACATGACTCCCTGTAAAAAGGTGTCAGTTTTTTGTTGCCAGATAGAAGGGTAAAAAAACAATTATCAGACGTACAATCCGTCACATTTTTTTTTCAAGTGGGTTCTCACAACCGATCTTATAGGCAAAGGTAAAATTGAGTCGTTAAACCCGTCACCATACAATGGTTCACTCAAAATCATCTTTATCGTTCTTGTGGGGACTGTGAAGAAACTAGTAACAATTATCCCATTTAAAAAAATGCAAGTATTTCTCTACTCTACCCATCGGCCGCACAGCCTTCTGGGAGTGTGTGATATCAGCAGCATTGATTCAAGACAAACAAAGCTCTGGACCAATCTCGACACATCGCGTCTCATCAGCAGAGTCGGGCTTCCTTACATCAATGTTGATCATCTGCCGCCGGTCTTACAAGCAACAACCATCTCTGAACAATATGGGGGTTCCAAATTCGACGCAAAATAATGCGTAGTACAGGGACGCCTCTACTTACGAACGAGTTAGGTTCCAGAGTTCTATTCGTAAGTCGATTTGTTCGTAAGTCCAGCTTTACTCTCGTCGATTCCAAACATGTTGTACGGCATGTGCACTAAACACGGGGGAATTGCTTAAAAAGATGTATAATCTCCTGTAGATGTAGATGCCACTGGTTCTTAATGTTCTGCAGATATAGATACCACCGTCACCATTGAACTTACGACACTCGGTCCGAATAGGCAACTGGACATGTGGACAGGTTTGTTCGTATTTCTGAAAGTTCGTAAGTCGAATGCTCGTAAATAGAGAAGTCCCTGTAGTACATAACTCAATCATTAGCCTGTAAGATCGGCAGTTCAGTATCGGTTCAACACTCGACGACGGCTCTACACAGCAGTGCCGTATTCTCCCGATCATAAGACGCATTTATTTCCCAGCGTCCACTTTATGTATATGTATATTGAACTTATTTCGTAACCGTACGTAGCCAACCGTGCTATTTCCCTTAACTTACATTTTAACGCTCTCGTTTTCAGCTCTCCGGCGACGCGTTCCTACATTCCAACAAAACATAGTTTTTTTTATGTTATCTTCTTATCAACATTAACCCAACACAAAACGTTGGGGTGCGTCTTACTTTCCCACGCTGTCGTGTGATCTAGAGAACACGGTGAAACGTGACTTGACAAGTCGTGTGGGCCCTTGTGTGTGGGGGAGTGGAAATGGGTGGGTGGAAGGTGGGTGGGTTGGGTGGACATCACGCAAATGTTGCCCCGGGGGGAGACGAATGCTCAGCTTTGTCCAGCAGGGGGCAACCTCTACCCGGCTGGTGAATCACGGCGGTCGAAGAATGTGGTGGGAGGCAGTGAATGTTTGACAAACTTCGTGGGCTTGTTGTTATTGCTGCTCTGGAAACCGGCACATCGATGGTCGGATGCTCCCCGAAGCTGCCGCAAAGGCCCACTGCTCCGAAACACCCAAATCTCGCAGAGCGACAACGAGAGTGCCCGTGTGCGGGATTGGAAGCTGTGCCGCTCATACGAGTGTGTGTGTGTGGTGGTTGTTTGTGTGTGTGTGTGGTTGTCTGTGTGTGTCTTTGTGTGTGTGATTGTCTCTCCTCGGAGCGGTGGTGCGCTAGGAACCCTGGCGACCCGAGTTCGATTCCGGCTCACGGCCAACACCAATGACGATTATCTGAACCGTTCCTGGGTAACCCCGAGGTCGACTCAGCCTTAACTGGTTCGGTGTGTAAAACATTGCTACTGGGGAGACAAAGGCGGCCGGGTCGTGCCGGCGTTCATAAGTGCTCGCTAACTGCACTTGCCTCCCCCCCATCCTATTAACGGCTACACGGGGGATCGTTGTCTTTGTGTGCGGCGGTGATGGCTTGCTCCCTTCATTTCAAATGACAAACTCCTCGTGAGCCGTTTGCGAGACCAGAGATGCAGAGATGAGACGAGAGGGGGGGGGGAGAGACAGCCACGATATACGAGAGACGACACCACCGTGATTAACTTTGTTGCGTCAATTAGCCTTTTATGTTTATTTTGATCTGAATCAAAGCTGACATTTCACGCATCATCGCTAAGACTCTGCTCGTGGAATCGGGAGCCCCTTGGACCACTTGGGGGCCCTACACATTTGCCTTGGTTCGCTTCCTATGCCTCGCGCCGTCACTGCGTGCGTGTGCGCGCGTGTGTGGACACAAAACGGCCCCTGGTGACAATTGTGTCTCAGAGTCTGCAGGCTTTTTGGCTGGCTTCCCGGCCAAACGAGGTGGAAATTAGCGGCGTTTATTGCAATAAATGGTTGTGTGTGTGTTTTTTGTAGATGCGATGGGAGACGCGTGAGTGGACGGGACAGCTCTTGATTTTGATCGTAGAGTGAGTGAGGTGTAATTCGTCATCGTCGTCGTAATCCTGTCGTGGTCAATCCATTGCGAGGATAGGTGCCTTCCTAGTCTGCCGCGACCTCTCGCCATTCATGCGATGGAACAATAACCCATCCAGCATCTGCACACAAACTGAAATCATCGCTCCATCTCCATCACGGTGGGGATTTGGAGCGATCAGGCGCGTTCCATTCTTTGGCTGCCACTCCGTTCTTAGTCTCAGTGTTCTTCTTCGCCGATGTGTAAGACGACGTTTGAAACATTAGCTTGGTGAGCATGAGCGATTAAAAAAAAAACCTAAATGTTTCAGTGAGACGTTGCTGATTGGTGGTGATGTTTATTATTGTACGGTATGCATTTAGAATTGATCGGTGTAACATCGATGGCGCTGGTGATGGTGGTGGAGGCGTTGGTGATGATGATGATGACGGGTGTTAAGATATGAATTCACAGATCACGATCTCCCCCACAACCCCGATGAGCAAGGTACGGCTACGTACGGTGCGAAAAAAGTTCAACATACACGTACATCTCAGCTTTGCGATGTTCGTGGCGATGGCATACCCCGTGTCAACCCTCTACCCCGTATTCTTGAACAGGGAAATTGAGTTGCGAGGTCCAAACGGCGTACAGCCGTTTCAATACGGGCACGCATTAATTTTGTCGTTTTGTTCGTCTTTCTGCCCTGTAATGTGACTTTGTAGGATGAACCTTGAGATTTATTAGCGGCACGGGGTGACCAATAGGGTCCGAATGTGTCTGTAATAAGGTGAGGGCACTGATAAGGGGTTGACAGGTATGCGATGGGGAGGAAAATACAGATGTAGGATTCCACCGATGTCTCCACACGACCATCCTAACCAGCCCGATTTAATACAACATCGACCACCACCCCCTACCCAACATCACCCCCCCCCTTATCCACCATCACGTCCACCCCACGACTCCATACATATCGCCCACTTTCAAAGGCAACGCAATTAACAAACCCCACTATATCCATCCACGGCCCACACAACACGTACGCTTAAAAAACAGGCAGACCCCCCCCCCCCACACACACACACTTCAAAGGATAAACCATAATTAAGCATCGCCTTGTCGAACGCTCTTACAAAGCCGCATTCAATGTCGAAATAAAGGATCCCCCCCTAACCCCCGCTCGCCAACAAAATAAAATAAAGGCGATGCTTTTTTATTTCAGTTCGCCCCCCCACCCCACCACTCCTGCCCTTTCTTCCCTCGCCTCCAAAGCGAGAGTCTCTTTTTAATGGAGTCTTGCAGCCCATTTCTCCCTTTCACAATCACGTCTACTTTGATCCGTAAGGATTCATTATTTTCCACAAGAACAAAAAAACAACCGACGCGCGGATAGGCTTTGTAGAACATGCATGTGTTTTTTTTGCTTCGTTTTCGGACACATTTTTTTAAAGACATATATTACCAAAAAAATAATAAGGGCGGCGAAATATTGCTTAGTGTTTATCCCCGCGCGCGGACGCCGCCTGAGTTTCCGTCCGTACGAAGTTGCCGTTTCGACCACGCAAGAGACAACAACAACAACGCCAAACAGAAGAGCCGGTCCCCTTATTTATTTTATGGCACGAGGTGTCAAAGCAACAGACGGGGGGAGGAGGAGGAGGGTGGAGCAGTTCTTACGGGACACTTTTGGTCAAAATCAAAGAGACCCCCCCCCCCGCCGCCTCCTAGAGGTGATCATGGCGATGATATCACCAGACCTTGACAAACCCCTGCCACCCTCTCGATCGGATGCCACAGCCTGCGGGCATGAGACACACGCAGCGGACCTCCTGTTGTTGGTGGCCGTGCTGCCACATTGGGCCCAGATTCCCCACGGCTGGGGTGGTGGCGGGGGGCCCACGAGCTCGCGTGGACTTTCGCAAACCATTATTTGAAAAATATATTTTTTTGTCAAAATAAAATGATTTATTCCACATCCTCCCTCACATCACACATCGCAGCAGCCTGACATTCTGGACGGTGTTACCAGGGGCATCGACGACATCAGGAAAACCGGACAGAGCAGGCGGGGGGGATCTTCTTTGGCGGAGTGGCGGTGGTGGGGGGCAGGTCATTGCCGTTCTGATTTAATTTATTTTCATTTATCTCAAAAAAAATTTTATTCTTATTTTTATTTAAAATTTTCACCGACGTGACTTTACCGAAAGAGCCAGAGAGTATGTATTTAATATTGTTGTAAAGTTTAGGAATGAACCCCATGCAAACGTGTTGCATTCTTCCTCCTTGTCTCCGACCTTATAGCTCAGATGCTCCTAGTGCTGAGATTTGGCCTCATGAATTCAGACCATCGAGTATGGGAGGGGGTGGGGTGTTGTGATTGTTCCACGTGCTCACTGTGGTGCGTAAATCATTCTTAAAACAAACGTTCAACTGGGTCACGCTTGGGTCCGCGTGAAATATTCTTGGTCGTCATTTTCGTCGAGTTTTGTGGTTGGCAACTGAACGAAGTCGCCGCGTTATAGCCGCTCGCGTGTTTTCTCAGTGTTTGTGGATGCCTCCTGATGGATCACCCGCCACGGTGGCTCGGGGATGTTAGCTACTACCTCGCTTGGTATACAGGAGGTCGTGGGTTCGATCCTTTGCCTGGATTTTTCTTCGGATCCTCCGGTTTTTCTTCCACATGTAGAATCAACATCACTCGTTTAAGAGCATTTAGCTGCTATAGATGTCCACGTGATAAGCCACATCGTTGAGCTATCATTTGTGGACAGGTCACTTCTGAAAAACAGCGATATAGCTCAGTGGGCCTTACCTGTAAAATAAAACATAGTTTATAGTCATCAACAGATTATTACTCAGAGTCCCACACAAACCGATTGGGAGAGCCATTGGCCTCTGAGGTGCTCACCTGCCTTTAGTTACCTTTACAAAACCTGGCGGGTGAAATCCCATTCACTTGTGATAGCGTATGGACCAATATGCAAGGCAGTATTTAAATTGCGCTGCCAATTTTCAGATGATAAAAACAAAAATCACTAAAATTCGGTCTAGATATTAAGTCTCGGATTATGGAATTTTATTTCGTATTTATCCCATATCTAACTAAGCGGATCCTCGCATATAATATCTGGCCGTTAACCAGGATAGTTTGAAACAAGCCTGACTGCTGATGAGACACTGATGGTTGAAACCGGTCCGGACATTGCTTGATTCAATACACCTGTTTTACCACGTGAGCCGAGATCGTACGGCCAGGCACAGGTTGCTATGCCAGGTGTGGACATTCCGATGACAAGGACCAGTAGTGGCTTCCCACAAAGTGGCATCTATGTAAATAAATACCTGAATCTGTATGTCTGAAAAAACCTCGCGGGTAATTCCCGACAAGGTAGAAAGCTGAAATTTGGGACGTAGGTCGCTTTTAGGACACAAACAATAGGAAACGTCTGAAAATCGGAGATTTTAAAAAAATGTTAAGGCCCCCAAAGCTCAATTTTTAGTGCCTCGTAAACTTATTTGTGGGTGTTATTCAGAAACCGTTCAAAATATAAGATTGATAGAGCGTTAAACGGCAAATAAAATTAAAGTGAGAGCCATTGTTCTATTTTGTATTGTTTTTGAGATATTTCAGATTCAAGCGGTTTTGAACTAAAAAATAAATGTTAAAATCTGAGCAATTCGAAGACGGTATAAGATAGAACTGCCCCTCATAGAGTATTAAGTTCATAACTTTGTGTTCTTTCTAATTAAAAAAATAACGGAATCTGTATTACCTTGAGCGATTTACGATGGGGTACATCTTTAAATATACGACGTTGAATCAAGTCAACACATTTTGCAGAAAAGTAAACATTTCTGGAGGAGTTGTCCGATCGTAGATTAAAAATTGTAACAAAAATAATATCAGGTTAATTATTATATTTATTGAAAACGTTTTCCTGGCGAATACGGGCTTTATAGCCTAGTAGGAATAAATAATGGAATAAATGTCAACTTTCGATTTAAAGCTTTCGTGACTGCAGGGATTCATAATAAAATAATAATAAAACATTCAGACGCTGTCTTCCCGACAGACCTGTTCTTCACCTGAGGACGGCTGCTTGCGTTGTGGCCAAAACGTCGTGAGAATTATTTTATTATGTTTTATTTTTATTATTTTATTATTTCCCTTCTACGTGACTTTACCGAAAGAACCAAGAAGAGAAATGTCAACTTGTCACGTGCTGCACCACAGTGAGTCGAGAGGCACCTGGACGAGCCACAGGGTGGCAGGAGGGCATCACCAGCAGCAGCCAGGCGGTGAAAACGGCGCCAACGCACCCACGCAAACTCTGCGCTCCTCTATACACGAAAGCTGTTACTGGCCAATGAATGCGGGAGGAAACTGGAGCGCCAGGAGGCAACCCCGCACGTGCAAGGGGGCAACACTCGATCCCATAGCGAGACGGAACGGGTGGATTTCGCTGCTCACCCCGAGCTATAAATGGTCTGATAGTGCATTGTCTTTGAACTGTTCGCCTTTTGGGGTTCTCTGATTTGACACTGGTGAGACTGGGTCATAAGGAAGGTCGTCTCTGGTGTGGGCCAATCAGTTTCAAAGACAATACCAGATATTAATTATCAGAGCGTACTTGTTTGCATGCTCACAACGAGTACGTGTGGTTAATGCAGACTTGATTCCTTGCAGAAGCGATCTATTTGGTGTTCGAACATCTTAACACATGTCGTCGTGCCAGAAAGGGGAAACCTATTCCTATGTTTCACGCTTTGATACTGGCTAAAAAGAGGTTCCATGAGACGGTACGGGCGGAGTCCACGTTTACCGTACCGCCTTCTCATGCTTGAGGGTGACACTGACGGCTGCTCTGTGCTTCTAGTGTTCAGGGGCCTGCTTAAGGCACGGCTCCGGCTGGAGCACGCATACCACACACATGTCGGTGATGTGCACGTCTTCTTCGAACGCTGGGGAGCCGGACAAGCCCCTCTCTGCACCAGCGTGGACGGCACCCTCGTGGTGTTCACCTTCTGAAGCGCTCGCTCGTCACCGTGGCGTGCGCGATGACCACCACCACCACGTGACTTTTATTTTGTATTGTGCGCGGTGCTTTTAGCGCCACAGCGCGTCGATTTGTAGCGTTTATTTTTCTTTTGTTTGCTGGTACTTTGTGTATTTCATATTGAAATCGCCTCCAGTGCTTTTGCTGCTGGCGGCAATAAAAGTTGTTTAAAAGTCAAAGTCTCCTGGCGAGCCAGAGTACAGCTCTTACTCCTAACATGTGCGTGATCCAGCACACCTCGCTGCTGCCCCCACACCGCTTTGTCTACAGGACCACGTGCGTAGCCACTACCACCAGCGGGTGTCGTCCATCACTGCGCTATAAGTCGACGTGGATATCTACGCTACAAAGACGTGTGCAAGCAAGACCTCAAGTCCGTCGCCATCCACACGGACGCCTCGGAAGATGCTGCCCAGGAACGTCTTCATTGGCAGCGGGCATTTCCCAGCAGGCTGCTGATAAACGAAAGAACTGTGGCTCACCAATGAGAAGCAAAGAGAGTGAAGAGGAAGGAACATCGTGACACATAGTCACTTTAAGATGTTTTCTTGTTCATGTTTTTTTTTGTTTGTTGCGGTTGCACCCGATTCAAGAGCCGAATGGCTCACAGGGCTATACCTAATACATGAAACTTGAACTAGAAAACTTGACACCACCACAACATCGACAACATCTGGAGTGGGCCTACAAAAATGTGACAACTGCGACCACGTCTGCCTCTCACGAATTGGAGTTCACTGCCACAGCAGACGCTGCGCTAAGACCATAACCTCCTCTCAAGGCACGTGTCATCTGTGGTCCTCCCGAGACTGCGATACCGACGACGATGATAGTTTGAAATAAAAAATAAAATCATTTTGACTGAAAGCTTTTGTGATTGTAGTGTTTTTTGTTCTTTTCTTTGAATCTATCTACGTGATTTTACCATTTGTTACGTAATGCAAAATAATGAAAAATATATATTAAATCAAAGTTTATTGAAGTATTGGGCAACAATTACACAAAGGCCAATTTCCCGGAATTGTTTTTCAATGATATAAAAAATAATTCTGCTCGTAAAACGTATAACTTGACATTATTATTATTATCCTCTATTTATTCTATGGGTAAAGTCACGTAGATAGAAACATACTTTTACAATGGCTGTTCTTGGAAAAATACACATTTTTATTTGCACTTATCACCGCACATTGCAGTTAAAAAAAAACGTGTTACGCGTTGTGCAACATTGGGCCTAATCGCTTAGAGTGGCTTTAAAAAAAAAGTCCCACTATACTATACACTTCTGCAGATTCTAAGGCCGCTTTAAATACAATTCCACAAAGCACGTGGCTTGTCTTCGCCAGTCAATAGGACGTCTCGAACTCGCGTTCGTCCTGTCGATCCACGTGCTCCTTTTTCTTCCAATCTTTCCGTGCGAAAAAAATATACGTTAGTTTATAGTTGAATTCCAGACGCGCTCAACTCTCTGCATGCCTTCTTTGTGCACTCTTCAGCTTTTGTCCCATCTTCTTTGTAGGCGACTGTCCTTTTTGAACCGTACGCCAGAGCAGGTACTACGCATCGATTCTAAACGTTTTGTTTAGACGCATTAGGATGGTTGCTTTCATTGTGAAAAGGTTTCCCCCCCCCATCTCCAAAAGCAATCCAACCTGCTCTCATCCGCATTTTTAGTCGAATAATTGTCGTCTCGGTCTGCCTTCAATAACCGCCCTGAGGTATCCACCATTCCCTGATGTAAAAAAATACATATTAAGCCGATAACAAAAAAAAAATCCCACAAGGTCACAATCAAAATAATGTTCGGCAAGTTTCACTGATAGCAGCAGCAACAGCAGCAGAAGTGATGCAGCGATGTGGCAACCGTGGCTCGGTTTAGTCCTCATTAGGACTCATCAGCACCGGTGACCGTGCGCGCATGTGCTGCATCACTTTCTGCTGACCGTCAGTCGGTCGGTCACATGCGCTCAAATTGATTCTGACGGGCTACACAGACAAGAGGAGCGGCAATGCAGTGCTTCGGGAACTGCTGATGGTTTTGCTTTGCACGATGCGCGCAAAGGCCGATGGCTCTGGGTGCACGTGTCTAATGTCACGTGTTGCGTCAAACTTAGAATCCGGCGTTACGTTTATGAGCGTGAGTCATCCTCCCCGCGAATCGCTCCCGTGCATAACAATACTCCCGATATAACTCCGGTGCCATGACGCCACGGGCGCAAAGGGCTTTTATTGTAACCATTAATATTGGTTAACCGCGTGCATTTCTTTTCACGCGTGCTCCTCAAAGGTCAACCAACCGATGGTGCCGTCCCATAGTCCATTCTCGAGGTTACTCTGCCTCAATCGAGGCTCCAATCTTGCCCCATGTCCTGCCAATTCATTGCGATGAACAAATGCCGCCGCTTGCTGGATTAAGTTTTCTTTGGGGCCCGGAGCTGTTTATATACAGGGTGCTTACATTTTATTAAAAACACTTATACGGGACTATCGTTTTGAATGGAAAAGGAACGGATAATACACTGTAACGTGATGACACATGTAATGTTAATAGCTTCAAAAATCCAAAGAGTATCCACTTATTCGCCATCATTGTCAACACGTGCCTGGAATCTTCTCCAGGTGGTCTCCAGAGCCCGGAGGCACATTTATTGTGTGGTATTGTTGAAGACAATTCTCAGAAGTCTTGACATTTTTTTGAAGCACCATGTATTTAGATTATGGCATGCGATGCAATTTTGCATTTGGCGCATATTTAATGCACTCAACGGGACTGCGTCTTCTTCAGGAACACGTTTGGCAACAACACAGTGAGCCTTAAAAGACCAAAAAAATGTAATAGGTGACATTTCAGGGCTATTAGCCCTTCTAGAGAGGCCAGATTTATATGTATAATCTCTGTGGCCTATATGACATGAAGGGCCATTGCTAGAAATATCGCCCTTTATATATAGTATGATTTAAAGCCGTTGTGTTAAAGACGAATATGTTCATTGTGCCTGTGCACCACTGCCAAGGCCGCATCAGCAGCCATAATTTCGGCTCGATACAATCATCACTTTCTCAATTTCCACCCCTTAGATTTGCTGTCATCAGGGCCATGTTGGGTTTGAGAAGGGAGCCTGGGGCTCTTTTAGCTTTTCTTTGGTGGGGGGCAAGCGGGTGTGCACTTTGTTTATTCAATTCCTTCTGGCTTACCGTCACCCCCACGCCCCAATACCAAACACTCCCAACTGTTATTCACGTTTTGACTATTGCAGTTAGTCCCATTTTCACGGCGGTGTGCGAATTCTGAAGCTAAACGAACGACACGACGAGCGAAACTGCAATGGTTTCCAACACGCAACTGGTAACGATGCACATCATTCATAATCAACGTTTTTGGGTTTAGATCGCGTTATTTATAAATGTGTCGTAACCCTCCACCACCCGACACGGCCAATCAGTAAAAAAGTGTCACGTTGACAAAAGACAAATAGTTCACTGCTTTAGCCCACCGGTGTGTTGAAGCGTGAAACCACAACATTTGCAATTTGAGTACGACGTTTCGCTAGTAATTACGACACATTTATAAATAACGCGATCTAAACCCTAAAACGTTGATTATGAATAATATTGGTCGCGAAAGCCTACGTGTTAAGATGCACATCATGTTCGCACTCTGGCTTTAACGGGCATAACTACATTACATAATCCATCACTGTGCAATGCATTCCAAGCACCAAGAAGAAACACACCTTGTATGTGGATTGGGAGAGGCCCTCGAAACTAGGCTCTGTGTTTCATTCACACTTTTTTAAATCCTTTATATTAAGTTCGCGTGCTTGCTTGCTTGCTTAGGACCGTGCAAATCTTTCGGTCGTTTTTTAACCCACTTCCCGTGATCCAATCGAGCTGACATTTTCCACACAGACTCGTTGTGCCAGACAATTATTGTTCGTGAAAAAAAAATTCCCAAAAATTTACACTTTTTAGGCAAAAAAAATTTATTTTACATATATTCTAATAGAACTAATTCATGGCTTTGGCTGAACGTCAGAGTGTAAGAGCCAAGAGCGTAACCCCTCCACAGGCCGTGGCGGAGTAGCGCAGTTGGTAGATCCCTCGCTTCCCATGCCAAAGGTCGCGGGATCGATCCCCGCGTCCTCCACAGGCGAATATATTTTTAAATCCTTTATATTAAGTTCGCTGCCACGCATATAAAGGATTTATAGTGAAAAACGTTGTTTTTACGGGTTATACTTATTTTACACGTGCAATGCCATGTACATTGTAAAGTATTAAGCAATATGATGTCATGCACATTATAATGCGTCAAGCAAGAAGATGCCACGTGCATTATAACGCATCCACCACGTGTCCATCTACAGGCTTGAACTGAAACGCGACTTTCCAATTCGTGCACAAATTGTCACGAACTATCCACTGCTAGAGGCATGCATCTCCGTGTGTGTGAGTTTGTGTTATAGGTGGGAGCCGTAGTGTAGCGGTTAGCGCGCTGTGCTACGAACCCGCTGACCCGAGTTCGATTCCAGCTCACGGCCAACACCAGTGACGATTATCTGAACCGGTCCTGGGCATCCGCTAGGTCGACTCAGCATGAAATGAGTACCTGGTTGGGGGTGTGTAAAAACATTGCCACTGGGGAGACAAAGGCGGTCGGGCGTGGTTGCTGGTTTCCCACCCCCTCGTGTGCCGTGCTGTACCAGCCTTCATAGGTTATTGCTAACAGCACCTGCCCCTACAGGCTATAGGGAGATCTTTGTCTTTGTTTTTGCTTGAAACAATAAACTCCGGTTTATTGTGGCATTGCGGTGACACACGTCGAATTATGTTTTATTGGCCACGCTGTATTGTGCAAAGCCAAATATGACACGTTATTGCCGTCATTAAACAATTTTTTTCTGGCCTCCACAAGGCCGCACCCAAGCGCAGTGGTGGATGCGTTTTTTTTGTTGAGAAACATGCGTCGACGTTCATTATTTCGATTCGTACACTTAAAGTAATCTCTTTGGGAAATTGCCTACTAGTGTATAATCACCCAGAAATGTCTGTCCGTCCCGCGCGTGACGTCACTCCACATGAGGCCCACCCCCTCATTAATATTCATGAGTGGGTGAATTAAATAATTTATTATGTGTACGGTGTTTGTTCCGCACTATTTTGCTGTCTTTTCTTGGATTTTCTGTTTGCACTTAGTCCAATATTCACTTTAAGGTGTTTTTTGTTCATGTTTTTGTTTTTTGTTTGCTGCGGTTGCACCCGATTCAAGAGCCGAATGGCTCACAGGGCTATACCTAATACATGAACTTGAACTTGAACGCAACGTCGCTTCAAATATGACGTTTCTTTATTGAAAGTGACGGTAAAAAATAAATCTACGCAGCACAGTGACGTCACTGCAAAAGAGCCCACATTCATGCCCGCGTGGAAATTTACGCTAACGCACAAGAAGGTCGTGCACTCCACATGCCGCACCCCTCACCAATAACCATGAGGGGGTGACGTCACTCCACATGCCGCACCCCTCCCCAATAACCATGAGGGGGTGACGTCACTCCAGATGCCGCACCCCTCCCCAATAACCATTAGCGGGTGACGTCACTCCACTGTGGGGTAACACCCCCCTCGTTAATAATCACGAGCTGAACAATTATTCTATTGAATATTTGCAATATACACCCGTCCTTGGACGGGCAAAAAAGCTCGTGTTGAATGACATTTAAACGACAAAAACGTGGATGCAATCGTGCTTTAGGGGCCGTCCATAAATGACGTCACGCGATGTTGCACGATTTTTGACCCCCCCCCCTCGTCACACGGCGTCACAAAAAGTCAGACCCCCCCTAAAATATGACGTCACAAAGGTCTGCACGGGGGACACGCCAAAACTGTCTCTCTCCCCTGCCTTTCCCACTTTAATTTTTTTAAATATTGGTAGGAACCACCTGGTTCCACCAGCCCACAGAGGATTATTGTGTCCGTCCGTCCGTCGTGCATCCAAAAATGGGAGGGGTAGGGCTGGGTGGAGAGGGGAGGGGCTGGGTGAGGAGGGTGGGGAGGGTGGGGAGGGGCTGGGTGGGGAGGGTGGGGAGGGGCTGGACGGAGAGGGGAGGGTGGGGAGGGGCTGGCTGGGGAGGGTGGGGAGGGGTTGGGTGGGGAGGGGAGGGTGGGGAGGGGCTGGGTGGGGACTGTGGGGAGGGCCTGGGTGGGGAGGGGAGGGTGGGGAAGGGCTGAGTTGGGAGGGTGGGGCTGGGTGGGGAGGGGCTGGGTGGGGCTGGGTGGGGTGTGGGAGGGATGGGGCTGGGTGGGGAGTGGCTGGTCACCCCGTGGTGCCCTTATAAAACTCAACGTTTAACCTACTCACGCCGGCTTGTGCCCGCCCTCACAGTCGGCCATATTTGCGGAATACACCACACCGCCGTTGACCCTGGCCATTGACCGAGCAACCCAACGTTCCTACCAGCTCCCTCCGCAGGAATGTGTTTACAGTGTTTCACATCGCATGTTCGTCGGTGTTCAGGCACGATCATTATTATAAAGAATGACTACTATAGTTAGTTATTCTCATTCATAGTATTACGGTCGTATCGTTACCGTCACTGTGCTTGTGCGGCAGACTCCCAGTAAGCGTGCAACGTTTGGGCGCGTGGTTGAAACCATGGGGCCCAACTTTCGTTATATACTGGGATTGTATCGCCGGTTGAGATTTCGCCTTCTCATCGGAAGATTGTAAATACTCACAATATTTGTTCTCATGCACAAGGCAGAGAGAATACCCAATGTTCTACAGCAGACACAACGCCATACGTCACTGTTATCATTCTCGTCGCGTAAGCTCACTGTTAGAATCACTGTTATGAGTTAGGATTTGTTTATTGCTGTTATATCGCAAAGGCCCTCTTCTCTTTTTGATAAACTATTGTTGTTGGCTCGATAGCAGTAGTTGATTGGGATGGCTGATTTGTTGACTTGTTTATTGGGTGGATGGATAATTAGGTGCAGTGGCGGCTCCTGCAAAATCTCTCAGGGGGGGGCAAATGTCTGGATGATTGATAAGGATAAGGTCCACCGATGCAATGGATAAATTAACAGCTTAAGCATGTAAAGGCAACTTCACTTCTTTAATATTAATGAAAAATAAAGTGACTCTTACAATACATCTTGTTTGTTTCTATACTCACTATTATTACAATCCACTCAGTTTCTTTTATTAAAGATTCCACTAGGTGGCGACAAATAATGTTGTTGACTGAAACGTGCTTACGTATGATGACGTAAGCACGTTAGTGCGAGCCCTCCCGGAAGCCATAGAGAATGCATTGGAGCGCCCGCCGTTCGAAAAAAAATATCTTTGAATGTAAGTCTATGGGAACACTCTGGGCGATTCTCAGCCAGAGTGAAATCGCCCAAAAAGAGGCGGTACTCCACAGAACGTGACATGACGCTGATTGGACTATATCCAGAGGCACAGTAACGTCTCGCGTAACTCTGTGGTTCAATGACATTGGTGGTGCGTCGCCCAATCGCCCTAATGAAGAAACCACCCCTGATTAGGTGGCTTATTGGCAGGCAAAATTGATGGATTTTTGGGATTC
The DNA here is from genome assembly GCF_015708825.2 of Lethenteron reissneri. Classification (NCBI taxonomy): domain Eukaryota; kingdom Metazoa; phylum Chordata; class Hyperoartia; order Petromyzontiformes; family Petromyzontidae; genus Lethenteron; species Lethenteron reissneri. The sequence continues at coordinate 10,246,949 of NC_083780.1, read as the reverse complement.
CGATTGGCTGGCTGAATGGATTGCTAATTTGGTGACAGACTGGGTGGCTGATTAGGTTGGTCATTGAGTGGATTGTTTATTAGGTGGCCGATTGGCTGGCTAATTGGATGACATTTTGGTCTGTTGTTAGGTTGGCTAATTGATTATTGGGGTGGCTGATGGATGGCTGGGCACACTGGCTGGCTTCACAACTTTTAATTATTAACAGATTAACCCACAATATTTGGCCCGAACTTGTGGTCAATGTAACGGGCCTCTCGTGGCAGCAAGGGTTAAATGCAGCTATTGCATGCAAGGTATATGAATAAAAAAAACAATTCTTTCATGCAGGAATCAAGAATATAAAGCTATGCGGTATGTATATGTGTTGGTGTGTCAGTGCATGTGAGACCAGATTTCTAGAACTTTGAAAACGGGAACAAGATTGAGGTGCGTCTTACTTTCAGAGCATCCCATAATCCGAAAAATTAAGTTAAAGCATCCGATTGTGGTTTGTACTATTGTTCTTGCTTTTACTCTTTCCGTTAAACTGCTCAATGAACTCGACACATCCATCAACAACGCTGCCTTAACGCGAACGACAAATAATACGTGACGTTATTGGCAATGACCCTTCTTCATGGCAACATCGAGAAGGGCTTTTTCCCGAAACATCACCGATTATTTATTGTTTTATTTTAAGGCCGTGGTGTTATTGACGAATTACTTGAGGTTTTTATTATTGTTGTTGTTGTTAATTGTGCTTGTGGACCACCGCCACTACCGATGCCAACGCAGGACCAAATCATTTGTGCAATTTCTTTAGACTGCTCAACTGTTGCCGTGCACTGTGCGAACAACAACAACTGTGGTGGTGGCGGCGTGGGAATCATTTGCAAGGGCAGAGGCGGTCGCATTCTTGTCCTGGGTCACTGGAGAAACAGAAAATATGCGAGGCATCGCAACAACTCCAACGATGCGTCACGAACTCCTTAACAGCCGAGCCATAGGAGTCGCTTTCAGTGCTCTTATGTGAACTAAACTTTGTATTTTTACCAGGTAAGGCCCACTGAGCTATATAGTTATTTTAAGAAGTGACCTGGCCACAAATGATAGCCCAACGAAGTGGCTTATCACGTGGAATGTATAACAGCCACATACTCTAAATGCGTGTTGATTATTAAATGTGGAGGGAAACACTGGGAGACCCGGAGACAAATCCACGCGATCACGGGGGACCTTTCTTGAAAGGTTTCTTGGTAGGTCCCATGATGCAGCTGCTCACCCCGAGCTATAAATGCCCTGATAGTGGCATTGTCTTTGTGCTGTTCGCCTTTTGGCGTCCTCTGGTCTAACACTGTTTGAAACTAGGCTATAAAGAAAGTTGTCTCTGGTGTGGACCAATCAGTTTCAATGCCATATATTACCGGAGCATGTTTTTGTTTTCATGTTCACCACAAGTATGTGTGGTTAATGCAGACATGATTCCTTGCAAAATGTTTCTGTTTGGTGTTTTAACATCTTAAAACCTGTTTTATTGCCAGAAAGGGTACAACTAATTCTTATATCCCAAACTGTTTGACGGTCCCCTTTACAGGAATGTGGAATTTCCACCACTGGCTCAGGGCAGGCAAAACAGAAATGAGCACTGCCCCAGTGCTTGATAGAGTGTGGAGGACACTTGTATTTGGCTCAATTGGTATCATCATAAACAAGCCATTCTGACCATCTTATTGATGAGATATATGGGCAGCGCAATTTGATGATACGAGGCCACTAACAAAACCTATTTTCCACTGCACATCCGAGCTGTGACCGGGGCCATGCCAAGCCAGCCCCGATGCAGCCCAGGAGGTGCTCGGGTTGTTTTTCCACTGCACAAGCCCAGCTGTGCCGAATCAACGCAGTGACAAATGCGATGAATGCCGCCCCTTTGCCCTGGCTTGGTCCAGAGACAAATGAAGATGTCTTGCTCACACAGCGTAGCACGGCTTGGTTCTATTTAAACTATTACTACTATTTTGTATTTTACCAGGTAAGGCCCACTGAGCTATGTAGCTCTTTTTCAGAAGTGACCTGGCCACAAGTGATAGCTCAACGAAGTGGCTCATCATGATGTGGACATTCATAGCAGCCAAATACTCCAAACACATGTTTCTAAATGTGGAGGGAAACACCGGAGGACCAGGAGAGAAATCCACATGACCACGGAGAGAACATGCAAACTCCAAATATACAGCAGGCGTCAGGCTCGGGATCGAATCCACGACCTCCTGTATACCAGGCGAGGTAGTTAACATCTCGCCACCACGGCACCCTGTCAAAGTCAGTGGAAAACCATCGGTACTATGAGGGCCCTGCATTGGCTAGGCTCTGATATCAGTAAAAAAATGGCCATGGAACCAGGGCAAACCAAGAGCGGCAGAATAAATAAAAAGTTGTACAAATCTGGTCTCACACACACACCTACCGGATCATAAGACGCATCTCCAACGTTTGCTTTAATCACAATGTGGAGAGAATAAGTATGCGTGTATTTGTTTGGGTCTTTATTTCATTTGCAGGTTACATGGCACCGATGTCAATTTGGACGACCCCCTCACCAACGTGAATGATGACAGATGATGATGATGATGACGATGATGACGATACCACGTTTTCAACAAAGATGGCAGCCACTTCATTAAGGCTTCTTGAGAAAACCTAGGCAAACTCAAGTGTTTGGGCTCGCCATGGAACATTTTTTACTAGCCATCGAACAAAGACGGTCACTACACCGCGCGCTTTCGGATGCACTTCTGCGGCCGTCTGGGAACGCTCTTTCTTTCGATATTAGGGAGCCACTGATGCTCAGGTCTTTAAAATCTAGACTGAAAACTAATTTATTTAAAACTGCTTTTCGTGTTTAATTTGTCCTTCCCACGCACCATTCGATTTTGCACTGTTGGCTACGTACGGTGGTGCGAAAGAAGTTCAACATACACGCAAGTTTAAAATCAAATATAATTTGATGGCCTTTTGTTTGCACAGTCATTGGTGACTCAGGCTGAGGCCATCAACTCGCTAACATTGAGAACCCGGTCTCGTCACAGCTGGATGAACACCGCATTCGAACACGGGATCTCAGGCAGTGCTAAACATTCTTCAACACAGCCATCCAGGATGTTTGATTTTAACTCAATTACAATTGTGCTTTTGCCATGATGTCAAAGAGATGAAGCAATTTCCATTTCCAACTTCTTGAAGCGAGCAGTGTTACCACCCAGTGTCAGAACGTATCCCCGGAAGATGTCAAAGAAATGCTTCTGAAGACGACTACGGTACTTCAAATATGCCTCTTTATTCACACTAGAGGCAAACCTTTCACATGCCCTGAAAAAGTGTTCGCACATGCTGATCAAAGCAAACATTTTTTTTGTAATATTTCCAAATGAATCGAACACCAAAATTGTACGCTATGGGGTTTTTTTTTTTTTTGGCGCCGTCATTTGGGTGACCGAGCTGAGGCCGTCAACTCTCCCTACACTCGAGGACAGCGGCGGTTAAATTGTGGGAGTTTGAAACTTGGTTTCAAACCCTGGGATCTCAGCGACGCCGGGCGAAGTCCGTAACTCCCCGAGCCAAACCCTGGGCACTGCATTGTTACAATATTTAAATGGTCGCAGGGGTGTGCATTGCCAAGAGCTGGGACGACTATTCGAGATCAAGTCGATGTATCCACTTAGAATTATCGTCGGCTACTTTATTCCGAAGTACATTTACCCGGGCTCCATTTACGCGCCGACGGAATCGACAAGCTCTGCCCGTCACCTCCCGTCCAGCGTCACACGCCGAGGAACAGAGGGGAGACTTTTTTTTAATTGTTCTTTTCTCCAAACTACATTCGTGAGCAGTCGAACCGATAGTTCATTCGAGTGATCGATCGCTTGATCATCGGATATCCCAGCTCTGAGGCCCATCACAAGCCAGGTTGGCCGTACTCTCAATTTTATCTGAAATGTTTATTCTCGAAGAGGGCTCGCTATGATTTAACTGGGCTCGGGGCAGGCCACGTGATTGTAATTCGCAATTTACAAACGTCTGCAGCCGAACGTCGATTTAAGACTCTACAGTATTCAGATATTCGGGTCGTTAAGACTACGCACCATGGGCTGCGAGAAGGAATCATGAAAGGGTTAAACAACAACACAAAAACTTGAAATACGTTTTCAAAATTATTTTCTTAACGGCCTGAGACAATTCAGGTGTTTTCTAGAAATGCATAAATTATTCTGACGCTGTTAAAAATACTGCACTGTACAGAACATTAAGACTTAAGAAATAAAAACAAAACCTTGGGTTTTATATTAATTGCTGTTTTAATAACGGTGTGAGATGGTATTGATTGATGCCAGGGAGATAGAAATTAAGACTTTGAGAGATGGACATTTAGAAAAGGCACAGCAAGGCATAGGGGGGAGACGAGTAGATGTAAGAGAAATATATAAAAATAGAGATGATGTGGATATATTTAAGACTTAAGTAGGAAGAGGGGCGAGAGACGTGACGGAGAGTGTGAGACGTTGCCGTGGTTCACGCACACTGTGCTACAAACCAGGCGTTCAGAGTTCGATTCCCGGCCATGGCTAGCATCAGTTGCCGGTGATATCGGAACCAGTCTCCGGACCTCGCATGCTCTCTCCCCCTCCACTCTCGCCTCACCCTCACCAACCCCCATGACTGACAAGGAGAGTGGAGGTCTTCATCCAGTAGTGGATTGACAAAAGATGAAAAGTGGGTTTTTTTTTTTGCTTAGTAATCAGAGATGGAGTGATGCGGTACGGAAATTCGTAAGACGTGTACAAGGTTCATTAAGACGCAGAGGGACGTAGATACAAAAGGTAGTGTAGAGGCACTAGCATAAGGCCAACTTGTATCGTTTGAAAAATGTAAAAAACAAAAAGGTTTAAGACATTAAGGTTTTTTTTAAGAGTTCCAGATTTTTTTTCGTTTTCATTCACACAAGCAAAAAAAAAATTCCCAGGAATATGATTGGCGAATTATGTAATTGTGTAACATCTTTTTTTAAAGCCAGGTTTTTAATGGGGTTTGGAGAATCTGGATGAAATTAAACACACGGAGATTTAAAGGAATCGGACTTTGTCCCTATTGCAATAGTAACGTCCCTTTGGAACTAAGTGCTACATCAGATGCTTAACAACTGTCAACCGTGTGTGGCCACCTTTGGGAGAGACAGAGGCGGCCGGGGCGTGCTCCCTCGCCACACCACCCGTTCGTGGCTGCACCGTGGTAGCCTTCGTTGGCCCTCGCCAAAGCAGCGCTTGCCTCCAACAAAGGCCAAAAACATTGCCGAGCGTGTGACCCCCAAAGCTGTAAGCGCGGGTTCTCCCTTGCGGCGTTAGCACGCGTCTCCAAACTCAGGGCCAGTGACGTTCCATGAACGCAAGCGCCAAAATCCAGTGAGCCCACTCTAAAATCGCTCTTAAGAGCCACGCGGAGTACTGAGCTCACTTCATAGCCAGCATCATGGCCAACGGGCACCAGATGACGTTGTAGGTTATGAACGTCAGTGGGGGGTTAAAGGTGCAGCTCTGCAATGTCTTGCTCAAGACACTGCCTCTAGATCAGTGTTCTTCACTACTTGACAGAGGGGGGGGCCTTTTGGCTGATAAGACATCAGATCAGTGTGAGGGCTGCCACCCCGCCTGCAAGGATTTTTTCAAATGTGTGTATTGTCGGGGACCGCACGTCGGCGGCCACACTAAAGGGCAGCAGGGGCCGCCAGTGGCCCGCGGGGCCTTGCTATGAAGAACGCTGCTCTAGAGAGTGTATGGCCTACTCTTCCAGGCTTCAGTAAGCTAGATTTCATTGGGCCATATATTTTTGAAACCCAAACCCATAAAACCTGGCGAGATGTTACGGAATAAATGTAATATTTTTTTTCTTCATTTGAGGGTAAATATGAATTTAGTTTTCCTGGAAATATTTATTTTGGTTGAAGTGGGTAAAAGCCAAAAAACTAGGAAGTGTTTAAGACATTGTTAAGTATTTGGTGACTCAAGTTAAGCGGTTCCTATATTTGCGATCGGTAGTGTATTACTACGTTCCTGAATTCTTTCCATACCAGCAATGTCTTGTACAGACCACTGTTCAAAAATGCATTACCATACTGCATTGTAAACCGCCTACTTAGGATCTAAGTACTGAGTTTACGCCAAGCCTACCTAGGCCATAAGTTTACACGCCTTCATTTGTAGTTTTCTTTGAAATTATTCAGCATTATTAGTATTATTCAACTTCCCACTTACACACACCAATGTTGTTCATCTATAAATACTTGTTACAGCACAAGAAAGTAAAGTGCTACTCAGTGTCACGTGCAAAAAATAGTTTTTGGCACAATCGAGACACCATAGCAATATTCGCGGGACTACTTTTTTGTCGCTCATAAAATCGGTCTAATATGTCAACTAAAAAACATAAGATGACACAAAAAAGTTATAGTAAAACGAACGAGACTCGAAAGGCAGTAAAACAGTTCAGAATCTGACTGTGGTCTAAGATGATCTATAAACATTAACAGTTGCGGACTACAGAATCAAAATTCAGTCGATTCCAAAACAACAAGGCCCCGAGATGAGGCCTGTAGTCAAAAAAAATCAACACTTGTTGCGTGGGACTAGCTCACTAGGCCTACTTGTCTATAGCAAGCATTCAAGGGCTGCTCGAAAGGCAGCAATTACAACGAAAGAAGAGGGAAAACAAGTTAACACTTTTTCGCAACACTTTTCTTCGTGTGTGCCGTTGCTGATAACAACAATCCCTTTTACAAGAAACGTCAAAACAAACGAAAAAAACGCATCTCGTACTGAGGTCGTCTCAAGATTACAAGCGAAATCACCGGAACGCACGCGTCCATTTGCTTTTACTGCTAAGCGTTGAGCTCGTTGTGAAACTTAAACGCAGCGAAACCAACCCCCCCCCCCCTTTTTTGCGTTTCCACGAAAGTCAAAACAGTTCGTCCCAGCGCCAACAACGGCGAGACTCTCGCTCGTCGTTATAGGCCCAACATTAAATTACTAATTTTGATTACCGACTTAGGGTTCGCGCTGCCGTTACCCGAAGTAAACTTGGACCGTGCAAGCGCTTCGTTGTCGTCTTATCAGTCTTTCTTTTGCCGTGCGTCTTTTAATTTTTTGATAAAATTTTTTATCTCAACACCCCCCCCAACCCCGCTTCGCCTACCCGCTACGCCACCTTCGCTCTCAGGAGTCAAGAATCAAAACATTTATTTATACTGGAGGAATCCGACGAGCTATAAAAACTCTTCCCCCCCAATCCCCCAACAGTTGTCCCAGTAGGAGTCAGTTTCCCGCGAGGCCGAATCCGCCGTTGTCGGAGTGCACGGTCTCCCCTTCGCTCTCGTAGTCCGAGGCGGCGCCCTGCGCCTCGTCGTAGTCCTCGTAAAGCCGCGCCTCCGCGCCGTAATACTCGTCCTCGCGCACCGTGCCCCCCACTGCCACCACCCCACCGCCGCCGCCGCCGCGGTAGTCCATCCGCTCGAAGTCCCGGCGGCCCCCCAGGGTCTCCACGCGCACCGCGGCGGCGCCCCCGCCGCCCAGGCCCAAGCCCAGGCGGCCCGCCGCCAGTGCGTGCACGTGGAAGGGCCGCGGGCCACAGTCCGGGCTCGCCGAGCCGCTCGAGCACTCCGATTGGACGCGCGACGGAGAGTGGGCGGCGGGGCCCGCTGCCGCCGAAGAGGCCGGGCCACCACCGCTGGTCACCATGGCGATGGCGGAAGGATACACCGAGCCAGGCTGTGTGAGGGGCACCTGGGACGTGGGACTATTCGGAAGGAAAGAGCACAAGGGGGGGGGGGGGGGAGGAGGTTTTGGTAATGGTTAGACGAGGGTTGGGTTTTTGTTGTTTAAATGCAAATGTTGACATCTTTTGCAGATATTGGAATAAAGCGGCGTTTTGTTTGCCTTCGGACCCGGTACACATGGAATGTTGATGGAACGTTGGGATAACATTCGGACAACGTTGGGACAACATTGGCATGTGGTTCCAACGACATGCCGACGTTGGGCCGGCAATATTTTATTTTACATCCACCTCGTCCATGCAAAGCAGCTCCGCCGTGTAGCCTTGGACGGACTTGTGAGTTGCCTCCTTTTAGCGAGCACTGACGGAGAACGCCGGCTCGGCACCCAAATGGCCGCGGTGTGGCAATTATACCACGCGCGGCTGCTGACAGTTTTCACGCCGCAGCAAGGTGCTCCGTGTAAGACCGAGCCAAACGGTTAGAACGTCACTCGCCGCTGATAAGAGGCCTGGCCTGAAATCAAAACTCACCGGGTTTATACTGGCAATGCACTGCGCCATTGCTTCTTATGCAAAAACAGACTGTTGGGACAAGTGCTGTTAGCGAGTATCCATGAAGGCCGGCACAGCACACGAGGAGGTGGGTGGCCAGGACCACGCCCGGCCGCCTTTGTCTCCGCAGTGGCGATGTTTACACACCACACCAAGTACTCATTTGAGGCTGAGTCAACCTAGGGGAGGCCCACAGATTCAGATAATCGCCACTGCTGTTGGCCGTGAGCGGGAATTGAACCCTGACTGCCGGGTTCGTAGCGCAGCGAGATAACCGCTACACTGCCGTTCCACACACAGACACAGATGCACACATGCGAACACGCAAACAGCGCGACCAAAGGTGAGACACAACGGTGACATTGTGGTATGGGCAGAAGATCTCAAAGGCAAGCAGTGCGGCGTAGTCAAGGACGGTTATGACTTTCCAGGGCGACTACACCAATGCCTAACAGTTAACTACTCAACACCGCCAACATCTGCTTACCCGACGTACCACAACGTAAACATGACCCCGGAGGTCATCCGTGTGACCCACCAACCGCTCGTTACGATAACGCCTTTCATTAAACGTGTACATAACATTCGCTCATTACGAAAACTCACCACGAGGATTATTTTGCAAGGGAAGTCCATTGAACGTCAATACTATTGGTTTGTTGTCCTTCCCCCGCACCTCCGATTTGCACGGCTGGCTACGTACGGTGCGAAATGAGTTAAAAATACATACATGTTATTTGTTTCGTTTATTAATTTGCACGTATGTTCATATTCCGCCCGCGATGATCGTATGACGAAGACGAATAAAAGCATCTGCTGACTTGGTTTAGCAGCTGCACAAGACTGGGGGGAGACACTTTGTCAATAAAGGGTGGCTGTCATCCAGCAGTGGAGAACGAACGGCTGCTGCTGCTGATGCTGGTGCCGATGATGTCCGCTGCCTTTCACATTATCATTCCCCACCGTCTAAACACATCCACGGAGAACGAGCGGACGGAGAAGTGACACATGTAACAACTGTTGCCTTTGCTATGCCAACAGTTGGGCCCCGTCTCTATTCAAGGAACGCTATGTGAAAGTGTGGGGGATCCGACACCAAATATAACCGTCGGATTAAGAAGTCGTAGCTCAAACACTGCTCTCGGCTCCCCCCCCTCCTCCTCTTCCCCTCTGGGAGAGAGCCTCGGATTGTCGTCGAATCTCCGCCGCGATTCGCCGCCGTGAGATGTTTCAATGCTTTCCCTTCTTTCTCCGACCCGAACGTTAAAAGCCCCCACTCCCCACGGCCCCCTCCTCGCCGCCACCTCGGAACACCGGTGACCAACTTGAGTCTACAAAGCAAGTGGCTTCACCCGCCTCCCCAACACCCCCCCCCCCAACACTCCCCCCTCCTGCCCCCCCACACACCAAATCACGAGGGAGGTCTTTGGCTTTGACCCGCCGGGCACGCTGGGGCAGATCTCGAGTGCGCAGGCGTTGCAACGAGCGGTGGTGTGGACACGTTGGGGGCACTGAGCAGATATTATTTTTGGGTGCCCCCCCCCCACCCCCAACTTCTCCCGCAACGCCCCCTCCCCACCCCGCCACCCATTCTCCCCTCCTCCTTTCAATGTATACATTCCGAGTGAGATGAAAAAAAAAGATACGTGGACAAGAGATGGAGTGAGACGAGAGAATCGTGGACAAGAGGCAAGAGATGGAGTGAGATGAGAGATGAAGAAGAGACGGCGATCCGGTGAAGTGATACGAGATGTCGGTGAGAGATAGAGACGCAGCGAAGAGAGAGATAGAGACGTGCGAGCGAGGCAGAGTGAGATAAGAGAAATGTGGACGAGAAAATCGGGAGCCCCTTGAACTCCTTGGGGGCCCTGCACATTTGTTTGGTTCGCTTCCTATGCCTCGCGTGGCGGCGCGCGTGAGCGTGTGTGTGGACACAAAAGGGCCCCATGACATTGTGTCTGCTGGCTCTTTGGCTGGCTTCCCGGTAGAAATTAGCGGGCGTTTATTTCAATGAATGGTTGTGCTTGTGAATGTAAGCGAGACGCGAGTGGAAGGGACAACATGATGATGATGACGTTTTAACACGCAGTAGGAGGCTTTCGCGACCAATATCTTCCAATTAGCAAGGCTTGTCGTCACGTAAACAGAACGTGCCAATCCGTTACTGGTACAGCACGCCGGTGTGTTGGAGAGTCAAGTCACAGAATGTAGAATCTGAGCACGACGTTTTCACACATCTGGTTGTCGTCTGATGAGGCTGGTTGTAGTTACTGGCGAAACGTCGTGCTCAGATTGTAAATGTTGTGGCCTGGCTCTCCAACACACCGGTGTGCTGCTGTACTCGTGACGAATTGGCCACGTTCTGTTTACGTGACAAGCCTTGCTAATTGGCTGTGCCGGGTGGTGTCGGGTTTAACGACACATCCATATATTTACGCAATCTAACCCCAAAAAAAACCTGTATTATGGATGAAGATGATGATGATGACGGCGCAGCGATGTCTATCGTCGTCACAATCAGCAAAGGTCACGGTCACTCCACAGCTTGGGGAAGAAGAAGAAGAACTGACCTGGGCGGGTAGAGCTGTGCGGGGCCGCCCTCGCGGCGCGAGCGCATCAGCGCCTTGTACTCGCCCACGCGGAGCCGGCGACCATCCACAATGCACGTGCGCTTGGGCCGCGGCCGGTACTTGTAGCCCGGGTAGCGCTCCAGGTGAAGCTTGCTGAGTCGCGCTTGCTCCTCGTAGTACGGCTGCTTCTCCTGGCTCGACATGGCCTTCCAGCGGGAGCCTGCGGGGAGAGACGGGGGGGAAGGGGCGTGAGTGGTTGGCCTGCTTCTCCTGGCTCGACATTGCCTTCCAGCGGGAGCCTACGGTGGGGAGAGAAAGGGGGGGAGAGTGGGAGAGAGAGAGGGAAAGTAGTAGAGTAGGCCTGCTTCTCCTGGCTCGACATGGCCTTCTAGCGAAAGCCTGCGTGCGGACAAACACACGCCGTTACCGTCGTTACCGGCATTGTGGTATTGCAATTGGTAAACCAGGAAAGTCTCACTTAACACTTAACTTTCTGGAAAAAAAATTTATTTTGTGGGATATCAATATATTCCACTCAATTGGCCACTGATGTTGCGCATGGCAAGGGACAGAGACCTGGGATGTGAAGATCGTGGTGTCTGTGCCTTGAAGTCCGACAGAATACCGCTCCACACCAATTCTCGAGTGACACGTGACGAACGTGATAGTTGGCGACGGTAGGTCCTTGTTTTGTCTGCTATTTTACCCAAGCCCAAACAAAATATCTCACATTAAGAGATTTGTGTGAGTACAAAAGGATTACGCGCGGATTTTGCGGTGAGTGACGCTGCTGGCCGGGAAGCATTTTTATTCGACCGTTTTTGGGAGGACGCCCAACATCGCTTAAATGACCATTAATTTGTCATTTTGCGTAAATTGGGAAAGAACGTCACGTGAATAAACACGTCGGTGCACGGGAGGTGGCCGGATGGCGCAAAGGTCAGAGGTCGGAGCGCTGAGCTGACTACTGCCGTTATATAGAATCCAGGTTTCAGCCACCTGCTGATCAAACAGATAGACCCACGGACTTGCGTATACACCCATAGACTGACATAGACTGAGTTGTGATTGAACCAGGTTCTCTCAAGTGTAGTAAGTTGATGGTCTCAGCCCGGTAACCAGTGACTGCACAACGACAACAAAAGCAACCCATTGCAAAACATTTGGTTGCGCACGTAACTTACGTAAATTCCAGCTTTCCAGGAATTAAACGTTGGCTCGACTATCGCGCGACCAACGTTACTCTCGGATGCCGAGCGGGTGGGAAAGTGCTGCCCTCCACCTGGACCAGAGATCACTTGAAGGGCTCTCAGAGGTAGCTCTGTGCTATCCCCTTCCGCGGGCCCGTTCTCCAACAACGAGAATTGCAATGCCCTATGAGTGTCGTGAACGGGTTCCTCGTCGCAAGGTGTGTTAAAGCCGACAACACAATCGGAACATTGGGGTGCAATTGACAAAAATAACAATCGGCGGGTTCGTCAATAACACCGCATGGCCTTGAAAGGAAAAATATATAATAGGCGACGTTTCGGGCAATGGTCCTTCTTCATGGCGCATAAAACAAACAAACAAACAAGCTGGTAATGCTATCAACTATTTTTATTTTACCAGGTAAGGCCCACTGAGCTGTATAGCTCGTTTTCAGAAGTGCCCTGGCCACGAATGATAGCTCAACAAAGTGGCTCATCACGTGGACATTTATAGCAGCCAAATACTCTGAACGCACGTTCAGGACCCGGAGAAAAATCCACGCGACCACGGCGAGAGAGACGCGCACACTCCAAATATATGTCAGGCGTCAGGGTCCAGATTAAACCCACGACCTCCTGTATACCAGGCGAGGTCGTTAACATCTCGCCACCGCGGCGCCGCATGCCACTTAACGAGTGGAAACAAAAACAGGTACAATACGTTTATGTTAAACCGTTTAAAGTGAGCCTCTGTGGAATTACATCACTTAGTGGTTTCTCTTCTTTAACCCGGGTGCCATTAAATGACACATCCACGCGCCGCGTGAATAATTTGACCACCGCCAAATTTGTGTTTTGTTATGGTACGCGGCCACCGTGCTCTCACAAGAACGCGTGCCTTGTTCGTCGCTCTACTGGTGGCCGTGGGTCATGCTGCTCGGTGCCGCGGAGGAGGAGGTGGGGGGGTGGTGACTGTGGGGAGCATAGACGATGGATCGTAGTACAGTCCAACAGTGGATTTTTCTGCACCGCCCTCTGCTGTCAACGTAGCCCTGCAGCAGTAGCAGCAACCTTTAGTTCCTGCTATATGGCTGGTGGTTGCCCATCCAAGGAGTAATCCAGGGCTCAATGAATGCCTCTTTAAGTCATTATTCATGGGAGACGTTTGACCATACACTATAATTAGGGGCTTCTATCCCAATTCTAATTTCTTGTCGGTGAACGCGCGACACTCTATTTGCCCGTGTATGTATGCAAGTTGAACTTACGTACATAGCCAACCATGCTAACCGGAGGTGCGGGAGATCTAACCCAACCGTGTCGCGTGTCACGTGTTGTTGTGTGTCATGCCGCGTGTCATGTTGCATGCCGTGTGTTGTGTCACGTGTCATGTGTCACGTGTCGTGCCATGTCGCGTTTCGCCTTCGTGTTGCATGTCGTATCGCGTGTCGTATCGCATGTCGTGAGGTGTGTCGTGTCGCGTGTCGTGCCGTGTGTCGCGCACGTGCCACTAATTCAGAGGGAGCCACTCCCTCCTCTAATACGCTAACAATGCCGCCACGCGGCACAACGCAATTTGGCTTAAGCAACGCGGCATCGAAAACACACAAACGGGTTGCAGCCCGCGCCGCCAACTTTTCCACTGCAGACCAAACCCAGTCACGCGTTCCTCGGTTGGCCTAGGCCTATCATCAAACCCCTGCAGTCAAGCTGCGATGGAGTTCGACGCAATACCGGTAGCAGATCTCGGTACGGATCAGTTCCTGCCGCCCGAACACAGGCGCCAATTCCCAGACTGTCCGGGTCAAAGCCATTTCCAGGTGGCCACCCTCCTCCTCCTTCCAGCTCGCATAATAGGCCGGATTGTCACAGCTTGCGTTAAATTAAAGGTCCGCGCAAGTGGGCATGCCCACACATGCAGTGTTCTGCTTCAAATGATCCGCGACGTTGGTTTTGTTCTTTTCTTTCAGCGACTCGCTGACGTGCACCGGCAACGATCGGCGGTCGCCGCGTGCTTGTGCGCGCGATCCCCCGCGACACGTCGTGCGATGGAAGATCCGCGTGCACGTCGCGTCGTCGTCCGTTTGGGCTCAACATCGTCGTGTCGTGATCATCGTCGCGCATCGAAACGCGGAATATTTACGACGTCAGAATAATTCACGTTCTAAAAATGTTAATTTTGCCCGCGGTGAAACGCTTATGCACGCTGGCCTCGCGATCCGGAGGTCGCTGGTTTGGTTCGGATATAGCTCGAGGAAGGCCATGGCCGGGAATCGAACTCGGGTGGGCAGGTTTATAGCACGGTGTGCTGGCCCGCTATGTCGCCGCTCCCTCTCAACGATTTAGCCGGTCGCTTTATTTGTTTTACTACGCACGAGGTTTCAACGTACTATGGCGAGGAATGATTGTTGTCGAACGTGCAGCGACAATGGGCGGTCATGTAACGGCAGAGGTCGCAACCGGGTACCCGATACCCGTACCCTACCCGATACCCGGCTACCCGTACCCGGCCGGGTATGGGTACGGATACCCGTTTGCGACCCTGGTGCGGCCGGGTACGGGTACGGGTAAGGAATCAAAACCCATTTGCGACCTCTGTGTAACGGTCGAGCCACTGGTAAGCGTGGTACCACCGGAGGATTACTTCGATTCGCTCCCAAGGCCACGTGGGTTCGCTGCCAGAGCGAACCGCTCATGACGGGAAGGTTGCAGGTTCAAATCCTGGTTGTGGGTTTTTTTATACTCAGCCAATCGTCCCCCCCTAGGGTCGACAAAACGAGTGCCACTTCGTGGGGACGTGAACGGCAGTTCGTCCTACGAATTAGACTCACCCCCAGCACCTTTAAAAAACAAAAACAAGTTAATTTAATTCACTTCTGTGTACTTGATTTGCACTTTTGTGTGGAATACAACAGCGGTTGCCTCACCCCCACCAGAGAAATGTGGACTTTCCACCACTGGCTCAGGGCTGGTAACGGGAAATGGGCACTGCCTCAGTGTAAAGCTTTCGTGACTGCAGGGATTCATCGTCTTGGTTCTTTCGGTAAAGTCATGTAGAAGGGAAATAATAAAATAATAAAAATAAACATAATAAAATAATTCTCACGACGTTTCGGCCACAACGCAAGCAGCCGTCCTCAGGTGAAGAACAGGTCTGTCTTTCGGACGCTGTCTTTCCGACAGACCTGTTCTTCACCTGAGGACGGCTGCTTGCGTTGTGGCCGAAACGTCGTGAGAATTATTTTATTATGTTTTATTTTTATTATTTTATTATTTCCCTTCTACGTGACTTTACCGAAAGAACCAAGAAGATGACTGCCTCAATACTCGCTCATTTGAGTCCCTGGAATAGGTGACAACAGCACCACCATTACCACCAGGACTTGCCAGGCGTTGTCGGCGTGGGGGGGTGGGCGGGGGGCTTTACTTTGGTAGCCAGGAGGTGGCGGTGCCGAGTGTCAACCCCCCCTCATGTTCAGCGCCGTGCTGGGTTCTCTACCGGGCTCTACGGTTTGCTCCCCACACGAAGCCCAAGAATAACTCATCGGATTGGCCAAACATTCCGACGTAGCAGGACTCTCCTGAAAAAAAAAGAATGCCGGAGACTCGCCGGCTCTTTCCTGGCTGATTCATCGGTATATTAAACAACAAAAATTTAGTCCGTCCTGTTAATTCGACGATCTGCTGGGCTTCGATAAAATTGGAGGGGGAAAAAAATGAAATATGTGCTTTGTGTCTCGACTCCGATGGCACGATTGAGTTATAATTTAGTGGTAACATGGAACCCAACCACAAGAATGTTAAATGGCAGCGAAGTGAAAAGCCTCCACTCCCCCCCCCTTAGCCATCGCACACAAGATAGGAGGGGGCCGGGGCGCTCGTGCATTCGGATAATTCCACGGGATTTGCTCAGACAAGTTACGCGTGCGATGGATGTGTCCGAGCGCTCACGCTTCAGCAACGCGGTTAACACGCACGCGCGCGTGCCAATTGTCGCTGTCCACATGTGCGTGCGCATGTCTCCACACCAGAGGTCGCAACCGGGTACCCAATACCCGTACCCTACCCGATACCCGGCTACCCATACCCGGCCGGGTACGGGTACGGGTAGCCATTTGCGACCCTGGTGCGGCCGGGTACGGGTACGGGTAAGGAATCAAAACCCGTTTGCGACCTCTGCTCCACACGGAGCCGTTCCCTCGGGGTAACATGATGAATCGGGGCGACTGCCCCGGGCCCCGGGCTTTGGGGGAGGGTGGGGGCCCGCCCGGGGGGCCCGCCTATGGTTCCACGTCATGGTGTCAGATGGAACACTTCCAGATTAGTTTGAAGGCGTCGGGGGGGGGGGGGGGGGTCCACAGAGTGTGGTTTTCCCCGGGCTCTGTACCACCCCTTATGAACGGCCCTGTCTGTGCGTACGTCTACTGAATGCACAAGGGGTGAATTTCGGATTTAAACATTTTAAAGTTCAGATTTTCGAACATATTTAAGCGCATTTTTGGATCTGTTTGGGATTGGACACAAATGAGCGATCGTTTGTGACCAGGCCGCTTCTGAAAAATAAGTTAATACCTCAGTGGGCTTCACCTGGTAAAATAAAAAATAGCTGAGTTGTATTTGTACATTTTAAGTGATTTGTTTGCTTTTACTATACTTTGCACTCCTATCGTATTTATGTATTGTTTGTTGTTATAACGCTTTGACCCCGTGCCCCTACTGGACATCTATGAACAAGAGCTTTACAGCTCATCGGATTCCTTAAGTATAAATGTATATTCTGATCCTGTTTCGCGTGCTCGTTTAACGTGATAGTCTCGTGCTGGCAAAAGTGATGTCACCCGATGTCACGTGACTTCACGTTCCATGGGAAAAGAGCGGAAATGATGTCACTTCCTGTGGCGTCGTGTTTTCGGATCAACATTCGGAGTCAAATATTTCTTTTCGTATCAAGGCCAACTTTTAAAACGCTTCAGATTAATCCTCAAATCAGGAACACGCCCTTGATACACAGTATATGTGTGTGAGAGTCTGTGTGTGTTTGAGTCTGTGTGTTTGTGCACAAGTGAATGGTAGTGTAGCGCTACAAACTTGGTGACCCGAGTTCGATTCCCGCTCACGGCCACCACCAGTGACGATTATCTAAACCAGTCCTGGGCCTCGCCTAGGTCAATTCAGCCATAAATTATCACCTGGTGCCGTGTCTAAGAATATCCACTGGGGATACAAAGGCAGTGGGGCGTGGTGCTCACCACCCACCCCTCTCGTGCACCGTACCGGCCTTCGAAGTTGCTCGCGAGTGTGACTATGGGGGTGAGTGTGGGGGGTGAGTGTGTGGGGTGAGTGTGGGGGTGAGTGTGGGGGGTGAGGCCGAGCGTGACGCTCACCCAGGATCTTGCTGATGCTCGAGTTGTGCATGTCGGGGAAGGCCTGCAGGATCTTGCGCCGCTCGTCCTTGGCCCAGACCATGAACGCGTTCATCGGGCGCTTGATGTGCGGCTCTCCCGCGTGCCGGCCTCTGCCGTCACGGAACACCTTGGCGTCTCCAAACACGCCGCCGCCTGTCGCAGGGGCGAGCGGGAGACACACGACGAATGCAATACGTGCCTGCGTGCTCGTGTGTGTGTCCGTCTGTCTGTATGACAGTCGACCCGTGGCACCTGCTGGGTCTGCCCAGTGACCTCCTGCCAGCGGGCGTTCGACACTTCACGTGGTAGCCTCAAGGTGCACTTGGCCTGGCACAAGCGTCGTGGTGACTTCACCGCCACTTAGTGGCGAATGGCGGTTGTTGTTGTTGTATGCGAGTCATCTCGGTCAGTCACTCACATGGCACCCGGGTCTGTCCCGTGACCTCCTGCCAGCGAGCCTTCGACACTTCGCGTGGCCTCAAAGTGCACAGGTGCCGTGATGACGTCACTGACACTTAGTGGCGAATGGCGGGTTCTGTTGATGTTGTTGTATGTCAGTGTGTGTGTTTGGGGAGCGGTGGTGTTGCGGTTCGCGTGCTGTGCTACGAACCCGGCGACTCGAGTTCGAATTCCGCTCACAGCCAACACCGGTGACGAACCGGTCATGGGCCTCGCTTAGGTCGACTCAGCCTTAAATGAATACCTGGTGCGGTGTGTACACATCAGCACTGGGGAGACAAAGGCGGCCGGGCATGGTGTTGGCCACCCACCCCCTCCGTGTGCCGTGCCAGCCTTCATATGTGCTCGCTAACAGCACTTGCCCCAACAGTCTGCTAAGGCTATATGTGGATCTGCGCCTTGATCTCTGTATGTGTGTGCCTCCATGGGTGTGCCCGTATGTCAGTATGTGTCTGTATGTATGTCAGTGTGTGACTCTATGCGTGTGTATGTGGGGAGCGGTAGTGCAGTGGTTAGCATGCCCCGCTAGGCCTAGGTGTGTGCATTGTACCACTGAACATTCAAAGCACGAGAGAGTTAGTTAAGATAACCGTGCATTTACCATCCATCTCCTCGCTGGATGCCCGCTCCACTCCACCGAGGCCTGACTTCCCATCATCCCTTGCCTCTCCCATCATCCTTTGCATGAGGCTCTCCAGAGCAAGCTTCTCCTGCGATGCATAATAAGAAAGGCGGCACCATTATTACACCGAGAAAAAGTCATGTTCTCGTCACTGCTGGACCAGAGTCCGTTTCTGAGAACTGTCAAGATCAGTGCTCTTGGAGAATGTGGTACAGAAAGAATGTGGTAGCCACATTCTGATGAGCCCCCCCCCTCTCCTCCCCCCTCAACTCGCTTTTAAGGGATTACATCTTGAATCATTGCCTCACTTGATGCAGCTAATCTGGCTGTGACGGTCCCACCTGATGACGGAGACTTGTGTTGCCTCCGAAACGTCGTGATCTTTATTTTATTTTATTTTTATTCATTTTGATGTTTTACCTACGTGACTTTACCGAAAAAACCTAAGAATATGAATCCTTGCAGTCACGAAAGCTTCAAATGGAGAATGTGGTACAGAAAGAGTTTGGGATAATATAATGTATACTTTTAGGTTTTTTCGGTAAAGTCACGTAGGTAAAAAAACAATAATAAAAAATGAAAAATAACTAAAATAAATCACGACGTTTCGGAGGCAACACAAGTCTCCGTCTTCAGGTGGGACCGTCACAGCTAAATTTACTGTATTACTTGATACAGCAACGTCGTGATTTAATTTAGTTATTTTTCATTCGTTATAATTTTATTTTATTATTATTATTTTACCTACGTGACTTTACCGAAAAAACCTAAGAGTATGAATCCTTGCAGTCACGAAAGCTTCAAATCTAGAATAATAGAATCTGTCCCTACTGTATGGGATAGAGTGTTTCCCCCTCACATGTGTTGGGTTTTCTCCGGGTGCTCTGGTTGCATCCCACTCGGCTAAAAACATCTGAATAATTCGAGGATTTTCAGAGCTTGGACAATCGTTGGTAGTGCCGTCTCACTGCCGTTTCACTTGCAAACTCTGTTAAGCAGCTTTAGCACAACAAGCTTCAGGAAGTCAATATTAAATTGAGAAAGTCAGAATAACCGTGTCACCTTACCCGGCTTCTTTAAATCAGTGTCATGATCTCATAGGAACAACCAAAACTATAAAACCACCAACCGAATCTCTTACAAATTAATGCATTATAATTTTATTCTAATTTATTCACGCCAATTATGAATAAAATATGCACGATTCTATCAAGAATATGTGAGCCTACTCGTTATGGTTCTAAGGTGTGCTCTGATAATTATCATTATTACAATAATTATAATTACACGTAGATATGATCAGAGCGAGCATGCTGATGGCTTGGCATCGAACTGCATGGGCATCATTATGCCCTTCAAGAGTCAGAGCGATCTCATGCTCAGATGAGCACTGATACGGTGCTCATCACCTGTGCACAAACCTGAACCGATGGTGGAAATTCCTCATTCTCATGGCAGGGGGCGAGTCTGTCCATAGGCCAACCACTGTTTACTACCCCACAAAGTGGCCGCTAATTTTGCCGCTCGCCGAACCATTGAGCCAGATGCTCCCCTCGGGTGTGGGGCCTTACCGTGACACACCGGCCGCTGTTGATGAGTGCAGCAGCAACTTTCCCATCATGCCTCGCTGCACGCTCCTGCTTTACCTCTGGGGCCCGCTGCTGAGTCTGGGCCGTGAGGCCTTGATGCAGCATTCCTGCACAGGGCGCGACACGCACACACACACACGTGCACGCGCACACACACGACACGTACAACCACACCCACACACACACACACGCGACACATACAACAACACGCACGCACACGCGCGCGCACACGCGCACACGACACGTACAACCGGAGAAAAATCCACGCGATCACAGGGAGAACATGCAAAATTCACATATAAAGCAGGGGTCAGGGTTGGGATCGAACCCAGGACCTCCTGTATACCAGGCAAGGTATGTAACATCTCGCTATTGTGGCGAGATGCTTTTGTTTAACCATGTCAAAATTTAAGAGACCGAGATAACCTTTCAACTGGGGACAAAACCAACAGACTTACACAAAAGCGTTGGTTCTCGGTGACACGGGGATGGACTCTCTGGAGCAGTGTTCTTCACTAATTTTCAGAGCGGGCTGGGCACTTTTGCTGATAAGACGTCATCAGTGTGAGGGCCTTGATTTGGAGCGTTCGTGACTGCAGGAATTACTCTTTGGTTCTTTCGGTAAAGTCACGTAGAAAGAAACCGAAAATGTTTTTCTTCGTGACTTTACCGAAAGAACCAAAGAGTGTGAGGGCCGCCACACATTTGAAATCACTTGGGTTTTGTGACAGCAGCACGAAGATAATATAATGGGGGTGTTTTCACTACTTCTGTATTGTCGGGAGCCGCACTAAAGGCCACCAGGGGCCGCCAGTGGCCTACGGTGTCCTGCAATTAAGAACACTGCCCTCAGAAGCCATGGGGGGCCTGCCCCCAGAAGCCATGGGGGGGGGCCTGCCCCAGCCGAAGCGGGGACGACGTTTGGTGGCTCTCTCCCCCTGCGGGTTTGTGGGGTTCTCACCGAAGGCGGCCATATTGTTGCTGGCGCCGCTCGCTTTCCCCAGCACGGCGTGCAGCAGCGGCAGCATGGAGGAGGAGGGGGGCGGCCCCCCCCCCAGCCCCCCGCCCAACCCCTCCAGCATCGAGGAGGCCGCCGAGTGAGCGCGCGATGACAGGTTCAACGGCTGCGGGGCCTCCTTGCACACAGGACAGCGACACGCGGGGTAAATGCACAGCCCTGCCATTGCTCGGCTTGCGCTACTGCTGACGGGAGGGGGCCTCCTTCACTCGAGGGTTCTTTGGCCTACTCTTCCACGCTGGCCAGACAATCTTGTAAGTGGTGGTGGGAGCACGTAGGATTTACTCCACCGCCACCACCACCACCACACGTGACCTGCCGATCGATGAAGTGTGGTTGTATGTGTGTATGTACGTTGATCTTGGTGGGTGGGGTGGCTGGGTGGGTGGGTGGGGTGGCTGGGTGGGTGGGTGGGGTGGCTGGGTCGGTGGCTGGGCGGGTGGGGTGGCTGAGTGGGGTGGCTGGGTCGGTGGCTGAGTGGGTGGGGTGGCTGGGTGGGTGGCTGGGTGGGTGGCTGGGTGGGTGGGGTGGCTGAGTGGGGTGGCTGGGTCGGTTGCTGGGCGGGTGGGGTGGCTGAGTGGGGTGGCTGGGTCGGTGGCTGGGTGGGTGGGGTGGCTGAATGGGGTGGCTGGGTCGGTTGCTGGGCGGGTGGGGTGGTTGGGTCGGTGACTAGGCGGGTGGGGTGGCTGAGTGGGGTGGCTGGGTCGGTGGCGAGGTGGGTGGCTGGGTGGGTGGCTGAGTGGGGTGGCTGGGTTGGTGGCTGGGTGGGGTGGCTGAGTGGGGTGGCTGGGTTGGTGGCTGGGTTGGTGGCTGGGTGGGTGGGGTGGCTGAGTGGGGTGGCTGAGTGGGGTGGCTGGGTGGGTGGGGTGGCTGAGTGGGGTGGCTGGGTCGGTGGCTGGGTGGGTGGGGTGGCTGGGTGGGTGGCTGGGTGAGGTGGCTGGGTGGGTGGGGTGGCTGAGTGGGGTGGCTGGGTCGGTGGCTGGGTGGGTGGGGTGGCTGGGTGGGTGGCTGGGTGGGTGGCTGGGTGGGGTGGCTGGGTGGGTGGGTGGGGTGGCTGGGTGGCTGGGTGGGGTGGCTGGGTGGCTCGTTGGGGTGGCTGGGTGGCTGGGTGGGTGGGGTGGCTGGGTGGCTGGGTGGGTGGGGTGGCTGGGTGGCTGGCTGGGTGGGGTGGCTGCGAGAGCAAACTCCGTTACCTTGCAGGCGCTCGTTGGGCTCTTGTCTCTGTCCCGGTCTCCCCCAGCCGGCGCCGGCGGCAGCGACACAGAGTGGCACTGCGCGGGCGACTGCATCGCGGCCAGGTGAGCGGCGTAAATCTAGCGGGGAAAACATGAAATCCGTAAAAAAAAAATCACGTAAAATCAATGAACACCCAATCAAGGCCCACCCAATCAAACCATTTGGGAAGACCTCCACGACAATCAGTGGTCAAGACTCATAACGGAGTGGTAGCCACAAGGGGTGGAACATATGCCACACTTCTTTTGCACCGTACGTAGGCAACCGCGCTAATCGGAGGTGCGGGAGGGGAAGGAACGTCAGAGGTGAGCGCAGCATGGTAACGGCACAGCGGTTGAAACGGATATGTGGACGTGCCGGTATTAAACCTGTTCGTCCTGAAGCCCATGTTCACTGACACACACGTACACTGATACTCGCACATAAAGACAAATATGTCCCGTGTAGCCGACAGGCTGTTGGGGCAAGTGCTGTTAGCGGGCACCTATGAGGGCTGGCACGGCACACGAGGGCGTTGCTGGCCAACATCGCGCGCCTTTATCTCCCCAAGTGCCGATGTACTCGTTTAAGGCTGAGTCGACCTAGCCGAGGCCCAGGACGGCTTCAAATAACAGCCACTGTTATTCGTCGTGAGCGGGAATCGAACCGTGGGGTCGCCGAGTTCGAAGCACAGTGCCCTAACTGCAAAGCTATTGCTCCCCGCACACACGCACACACACGCACACACGCACACACACGCACACACACGCACACACAGGCACACACTCTAATTCAGGCATGAAACCGTCAAACTCGCAGGCTGTGGCGTGGATCCCGTGCACGATCAATTACTTCTGTGGGCTAATGATGTGTCACTACACCACATCCTACACTCGCAAGGGGTAAAAAGTCCCCCATACCTATACAGTTGAGAAACCTTATCGATAAACAGGTGAACTTCTCCGCAAATCTGTCTGTCGCCTGAAGAAGCTGGTTGCAATTACTGGCGAAACGTCGTACTCAGACTGTAAATGTTGTGGCTTGGCTCTCCCAACACACCGATGTGCTGTACTAGTGACGAATTGGCCACGTTCTGATTACGTGACAAACCTTACTAATTGGCTGTGTCGGGTTTTTAAACGACACATTTATATATTTACGCGATCTAACCCCAAAAAAACCTGTATCACGGAAGGTTGAGTAACACCGCTGGGGCAGCTGCCCACATTGAACCCGGGGTCATGAGCAGCTCTCGCCCCTCGGCGTTCTAACCCCGCGAGCACCTCCGACGTGCACGGCTGGCTATGCACGGCGCTCCGATTCCCTTCGAGAAAGTCAACCGACCCCAGCGTAGCGGCAACCGGTGGCGTTAAATCGGGGCCTCTTCCCTGCACTGGCATCTCTCAGCAACAACAACATGATTGCCAGCGTGCTGAAAGTGAACAAATAAATAGCAAAATGCAAGGTCAAAGGCGGAGTTTGACTTCTGTATTTGGAGAGGGGGGGGGGGCAGTGTTCGCTTTGCCCCTCAATGTAAAAATGTTTATTGCAGTGGTTCTTAACCTTTACTGCAGCCTTGCATCCCTTTTTTCTCAATCGTAAAAACAATGTATGCAATG
This sequence comes from Lethenteron reissneri, assembly GCF_015708825.2. Lineage (NCBI taxonomy): Eukaryota > Metazoa > Chordata > Hyperoartia > Petromyzontiformes > Petromyzontidae > Lethenteron > Lethenteron reissneri. The sequence goes on along the minus strand of NC_083780.1, from coordinate 10,222,907 downwards.
TTAATAAATACACAGAGTTTGATGAAACCAAGAAAGTTGGTACTGACTTTGTAAAGTCACGTAGAACAAAAAAAATTAACAAAAAAATTACTTTTTTATCCTTCCTGATGACGATTGCTTGTGTTGCGATCGAAACGTCGTAGTTTTTTGTGAAAAAATTAATGTTCTACGTGACTTGACCGAAAGACATGCCCGTGCTTAATTCGCGTTTTCGATTATTTACCTTCGAACAAAGATCTGCCCGTGTCTCGCTTACCCCCCCTCCCCCCCCCAGATAGGGCATCACGCACCCCCAGGTTAACAAGAACCACTGGTGCTTTATTGTTAACTCCTGGAAGTAAATAAATAAAGGTGCCCATTTATGGCGGCGCGCATGGCCTTGCCTGCCAGAGGCGGCCCAAACCCCAAGCGAACGGCAGCAGTCGAACGGCAGCAGTCGTAAAATTCGTTGTAGGAGGAGTTTATTTTTGCCAATCTTTTTCAGGCCTCACCCCCCACCCACCCACCACCTTGCCCGTCACTTTCGCCCCGATAAGTTTTAGTAAACATTGCTCAGGGGGAAATGTCCCAGTGTTTGGCGTGCGCGTGAACGCCGGCGCTAATTTTGTGCGCACGTAGGTCAGAGGTCCAGGAACTGTCGCACACGTGGAAGGCGGCCACGGGGAAGGTCGTTAGCTTTGGGAAATCGGGACAATTGAGCTGTTAGTCGTAGATAGAGCTCGCCGCTTCGCTTGTTACCGCCGCTGGAAAGTCGTAGCGATGATAAAGCGAAAAAAAAAGGGGCGGCCAAATTCACAGATGGGGGAGGCTCCTGCTTGGGTGCAACAAAACACGGGTTTGCTACCGAGCCACTTTTCCAAGGTTCAATTCCTACTCCTGCTAAATGTATGTTTTCTTTCTTCTCTTCTTCATATCAGTAGCCCCTTTTCCACGTGAACGAAACTAGGACGCTTCATTGCAATACTTGACGAGAAAATGCATTTCGCAACAATGGCGGAACACCGCTGGGGGAGGTTACGATTCACAGCATTTTTGACAAAGGATGTGAATGGTCTCCTGTGCATGCATGCACCGTATGTTGATTGAACCCACGACGTCCTGTAAACCAGGCGAGGTCGTTAACATCTCACCACGATGATACATGGCAACCCAGCAGCATTCGCTTTAGCAAGCCTGCTGATGAGACCCGGAAGGTCAAAGCCGATCGAGAGTTTGCGGACTGGCAGTGGTGAGACAGAGCGAGACAGAGCGACAACGCGTGTAGCGGTTTCGTCTCTATTAGGACTCATCGGTACAACGGCAACGGTCATTTGAATCGGCGAATAACAGATTAGATGTGTACATGTACAGTGTACTTCTTTCGCCCCGTACGTAGCCAACCGTGCTAAATCAGGAGGTGCGGCGCAAACTGGGGGTTGGAGTAACTGAGCTTAATAATTATCCAAGAAAGCCTCATCGCTTCTTGCGACACGTGTTCATGGGGTCCCTTCCACATTGGAATGCCTGGAACCAATTCGATACGAATGAGAGATTTGGCTCCGTGGGGGGGGGGGGGGGGGGGGGTGTGGAGATCAGAAAACCTGGAGAACGAGCCTTTTGCCCATCCAAGGACGAGTGTATTACAGTAAATCTGAAACTTGCAAGGGAAAAGCAGACCGCGATGTGATATCCACTGCATCAATTCGTGTGCAATTTGTAATGGCGCGGTGACACAGACCTATTTCATTTTAAGGTTATATAATCCCTTGTTCATTGCGACGTCCTTTTTACTTTGATGTCTCAACAGCGTTAGCACCGCACCGTCCCCCGGCTACTACCTCGCAGTGCACACGCCTACAACACCTGGCAAGCCCCGGTGGTGGTGGTCAGCTCGTAAGATTAGATGAGTTTGAGAACGACAAAAAAATAATCGATGGATTGGTGGAGCGTCACTTGCCCGGCAAACATTGATGCGTTGACACTAACCTGCAGGTGTAGCGGAGAGAGGGCAGGGGTAGCAGCATGCCCCAGCGTTGACGGTAGCAGAGGCAGGGAGTACTGTTCAACTGCACGTGTTGTGCACGTGTGTGTTCGCATGTACACACGTGCATGGGTGAGTATACAGTGCAGTGCGTATGTGCGCGTGTGTGCACATAAGTGCGTGTGCGTGTATGGTAGGATACATGCACGTGTATATGTATGTATGCATGAGCAATATTGTATGTGTACGTTTGTGTATGCGCATGTATGTATGCATGCACATATGTGAGATAGTGTGGGACGAACGTGCGTGCACGCATGTGTGCAAGTTAGCACGTGTGTGCGTTTCGGCGTACGTGTATGTGCGCGGGTGCATGCACAATCGAGTGATGCACACGTTTGCATGTTTGATGCAATAGTGCGCGTGCGTGCAAGTATGTACGTGTCGACGAGCACGTGTGTGTGTGTGTGTGCGTGCGTGCGCATGTTTGTATATATGTCAGCCGGTTGTGGACCACAGAAATAACAAACACAGGTAAAAGGAAGGGATTAGGTGAAGCGACTGCGATAGGAACGCGTCTCCAACCGCACACACACACACACTGCAACTCCCCTCTTCGAAAAAACAGAGCCCGCCCGCAATACTACGCAACGGAAACATCTCTCCTTAAGCTGTACATTCCGCCTAAAGTACACAACCTCGCGGTGGTGGAGCATTTCGGGTAATGCTCACTTAAATAAATCACCGAATACATTAAAGAGTCAGGCCTACTGGGCCTCCATGATGAACGCGAACCCTGAGCTCGGCCGTACTGCGGTGGCAAGATGTTAACTCCCTCGCCTGGTATACAGGAGGTTGTGGATTCGATACCAACGCTGACGTCTGTATATTTGGAGTTTGCATGTTCTCCCCTTGGTGACGTGGGGTTTTCTCCGGGTCGTTGAGCCTATACATTTCCACGTGATCAGCCACCTCGTTGAGCTATCATTTGTGGACAGGTCGCTTCTGAAAAAACAGCTACATCGCTTGGTGGACTTTACCTGGTAAAAATAAAATCGTTCAGTAGGAAAAGAGTTTAAATCAATCACTCTCTCGATTATCGCTTCCATTACTCAACTAAATCCGATAAGATGATAACCTGTTGGAAAAAAAAAAGTATCTCGTGTGCCGCTGGACGGGCGGTCATTATCGGTCACGCCGGGCGTGGCTTGTTATACGGTTGGGGGTTTCCTGCCTTTGGGAGGGAGGACGTTGAGGCTGCCACCATTATCTACAGGGGCTAGATCAACCGACCTCACCGACTGATCGTCCCAGCGCTCGTTTAAACACGCAAGCTCTGGACCGGTTTTTGCCCATCCGAGGTTCGTCAGCAGGGTCGTAGGCACCTCACCCCCAATTGTTTCGGGGTTCGGAATGGCCTCAAGCATATTAGGACGGCAAAAGCTGAAGGCTGCTGGTGTATTCAGCAATAGCAGTGGTTTGAGAATTTGAGAATGCCTGCAGTCGATGACGTCGATGCAAACGAAGTGACATCGTCCAATGATGACGACGACTATGACGAACGGCCAACTGCTTCGTGTCGACGTGACCCTGACCCCCTGAAAATAGCGGGGGGATTAGCTCAGCAGCTTTGTCCAGTTCGATTAAAAGTCCATCCTGCAAGGAAGGAGGTCGTTTGCAGGCAGGCCCCAGATGGATCGTTTACAGTTCCCGTGGGAACCGACGCTCAACGAACACTCAACGCCGACCTCCCGACCAGCGCTAAAATAACACCAGAGTGCACAAAGTGACGGCTTCGTTTTTAGCTCTGTACTCATCACTCGAATCTGCTCGCAGTCTTCACCGCCGCTACCAGACGTCGATTGAGCAATCAGTTTTTGTTTTATAGCATCCAGATAATCTACAAAAACCCGGAAGACCAGGAGAAAAATCCACGCGACCAAGGGGAGAGACGCATACAATCTCCAAATATGCAGCAGGCGTCAGGGTCGGGATCGAACCCACGGCCTGCATACCAGGTGATGTAGTTAACATCTCCTAGCCACCGCAACTTAGGCCCGATAACGGTGGCACAGCTGTCGAGTGTGCAGGCGGTGCAATTGGGACCCGGCCCCATGGGTCGGAGGCAGCGAGGCTGTGGGCTACGAAGGGGGTGGGTAGGGGGGGGGGGGCATCGCATTCCTTACACCAGGGGGTCCGTGCCAACCATGCCACGCCACCACCCGGCACCCCACCTCCTTCGTCTCAAGACAACGGCAAGAGAGCTAGGCCCAGGCTTTACTGCTTACGCGATTCTAAAGCCACCAAATTTCCCAGTTTTGTCTGGGGCAGTCCTGGTGGGATCAGTAAGTCTCTGTCTTTATGGGTGCCTTCCTCAAAGTAATTTCTAAATGTCCGGAATTTTCCGCATCTTCTTATTCTATGCTCAACTCGTGCGGGTAAATGTTGGGGCTACCTGAACAGTGGGAGGGGCTACCTGAGCAGTGGGAGGGACTACCTGAGCAGTGGATGGGGCTATGCAAAAGAAGGCGGGGCTGACAAAAGGTAAGGGGCCGTCAGCTCACCACCGTGTCTCCCAGTTGAGCCTCCCAGAAACATTGGCAGTCGGTACACAGCCCACGTACCGGGCTTGCAGGCCAACGCGGTGGGCAGAACGAAGCCGTGCTGGGCCGCCATCGCCCTTTGATCCGGCGGGAAAATGGGAATCATCATCGGAGACAGCTGACCCTGTGAAGGTCAATGGGAACGACACACGGGTCACAAAGGTCAAGTCGAAATAAACGGGGCACAAAAGCAGCACCAACACGCATGCATACGGTAAATTGCGTGAATAAATGCGTCGGCGATGCCGCCGCTGGGGGAATTTAGAGGTCGAAGGGTCGCGGCAAAATCTTCGCGTCCCTGGGCTCGGGGCCCGCGGGGTCTCCCGTTCCGGGTGAAGAATTGATTTCTTGCGCTGTGCGTTGCGACGGTCTTGGCTCGTTCGTCAACGAAGGCACTGGCTGAAGTCCGTCTGTGAAAATGCGGATTCGGTGGCGGATGGCGATCAACTCACAGCGGCGATGTTTCAGATTAAAATTGTGGTCCGCGGTAGGCTTGGCTTCAGCTCGTCATTCCTCTCGGGGTTGACGAAGCCACTTCAAAATTCTGCGGGAAGCTTAACAGAGGTTGGTCGGTCGATTGGTTGGCTCTATGTAGAGGGACTAATGCCCGCTTCCGGATAGTGGAATATCCACCACTGGCTCGGATTCATCAGTGGGGATGCGTTGCCGTCCCAACGTTCATTTGAGCAGGAAGAGAAACTCTCCGTCCCTACTTCTGAGATTTAGTTTTGGTAATTTTTGTATCATTTCAATATCATTCACAGCTGAGATGTGGGAAACACCCCCACCCCCACCCAAAGTTTCATGAAAAAGTCACGGAACAGGGCGGGGCGATGCCCCACCTAAATGCCGCTTAAATAAAATAGCGCAAAGTCAAATCTGTTGCATAGTTTTCTTGAATTCGCAATCGATTCGGGGCAGAATTTACTCAAAATAACATAGCTTTGGGGGTTTTGTTGTTGTGTTTGCCGAAGCGTTTCAGCAGCCACGTCAGCTGCTTTGAGACAACATTCGAGCAGTGTAATGTGCAGTGGTCAGCGTGCTGCGCTATCAACCCAGTCGGTCACCTGAGTTTGATTCCCAGCCACGGCTAACATCAGTGGCGAGCGAAATCCGAACCGGTTTTGTCCACCCCCCCCCTGACCACCATTCCACACTGAGAGGCGCGGTGAGGCATGGTCAAACAATCCCCATAATTGATACAGCGCTGAGAGGTCTTCATCCAGCTGTGAATTGACAAAGGGCAGTAAATTATGTTTGTTTCAATTCAGGGTCAAATAACCCCCACGACCCGCGCAGCGTGGGGAAGTCCTCATCCAGCAGTGGATTGGCCAAAGGGCTGTGCCACATTTTCAGGATTATGAGATGGCACTTTCTTTCCCCTGCATTTTAAGGCAAAAGTTTGGGTTGCGTCTTTTTATCCGGTAGCTGTGTAGCGCGTGTGTGTACGTGCGTGCGTGCGTGCAACCGGATTTGTATGGGAACATTACTGACAACGGGTACAAGCCTTGGGGTGCGTCTTACTTTGCAGAGTGTAAATAATAATGAGGAGAATACGGTAAAGTGGGATACGAAACCAGTAGCAGACACAGTGGTTGGTTGCATATCATGAGTGATATTTTCCCCCGGTTTACAATGTAAATCAGTGTCAACCAAGCCCACGGGGAAATTTGCCGAAAGGAATTTAGCGCAACAGGCCACAGATACTCAAGACTCGTGTCTCATCTCAATGTCTCTTCTCTTATCTAATTCATAATCTAGCTTCTAAATTTCGATTTAAAGCTTTCGTGACTGCAGGGATTCATCTTCTTGGTTCTTTCGGTAAAGTCACGTAGAAGGGAAATAATAAAATAATAAAAATAAAACATAATAAAATAATTCTCACGACGTTTCGGCCACAACGCAAGCAGCCGTCCTCAGATGAAAAACAGGTCTGTCGGGAAGACAGCGTCTGAATGAAACACCCCAGGCTTGGAGCGTATATTTAAGCTGGGTTGGAGGGGGAAGAGCGCCTTGACCCCAAACTTTTGCCTTAAAATATTTTTTTGTCAAGGCGCTCTTCCCCCTCCAACCCAGCTTAAATATACGCTCTAAGCCTGGTGGTGTTTCATTCAGACGCTGTCTTCCCGACAGACCTGTTCTTCACCTGAGGACGGCTGCTTGCGTTGTGGCCGAAACGTCGTGAGAATTATTTTATTATGTTTTATTTTTATTATTTTATTACTTCCCTTCTACGTGACTTTACCGAAAGAACCAAGAAGATGAATCTAGCTTTTGTCTACATTTCTCTCATCCCTTGTGCATGTACGTTGTTGTTGACCTTCATTCACACCTTACGGAGCCAAACTAAACACAAACAGCAGTTCTAAAGAAATGAGATTTCAATCGACATTATTTAAAAGTGCAATGGCTCCAGTGGCTCTCTTCTATCGGAAGGAAGAGCGTTCCAGACGGCCGCAGAAGCGCATCCGAAAGCACGTGATGCAGTGACCGTCTTTGTTCGATGGCTAGCCAAAACACTTGAATTGGCCTCGGTTTTCAATCTACATTTAAAAGTGGCATAGCTCCAGTGGCTTAAGATTGCTCAGCCATTCTCTGGAGGCCGACTCTTTTTCACGTGAAATGCGCTCCAACAACTTATAATTATATCGGCTGCTTGTTTACCCAGGAAAGCTACACTGAGCCTCAAGACTCTTTCAGGAGGTTCCTGCCAAGTTTTTGCAGTGGGTGGGCGGTGGCTATGTTGCTGCTGTGTAATCCCAATGGAGTAATCTGCAGGCAATTTAGATGTTTGGCCAATAACAGTTACATCGATTTTTTTTCATACTTTTTAGCTATTGGAGAGAAACTGGGGAAAAAACCCCGGTGTAAACCCATGCAGAACACAGGGTAATCATGCAAACTGCACAAGGAAAGGCACCCAAGCGGATCTCGTCAAGGAGCATTAAACCATCACGCAAACTCCGGTCATCCTCACAGCAGCAGTGTCTTCTGGCTGGCCATCGAACAAAGACGGTCACCACATCGTGCGCTTTTGGATGTGCTTCTGCGGCCATCTGGAGCGTTCTCCCTTCCGATATAAGGAAGCCACCGGAGCTATGCACTTTTAAATCTAGATAGAAAAAAATTTCTTCAATTTCTTTTTATATTTTAGTTTGTTGTCCTTCCCCCGTACCTCCGATTAGCACGCTTGCCTACGTACGGCGCGAAAGAAGTTCAACGTACGTACAAGTCAGGGAATCTAATCCAGGCCCCGTCTTGCTCCAAGGCACGCCCACACTGCCGCCCTGTATCTGACTGCTCCGTGCCTCATCGTCTGTAGGGGGCTCCAAAAGAGGCGAAATGCCTACATCTGGGAATGCGGATGGGCCGCCTAGAGCGGCCCTCGTTCATCGGGTCAAGGCCTGCGAGGTCATCCGGGAACTTCCTCCTTGGGCTTCGAAAGCCTTCCAAGAAGTTCTCAATCAGGAGAGCAGAATAATTGATGAGAACAACAACAAAATGAAGCTATTCATCTTTTGTTCTACGTTTACACCAATTCCAATTGTGACAATAATTTTCCACATTCATAATATAGGTTTTTTGTGGGTTGGATCGCGTAAATATAAATGTGTCGTTAAACCCGCCACCACCCCGCACAGCCAACTAGTAAGGTTTGTCACGTAAACAGGACATGCCAATTCGTTATTAGTACAGCACACCGGTGTGTTGGAAAGCAAATCCACAACATTTACAATCTGAGTACGACGTTTCGCCAGTAATTACAATTAGCTTCAATTTTGCCCGTCTGTTCGCCCTGTACCCGTCAACTGCATCACAAAATGCGTCTTTAGCTGCATTCAATAAAACTCTTTGTCCAGGTTCTTTGCTGAATCCGTGAAAGTTTCCGTGGACCGTGGTGATACATTACTTGCTCATTCGTGTTTGACAGGTCATGGAGACCCGTGGATCTTATACCAAATCAGTACGGTATCTTGTCTACATTTGTATTCTTAAGTTACATCCTTGGCCACCAGAGGCGGATCTGACACTTCTCAAGTGGGGGGCAATGGGGAGTCGGGGGGGGGGGGTCCTGAAATTTCAACATTTTTAACCAGGGCCCTTACATCATCGCACATTATTCCCATTTGGATCCGCCAGCGCTTGGCACGGCTAACATCAGTGGCGAGAGATACGGGAATGGTCAATACTGGCCCGGTGCTTTGGGACCCTTTTTCTCCGCCAAACCGTTACCAACCCGCACCGACCAGCGTGGTGAAGTATGCCCAAACAAACTGCCACGACCGGCACAGGTGCCCTCCCCCCTGCAATGGATTGAGAAAATATCGCGACGACAGCCATCATCACGGTCCGTGCGGCCTTCGGGGGGTCAACGGAGAGGCTAAATGCAGGCGGTCCCCGCTCTTACAACGTCACGACGCATTCCTGGAAAAAAAACCCATGGGTCGTGAATCAGATCGTCGTATTCCAGACTCCTATTTTCCCACAGACGGTAGAAAACAGTCGAAACGTCGCTTGCAGTTGTGTTTCTTTTGTTCTCTTCGATGGGCCGTATTTAACAGGGTTTAATAATAGGTGCAAACATCCGCACAAAAAAAAAACACTCGAGAATCATGAAAATCTCCACGCCAACTCGCGTCGGAAACCAGACTGACTCCGTTCAAACGCGTCCGGGAACCGTGCCTTGTCGGAAGACGCATTGCGAATCGAGTTTCTGCGCCGTAAATCGACCCGTGGTCACACTGCAGTCACGTTCAACGTCGTCAATAATCATCGTAGAATTGCGACCGTCGTCGTAAAGCCAAGCGGAAACCGCCTTGCGCAGGGAAAATGGACGCGCGATTCTGAACGAAAGTGACAGGCGCGGTGGTGACGTGGGGTGCGATGAGTGGAGGTGGCGTGGGGCACTGGGGAGATAGCGAGAGGTGGGTCAGTGTAGCGTGAGTGTTTGTGGACACGGGGCGGCCTTGTGACGTTGCCTTGCAGGCTGCCCGCCTACCATCCCCTCCTGCCCGCCGCGACCGCCCCTCCTGCAACTGCCCCCCCACCCTCCACCTCCCCGGCCCCCTCCGCCGCCCTCCCGGCCGCCCTCACGGCTGGGGGATTGTGAGGTGAGGGGGTCAGAGGTCGCCGGAGGTTCTGTTTGCTCGATTGTAACCGGGCGCGCATTTATCGTTTCACTTCGGCGGAGGCCCTCGGATTAGGGTGGAATGTGAGGAGCGGGAGAGGAGGGGGGGGGACGGTGAGCGCGAGGGTCCGGCCGCGGGGTCCCTGCAATCGCGAGGCAAAGGCGCAGCACTTCAAGTGCTTGTTCACGCCGCCGCTTGGCGGGGTAAAAGGGCCTCATCCACATTTCTATCGAGCGAGCGAGCAAGAGTGCGTGTGCGCCTCTCCAGAGGGCATTTTGGCCGGCGCTTTCATGCCGGGCAGATGTCTTGCAAAGGTGGGAATATTCCCTTACTATACACCGACACGTTACCTGCCGATTGGCCAACCGCGGTGAACCCATGAGGTACCACCGCCGGGTGGACGGAGGTGGTGGTGAGGGCGGCGGGCGGGGTGGAAAGTTTGGAAACTGGCAACGATGTTTCAACTGCCGTGCCCAGAGATCGAATCGAACTGGCGACCCTACGAGTCGCGAGCCAACCATGACACCGTGGCACCTATTGAATCCCCACGTAGCGGTCTCGACATTTCAACATGGGCAGTCGCCACTCTCATTACCTTCACTGTTATCATCATCTTCATTATCATCATCAGCTGCTATCATCAATGTCGCCTGTCATGTTTGCCATCATCATCATCATCATCATCGGAGATTTGAACTGACACTTTGTCTCACGGCGTGGACACTGGAAGCACAAATAGAACGTTGTTTTTTTTCTTTCCCCCAGCTGGAAGAAGGCCTCTCAACTCCAACACCGCCACCGTCATCACCGCCACCGCCACCTCTCCCCCGGTGGTGTTTGCCGGGTCGGAATCCACGCGAGCCCAACGGATGGCGTCGCCGCACGCCACGTCACGCTCGGCCTCGCAGTCATTGACAGGAAATAAACACAGTCCCATGGGTGCCCCCCCCCCCTCTTGTTCAATGCAAAACTTTGGCCCCTCGCTCCCTCGCACACGCACACACGCGCGGCCCTCGCAGCCCCCTCCCTTAAAACCGCAGTGCCGATCGATGTGCGCGTTCTCCAACGATAAGAATCAATGTCAACGTCGACTTCCCACGCTATGACCCTGTTACAGGTCCAGCTCTGCAGGCGGAACCACGTGGGTCTGGGTAGAGACTCTCTCCCCTCTGGGTGTCTCAGTGAGACTCTCTCCCCTCTGGGTGTCTCAGCAGAGTCACTCTCTCTCTGGGTGTTTTAGCAAAGACACTCTCCCCTCTGGGTGTCTCAGTAGAGACTCTCTCCCGTCTGTGTGTCTCAGTAGAGACTCTCTCCCTTATGGGTGTCTCAGTAGCGACTCTCTCCCCTCTGGGTCTCTCAGCAGAGACTCTCTCCCCTCTGGGTGTCTCAGTGAGACTCTCTCCCCTCTGGGTGTCTCAGTGAGACTCTCTCCCCTCTGGGTGTCTCAGTAGAGATGCTCTCCCTTCTGGGTGTCTCAGTAGAGACACCATTCCTGCGATAGACAAAAATGTAAACTCCTCGCCTCATGTTTAATGTAATCTATCTTGCTGCAGTCAAGAGTGCAGCCGAGGTCTTGTGTGCTATATTCCTCTGTGTTTTGCTGAAAGACGCACGTGACTCATTTTTCTGGAGTGGCTTTCTGATTTGTAACCAGGGACACAGATACGGTATTCTCCAGATTATAAGACGCTCCGGAAAGTAAGACGCATCACACCCCTCCCCTCCAGCCAATAAACTTGCGTGCCCCGAGTGTCAATAACGTTACACAACAACAACAACAGCCGCCATTTTCCACTAAGTGGCGGTGACGTCACCGCGGCCAGGTGCATACAAATCTGGTAACACAACTAACTAAACTACTTTTATTTTACCTGGTGAGGCCCCGCCGAGCCATAAGCGACCTGGCTCTCACAAATGATGGCTCAAAATGAAGTGGCTCAGTATCGCGTGGAAATTCTTAAGCGCAAGGTTGGTCCTAAACACACAACGCGCGCAGTTCCCGGATTACAGGATGCGATGGACCCGCCCCCCCCCCCCCAAATTTCATTTTTAAATACAGACGGGGGAGGCAGTGGGGGGGGGGAGTGCATCTTAATAATCCGGAGAAAACTGCACATCTTCTTGGTTCTTTCGGTAAAGTCACGTAGAAGGGAAATAATAAAATAATAAAAATTAAACATAATAAAATACAATTCTCACGACGTTTCGGCCACAATGCAAGCAGCCGTCCTCAGGTGAAAAACAGACCTGTTCTTCACCAGACAGCATCTGTCTTTCCGACAGACCTGTTCTTCACCTGAGGACGGCTGCTTGCGTTGTGGCCGAAACGTCGTGAGAATTGTATTTTATTATGTTTTTATTTATTATTTTATTATTTCCCTTCTACGTGACTTTACCGAAAGAACCAAGAAGATTAATCCCTGCAGTCACGAAAGCTTTAAATCGAAAACTGCACACGTATATTGTTTAGCATATATATATATATAGATTTTATGATACGTGTACTCAACAATCAGGTTATATTGTCAGGTAAAAAAAAAAAGAAAAAACCCACGGAAATTGTTAAGGTATGACCTGAAAAAAGAATCAACTTTGTTTCACGGGCCTTAGAAAGTGTTCACGAAAATAAGCCAGAGAGAGGCGGGGTGGTGGGGTTGGCGAGAGAGAGAGGTGTTCCTGTTATCTTTTTTATCCTTATCCTGCCCAGGTATTGTTTGCGTATCGTGGCATTTACTGCCGTTTGATTGGACGGCGCTGATGCGTGCGTGTGTGTGCGTGTGTGCGTGTGTGAGCGGTGGTGGAGCGGTTAGCGCGCTGCGCTATGAACCTGGCGACCCGCGTTCGATTCCCGCTCACGGCTAACACCAGTGACGATTATCTGAACCGGTCCTGGGCCTCCCCTAGGTCGACTCAGCCTTAAATGAGTACCTGGTGCGGTGTGTAAACATCGCCACTGGGGAGACAAAGGCGGTCGGGCGTGGTGCTGGCCACCCACCCCCTCGTGTACCGTTCCGGCCTTCATAGGTGCTCGCTAACAGCACTTGCCCCTACAGTCTGTAGGCTATATGGGGGATCTTTGTCTTTGTGTGAGCGATTGGGCATACGCGCCCGACCCCCCCCCCCCCCCCCGCCTGAGCCGGTGGTGAAATTAACAGAGTTCAATGTCTCAGTGGAAACATTAATCTGGAATTAGCACGATTGTGTGCGCGCGCGTTCTTAATGACACACGCCACTTAAAGACAAACAAAGACAAAGGTTCTCACCCGCCCCGCTCCCCCCTCCCTGTGTAGCCTACCTCCACAGAATGTTGGGGCAAGTGCTGTTAGCGAGTAGCAGCACCTGTGAAGGCCGGCACTGTGGCACACGAGGGGGTGGGTGGCCAGCGACCACGCATGCCTGGCCGGCCTTCGTCTCCCCCAGTGGCGATTATCACGGTTGGCTAAGTACGGTGCGAAAGAAGTTCAACGTACATTTACACATCTAATGTGCTATTTGCAGATTCAAATGACTGTTGCCGTTGTACTGGTGAGTCCTAATGAGGATGAAACTGCTACACAGGTTGTCGCTTTGTCTCGCTCTGTCTTACCACTTCCTGTCTGCAAATGCTCGATCGGTTTTGACCTTCCGGATCTCATCAGCAGAGTCGGGCTTGCGAAAACGAATGCTGCCGGGTTGCCATGTGTCATAGTGACGAGATGTTAACTACCTCGCCTGGTACACAGGAGGTCGTGGGTTCAATCCCGACCCAGACCCCTGCATATTTTGGAGTTTGCGTGTGTCTCTTCCCGTGGTCGCGTGGGTTTTTCTACCGGGTCCTCCAGTTTTTCACTCCACATTTAGAATCAACATCACGCATTTAAAGTATTTGGCCGCTGCTATAAAATGTCCACATCATGTTGAGCCACTTCGTTGAGCTATCATTTGTGGCCAGGTCACTTCTGAAAAAGGCCTACATAGCTCAGTGGGCCTTAAAAAAGAAAGTGTAGTCGTTTAATAGTTGAGTAATTTACCACGTTATTGGCGAGAACACCTCCATCTAAACGAGGGGGTACCCTGGTTCCAATGGGGACGTGCAACGTGCATCCGTGCTTGCGATGCGCACGCGCGTGGTCTCGTGCGAGTTTCACCTGAATCTGCTGCTGAAGGACGTTGATCTTCTGTTGCTGCTGCAAGAGCTGCTGCTGTTGACGGGCGATCTGAAACAAGACGTAGGTTCACAGGGCGCCCGTTGGAAAAAAAAATATAGCCACGTAGATAATGGAAATGTATACGCGCGTCGGACGGTCTCGCGCTCAATACGTACGGCAGCCGGTCGCCTCCTTATCACTCCGCTATCGCTACTACCATGGTGACGGTTCCCGTGACCTTCATTCATTGATTCCTCCATTGTTGATGATCTGCTCTACCAGACTGGCAGTTTCGCCTCTTCCACATTGTGTTCAAACCACCACAAAGACAAAGATACCCCCCCGTCCATATAGCCTGAACAGACAGTTGGGGCAAGTGCTGTTGGCGAGCAGCACCAGTGAAGGCCGGCACGGCACACGAGGGGGTGCGTGGCCAGCACCACACCGACATTGCCTCCCCAGTGGCGATGTTATCACACCATACAAGTCTTCTTGGTTCTTTCGGTAAAGTCACGTAGAAGGGAAATAATAAAATAATAAAACATAATAACATAAAATCATCTTTTTATTATTTTATTATTTCCCTTCTACGTGACTTTACCGAAAGAACCAAGAAAATGAATCCCTGCAGTCACGAAAGCTTTAAATCGAAATTACACCGTACAAGGTTGTCATTTGAAGCCGAGTCGACTTAAGGGAGGACCAGGGCCGATTGGTGTTGGCCTTGAGCGGGAATCGAACGCGCTACCGCCCCCCCCCCCCACTGCCGCCCCACCGGGCCTCGCCGCTTGCCTGCTCCTGCTGCTGGCGGGCGAGGTGCGACGCCTGCCGCTGGCGCTCCACCTGCGAGGCGGCGACGCGTCGCTGTTCGTCGTGCGCCGTCAGGATCTGCTCCCGCAGCGCCGACAGCTGGCCCATCATGGCCGCCAGCACGCGCTCCTTCTCCGCCAGGCTGTCGCGCGAGCCTGGGGGACGGGACGAAGCGGTCAGCGCCTGTTGAGTGCCCCCCACATCCCATACTCAGCCACCCCCCTCATCCCCCACACATAGCGTCGATGGCAATGTTAATACGACTTGCATTTACATCGCGCCCGTAGGGTGACTGAACGCCAGGTTATTTTTATTTTACCAGGTAAGGTCCCACTGAGCTATGTAGCTCTTTCAGAAGCGACCTGGCCACAAATTATAGCTCAACGAAGTGGCTTATCACGTGAGAATTTGCAGAAGCCAAATACTTTAATACACACGTCGATTCTGTAATGTGGAGGGAAAACCCGGAGGACCCGGAGAAAAATCCACGTGACCGCGGGGAGAGAGAGAGAGACACGCAAACTCCAAATATACAGGCATCGTCAGTGTCGGGAACGAACCCACGACCTCCTCCATACCAGGCGAGGTAGTTAACATCTCCTAGCCACCGTGGCGTTATTCGCCTAGGGAACCACCCCCCTAATGGCGGCTTTGTCCCTGTGCGGCGTGAAGTGACCACCGCACCGTTCAGCAAGTGGGCATTTGTCTACCAATCGAGTGGGCGGGAGGTGCGTTTCGCTGTTCGTTCATTCCATTTCATGAATTCGCCAGCAAATTGATCAAAATTTGGGTGGGGGGGGGGGGGGAATTTGGACCGTGACAACCGGCACACGAGCGCTGGAAAATCCACCCATAGCACCTTCTTGGTTCTTTCGGTAAAGTCACGTAGAATGGAAATAATAAAATAATATAAATTAAACATAATAAAATAATTCTCACGACGTTCCACCTGAGGATGGCTGCTTGCGTTGTGGCCGAAACGTCGTGAGAATTATTTTATTATGTTTTATTTTTATTATTTTATTATTTCCATTCTACGTGACTTTACCGAAAGAACCAAGAAGATGAATCCCTGCAGTCACGAAAGCTTTAAATCGAAAACCACCCGTAGCACCGCGAGAGCCCCAAGCCGTGCCGGCACAACTCGGATGTGGCAGTGGAAAAGGGGCACGCCTCTCATCGGCGGTGCGGCCTCGTGAAGGAAACGCTACCCAGGGTTGGGCTGATGGAAACGGCCATGGTGGGTTCTCAACCGTTTCCACCGAGTGAATACCGCCCCCCCCCCCATCGCCCCTTTCGCCTTGCCTCTCCCGACATGGTTCTGAGAAATAAATGTTACGTGTAATAAAACATCAACTATTTTCACCGGTGGTCCATCTCGTGAGGTATCCCAACTAGCTAGTAAAAGAAAACGAGTTACATAAAAAAATTCAACGGACGCTCTGCCGTGCGCGATGGAAACTGTTCGCGCTCGCTGCTTCCTCTTGGAAACCAACATTGTGTACTGATCAGTGAGTTTAGAAAGGTCGTTAATTTCGTTCTAGGTTTTATTGCTACTTATTTTATATTGGCAGTTTCATACGTGATTACTGACCGATGATTCTCATGTACGACACAATTTCACACATTTATAAATCCACCTCCCGCACCGCCTGGGACGTTGCCCCTCAGTTGAGAACCGCCGTCACAGCGAGCATGCCGAGGCGGCTTGCAACGACGATTGTGTACATTCTTGTGAACTCTGCTGAGAGTAACGTTGTTGCTGCATGGCTAACTTGGAAGTACAGTGTATGGAACGGGCCAGGCCTGCTTCGTACATCGACTGACACCGGCGTCGACGCCTCGGCCGTGACACAAAGTGCTCGCAGACACAAAGACAAAGATCGCTCGTGTAGCCTTTAACCGACCGCCTGGGCAAGTGCTGTCAGCGAGCGCTGATGAGAGGCAAGCATTACGCGCGACGGGGCTGTGTGGCCAGCGACACGTCCCGCCGCCTTTCTCTCCCGCAGTACGAACATTTTACAAGTCAGTGACTCGGTACTCATTCAAAAGCCGAGTCGCACGAAAGGAGGACCAGGAACGGGTGCAGGCAATCGTCGCCGTAGGATGGCCGTCAGCGGGAAGCCGAACTCGGCTCCGCCGGGTGTTCGGAGTGCGGCGCGCTGACCGTTGCGCCGCCGTTCCCACCGTCCCGCAAAATACGCGCGCGCGATCACGCACGTGCAAGCACACAGCAGTCTTCTATATTTAAGCAAAAAAAAGCTGCGTGGATTCATCCACACATCTCGCCCTGCCCGCCCCCCCGCCCGCCGCAACCTACGAACCCCCCCCCCTCCCTAAAAAATGAGCATGTGAAAGAAAGAATCCAAACACGTGGGTGTGAAAAATTTTCACAGCCCTCTGCGAGTATTTCGCGACCAGTAACTGTGTGCCTTCAAACTACAAATCAGCCCCGAAGACAAACTCTCTGCGCGCGCTTTGAACGGACACATCGCGGGGGGGGGGGGGGCAGCTCCGATCGCGACTCTCCACTCTTTGGTTCCTGACCCCCCCCCCCTTCCCCATGGTCCGGGTCGAGACGAACTTTCCTGCGTCTCCCCGCCCCCCTCCTGGCGTCCCCCCCCCTCCACCCGCTACGTCCAATTTCTTTACGGTTTGAGCCTGGGTCTTATCGACGCGAGCGTGTTATCGTTACGCGCGTGGGTCGTCTCCGGGTACTCGGGCTTACTCCCACTCGCACACAGAAAGGGCTGGCGGCTGGCGGCGGGGGGGGGTGATACATTTTTAAAATAAATAAATAAACTCTACTCAACAATGACAGGGGGGGGGGGGGGGGCGGCCGAGTATTTGCCAAGCAGGACCCTCGCGACCGAAAGGGGTTTTGAGACCGGGGGCGGCACTTTCATTCTCGGGTCACCAGCGAAGGCGTTTGATTAGCGGTGTACGTTACCGACGTACAGCAACAAGGGCACTGACAAAGAGCACGCAGAACAGAGCTTGCAAAGTGCGCAACGGAACAGCTTGGGGGGAATGAGGGGTGTGTGGGGGGCACGCTTGGAATTACACCGAGGGACGGAGAGCAGACCGCGTGGATTGGAGGGATAAGTGAATTGCACGGCGTATAACTTTGACCGCTGAAGAGAGGCGAGCGGGGGCTTGGTGAGCACGCGGCCGCTAGGAGGGACGACGGCCCGGGGTTGGGGACTAACGGAGGAGCGGCAGCCCAGGGAGCAGAGGTCGCAACCGGGTACCCGATACCCGTACCCTACCCGTACCCGGCCAGGTACGGGTACGGTACGGGTACGGCCGGGTACGGGTATGGGTACCCGTTTGCGACCCTGGTGCGGCCAGGTACGGGTAGACCGTAAGTCACTGGTGAGTAACCGTTTGTCACTCATTTCCCAACGTCTTGTCTCTTCTCACAATTCAAGTTCCTAGAATCAACCCACCCGCGCCTGCAACATGGCTTCATCCCAGAGGTCGCAATCAGGTACCCGATACCCGTACCCTACCCGTACCCGGCTGGGTACGGGTAGGGTACGGGTACGGCCGGGTACGGGTACCCGTTTGCGACTCTGGTGCGGCCGGGTACGGGTATGGGTAGACCGTGAGTCACTGGTGAGTCACCGTTTGTCACTCATTTCCCAACGTCTTGTCTCTTCTCACAATTCAAGTTCCTAGAATCAACCCACCCACGCCTGCAACATGGCTTCATCCCAGAGGTCGTAATCGGGTACCCAATACCCGTACCCTACCCGTACACGGCCGGGTACGGGTAGGGTACGGGTACGGCTGGGTACGGGTAGGGTACCCGTTTGCGACCCTGGTGCGGCCGGGTACGGGTACGGGTAAGGAATCAAAACCCGTTTGCGACCTCTGCCAGGGAGGGAACGCGGCCCGCGAGGACGTCGACCAGGTGGCGATGGGACGATGGGAGCTGGAGAAGTCACCCGGCGAGCAGGCGCCGCTGCATTGCAGGAAGGCGAGAGACGATGGTGATGGCTTGGGGAGGCCCTTACCCAGCAGTGGATAGATCACGGCTGATGGTGGCGGTGGTGGTGGTGATGATGACGATTAGAACTGGGTTAGGTCCGACGTGAACCGTTTAATTAGCAGTGCAGCATCTGCTCTCGCGCGTG